>NC_091410.1:2454166-2760937 GCF_032191515.1 Phaenicophaeus curvirostris
TGTAGGATGTTCATCTGGTACTGGGGCAAACACCTGCAGATATGCATATTGCCCTGCAGGAGGTGGGGCACGCTGATACGGCTGCACCATGCTGCTGTCTGTGTGCCTTCACACATGGCTTTGCTTGTCTCAGTTCCAAAACTCCTTCTGGTTTTAGCTTTGTTCTGTTTCCTCAGTCTCTCATCAGAAATGGTGAGCACAGGGAGAGACTCTGAGATCAAATATGGACAGTTTGGAAACAGATCTCCTAATCTCTGGTTTTTGGTTTGGTTTTTTTTGTTTGTTTGTTTGTTTTCTCCTGGTGGTGGCTCTTTTTGTTCATTTTTTTGGGTTTTTTTGTGACCTTCTGTTGGTGAGGTGCCTGCAAATCATTGCTGTGGGTCGGATGGGTATTGCCTAATGTAAGAAAGAAGGACTTGCAGACACAATCTGACTCTCCCCTCCTGCTCTGCTGATCACCTTCAACAGCTGTACAACTCTGGTTAGGCAATCGGCAAATCCTAGGCACTTTGTGCAAAGTCTATTCTTTTGCTGAGCTGCAGATGCTGGCTAAAAATGCTGGGTTTTTGACTTTCATGGGCATTTCAGCAGCATTCAGCACTGCTGAGCCCATTACCTCCACTTTCTGGCTGAACAGCCTTTGCTTCTGCTGGGGCACTGACATGGCTCTTCCCAGAATCCAAATAAAAGTTTAAATGAAAGCCCAAGAACATATAGTTGCGTGAAATACTGGCTCAGTTCAGAGGAGCTCTGCTGCACAGGGACAACCTTATTTTACTTCCTCCAGATCCTGGTGTGCAATGATGCAAAGCCCCTTTGAATTAAATTATTCAGCTAGTGATAAGAACATCATGCTCAATTTGTTCGTGTTCTGCTAAAATGTCAAATACATGATTTATATGGAGGAAGGGATAAAAAAAGGGGGACAATTATGAAGCTGACCCTACATAAATTAAGCAGAAGATCCCCTCCCCCACAAAGCCAAGTTGGTTTTGCTGTGCTGGTTTGGGTTATGGAACAGCACCACTGCGGGTAGAAATGCTGAGGGAAGGGGAAACGAGGATGTAAAGGGGCAGACTGGGTGTGCAGGGTGGCAGTAGGAACTGATCAGCCAGGCTGGAGAGGGTGGGAGGTTGTATATTTACTAAACAGGAGAAATGGCTCTTGGGAGCAAGTCCTAAGGGAAAGCAGCCCTTTTGCTGCATCATGTGTATTGGCTTTTTCGTCTGCCAAAATGCTAGCTCCAAAATTTGTGCACTGAAATGTTTAGCAGAGGGAGGGAAAAGACAACTGTGAGTTACAAGCAGAATAACTACTACCTCATGTTAGTTCCTTATTGAAAACTGGAATAAACCTACCCTTGTATTTGTCTTCAGTGGCCTTTTCTCCCTTGGATGCTTGAAAGAGGTAAGGCGGAGGTGACCAAGAGCAGCTGAGGACCTAGAGGGCCACCCAGAAGGCTGTGAAGATGGATTCCAGTGGTGCAGCAGAGCAAGGTGCACAGTGAGGTGGTGGATGTGAGGGGATACATCAGGGACACTGAAGCACAAGGCATGCCTATGGCTAGCTAGGGTTTGAGAGAAGGGTGAGCTGTTCTCCTTGCCATCTGTATCAGGTGGTTTTTATTTGGTGTCTTCTCCATAAGTCACGCTCATTGTCTCTGCTGGAGTGGTGGCAGTCTCGAAGATGAGTTTGATAATGATGTTGTGTGCAGCAAGAAACGAGCCATGTTTCCACATGGGCAGCCTCCAGAACATGCATTGAAACTGTGACCTATTGGGCCTTCAGCTACTGTGTGCTGGACCCCACACAGCCCTGTGAATGCCTCTTTATCTTTCTTCACTGTGCTCCCGGCTTGTCTAGGCTGGGGGCCTTGCATCATTCTTACAACACTTCTCCGCCTGACCTGTAATGCCCTCGGTTGTACAAACAGTCACATGAGTGCATGTTATTCATGTCTCATACAGAGCTTGCACTATGTCTTGGGCAGTGTATTACAAACTTTTTAAAAGAAAAGCGACTGAATAAAATCCAGTCAGCTTTACTCAAGGGCCAGCATCTTCGCTTCTTGTGCTGCAGCCAAGGAGGCTCTGACAGAGCAGTCATTTGTTGCTCACAATAGCTCTCTGTGGCAAACAGGGGATGGAGAAAGCTTCCCTTCATAGGGCAGTGACTGCAGTGCTACAGTCAGAGCGAGCTGGAGCTGCTGGCAAGTGCATCCAGGGTGGCTGCAGCAGCTGCCAAGGGCGACCAATGCAGCAGTGGGTCTAATTGCGCTTTCCCAGTCTCCTGAGCATGACATGATCGAGTCTTCAGAGCTCTTCAGGTTTTGCAGACAGATGGAGTGTGCCAGGGAGCCTAAGCCCTCAAGTGACCCGTCCCAACAGTGCAGCCCAACTAAAAGCCCCCCTAGGGCCCCCAATGACAAAACCCCAAGTGCAGGCATGTTAGCATCAAGTATATTAGAATCTTAATTGCCTTTGAAATTCTTCTTCCCAAATTTGCAAGGCTCAGTTTGTGTCTTTTAATATTGAGTAAATTTAGCTTGATGCTAAGATGTAGTGGCTTGGTGATAAATGGGGTGTGGAAAGATGTTTTATGGGGCCATCATGGGGCACTTTATCCATTGCCACTTGCAAGCTACCAATTCATTTTTTATTTATTTTCAGAATTAATTTTTATTGATTCCCTCCCCTTCCATCACCCCAACCACAGTAAATGAGAGAAGAACAAACAAGAGAGGGTGCAGGAGGCTGGGCATGTCACCCCAGGTCACTGGTTGAACTGGGGCTGAATCGGGAGGTCGGGCATCATTATCCTCTGTCTTCCTGCTGATCCGTGTGACATGAGCTGCTGGCCCCAGCTGTGGCTCCATGTGCTCCTGCTATATAAACTATCGACTTGGCTGGGATGCTTGTCAGTGAGAAAGAGGGTTGAGCAAATAGGGGAGGGAGAAAGGAAAGAGCTCAGATGGAGTGTGGGATGGGAGCAGGCCTTGTTAATCCTTGTCAGTGGTTGATGGTGACCACTAGAGTGGGATTCAAAATGCCAGTTTAGAGGGGGGTAAATATTTTTTTTAAGAAAAGGAAATAAAAATGGAGCAGATGCAGAGGGAATTGCTGGTGAGTAGCTTATTTGTTCTTTGAACATGAGCCAGCAGTGCCCCTCTTTGCCAGGAAGGCCAACAGCATCCTGGCTTGGATCAGCCATGGCATGGCCAGCAGGAGAAGGGAAGGGATCGTCCCCCTGGACTCAGCTTTGATGAGTCTGTACCTTGAATCCTGGGTTCAATTTTAAACTCAGTACTTGAAAGACACTGAGGTGCTGGAGCACATTCAGAGAAAGGAATGGAGCTGAGGAAGGGTCTGGAGAACAAGTCTTATTTGTAGTGGCTGGGGGGCCTGGGGTGGTTAAGCCTGGAGAAGAGGAGGCTGAGTAGTTAACTTATCACTGTCTATAACTCCCTGAAAGGAAGTTGTAGTGAGGTGGGTGCTGGGCTCTTTTCCCAAGTTACAAGTGATAGGATGAGAGGAAATGACCTTAAGTTGCCACAGGGAAGGTTCAGATTGGATATCAGGAATAATTTCTTCACTAAAAAGAATGATGAAGCACTGGCAGAGGCTGCCCAGGGAAGTGGTGGAGGTATTCTAAAAGTCTGTGGCTGTGGCAGTTTGAGACAGGTTTACTGGGCACGGTGGGGTTGGACTGAATGATTTAGAGGTCTTCTAAAATCTGAATGATTCAATGGTTGTGTCATCATGGATGCCACCTCCTCCCTGTGCAGTGCCACCCACTCTGCAAAACTGATGGGGAGGCACAGGAGAAATTGCTGCAATTAACCTCAGACGCCCAAAGTGATCAGCTGGCACAGCATCCCGACACAGCTCCTCTGAGCTGGGGAAGCAAAAGTGGAGGGGAAAGTGGGCACTTGAGTGCCATGAGTGCCCCCTTCTCTCCTCTCCCTATGGGCATGCACTTGTGTTAGAGGGCCTGAGTGCTTTTATTTTGCTAAACCACTTTGAAGTGGAAGCTAAATTGCACGTCTCTCTTTTCCCCTTAGAGCCCCTGAGCCCTCCTGGTTTTAATTAGTTCCATCTGATGTTCAGAGGCTTCCAAGAAATAAATATGCTTTTAAACAAGTTGAAAAAAGCAGTGGTGGCTGAGCACAGAGAGCTGTCTCACCACACACAGGCTGACAAGGGACACACGGTTGAGCACAGTGCAGCCAGGCTCGATTTTCCCTTTCGGCCACTGACACAGCCCTGCTGTGCATGTTTTAGACCCCTATCAGCTGAAGTTTGCAGCCAGGTACCTCTAAACAGCGTGCTAAGGTAAAGGATCATGGAGAAAGATGTGTTAGTGTGATGCTGTACTTGCTGGACAGGCTGCAGTGTTCCTGCACTTGCTCATGCTTTGCTCTGTGCTTTCTCTCTGTAGTTCAGCTTCACAGTCCAGGCTGCCAAAAGCAGTGGAAGAAAAGCAACAATATCTCATAGGCACGTCGCCTCATAGTTTCTAGGCATTTCACCTTGCTGTACAAAAACCTTTACTGAGAAAGACTGCATTAGCCCTTTTGGGGTAGTAGCAGCCATCCAGTTCCCAGAGGTGTTCAAGGCCAGGTAGGATGGGGCTTTGAGCAACCTGATCCAGTGGGAGGTGTCCCTGCCTGTGGCAGGGAGTTGTAACTGGATGGGCTTTAAGGTCAATTCCAACCCTAACTATTTTAAGGATCTATGATATCTGACAGTCTCATCTTTCGGAGAATGCAGCTCAAACCCCCACTTGGCAGCAGGTAGAACCTCTGAATTTGGGCTATACTAGACAGGACCACATGCCAGAGAGTGCAATAAGGGAGGATCTGCCTTCACTTATCATTTGCAAGCATCCCTAACTCAGGTGGCAGGGCAGTCAACCGGCCAGGAAGGGGTTATGGGGCTGCTTGCCCCACACAGGCCTCTGCAGGATTTCAGGGAAAGAGTGGGATGGGGTATTTTCCCCCCTTCCAAAATGGTGGGAAAGGCTGGGATTTTTCTCAGCCTTGCTAAGGCTCAGCATATCTCTATGTTCCAGCAGACTGGATTAGGTCTGCCTGTGGTTTTTCCATGCTGAAGTTCCAGCAAAATGCTGGTAAGAGAGTTGCAAAGCACTGGTCCAAGACCCAGGTACTGCTGTCCTGGTTTTCTCCCTTCTTGAAGGATCAAGTTTGCAAAGAGCCTGTTTTTTTCTGGTTGTTTTTTCCCTGTCCCAGGGAGGCTGGTTGCAAATAAATACAGAGATGGGTCAAGTCGGCGTGAATACACCTTTGTAAGCTCTGTGCAAGTTGCACATTTCCCTTGAGGACCCAGGGAAGCTGTCGATGCAGGCTGCAAAGTTTTGGAACAGATCTGGATGAAAGAAATGATCAGTTTTGATGAGTTTTGTGTGTAAGTGGCTGGCACAGAAACCTACAAGTGGGCCAACTTAGTTCTTAGTGGAATGGGGTGAATCTCCTTTGGAGACTGTGCAGCAATTCCACTTAGACTAAGAGCAGATCTACTCTTTCCAGACTTGCTCTCTGCCTTCCAGCTTTATACCTGTATATATTTTGTTTCAATTTTTGTTATCTCCATCAACTCAGTGCATTTTTCCAGGGAGCGGAATTTATGTTTTGTTCTTGATAAAATCTCGCCAAGCACAAAAATCTTTAAATGCCAGAAGGCTCGTGGAACCTGCTAAATTATAGCACATCTCCTGAAGTGATTTCCTCCTCCAAAGAACTATTCTGCTATCAAGTATGATTACATGGTGTCACATTAGTGAGAGCTTTGCAGCTGTGATTCCAGCTGCTCTTTCCTGGACAGTGTCCTGTCTTCAGACAATTAAGAAAAAACTCTATGAAGCAACAAGCAGACTTGATCATTTGGTCCATGTTGTATCCACAGACAACAGACTGGGAGGACAAGAGGAAGCTGTAAGCGAAGTATTTCAGAGTATGTTTAAATGCTCTAAAACCTACCATCTATGGAAGAGGTGAAAGTGAGTTCTATTCATACACTGTTGCAAAATGTTGTATATCAGTTTATTATGAAAACCCCAAACTCTTGGAAAGCTTCACTTTTCACAAGACATTCTCATTTTAATTCCAGATCTGATTCAAGACCTGGAATTTGCTTTCTGAAGCCTTGGGTGATCTGGGAGTCAAAGCAGGCTTATGAAAGGGGTTGGGGGCAGTGTGGATTTTCTCTGAATGAGTGCTGGTACTGACTGTTTGCAAATTATGGCTCAGTGCAGTCATGGTTAATTAAAGGAAGCCTGTGCTGGTACTGAAAATGCAGTCAGCTAGTGAGGAAATAGGAAACATCATTCTCTCCCAACTCATTGATGACTATGCTTGTTTCTTCTTTGCACTTTATTAGTCCTTCCTCAATGCACCTTGGATTGGTATCTTAAGAATCATGGAATGGTTTGGTTTGGTTTGGTTTGCTTTGGTTTGGTTTGGTTTGGTTTGGTTTGAAAGGGACCACAAAGCTCATCCAATTCTAACTACCCTTGCCATGGGCAGGGACACCTCCCACCGGATCAGGGGCTCCAAGCTCCATCCAACCTGGCCTTGAACACCTCCAGGGATGGGGCAGCCACCACTGCTCTGGGCAGCCTGGGCCAGGGCCTCACCCCAAGAAAGAGCAGCATTTCCTGCCATTCGGTCTTGGATGTTTTCGTACTTGGAAGTTGACAGCATAGCCTGGATCATACCTAGTCACATTGGTTTGCATTTCTTTGGGCTGTCACAGGATGTAGGGTCTCAGCCCTTGGCTTTCTTGCTTCACTGTTGGCTTGGGGCTGAAGAGGAAATCTGGTGCCTGAGTACAGCATGAGATGTTGCTGTGCCAATGAGGGGAACAACTTGCTTGAGCACTCTGTGGAAAGCAGCATTTATGTTCACCAGTTTGGTGAATATCTCCTCACGTAGATATACCTAGGTGTTTGAGAGCCCCCCACATCGTGCTGTGTGGCTGGTCTGGAGACCTGTGCCTGCAGGCTCCATCTCAGTCACTCGTCATTTGCTGTATCCTGCCTGTGCCATGCACCTTCCTCCTCTCTCCTGGTGCTGTAGTTAGCATTTTTGCTTGCAGCAGGGCATCTTGTCTTTGTTAAATATATTTAACTATGCTCTTGTCCCAAGGTTTTAGTTTAGGTGTTGGACAGTGGTATCATGTGGGTCCAATTCTACTAACTGCACAGCATGCAAGGAGACACTGAGTGTCCTTGTCTCTCATCAGCTTCAGTATGTCTTGGCATCTCACTGTGATCAAGCCTGACATGATTTGTACCAGCTATCAAACATGAAATGTCTGTGACACTCTACACCACTTCTCCTTTTGCATGTGCTGGGCTCTGGGCAGCCCTGGATGCAGACTTAGTGTGTTGGCTCCAGATGTGTGGTCCCCCCTGGACTTCTCCATGAACAGCTGATCCTGCCTCTGTGTTTGGTTTTACCCTCCTGGCCTTTTAAGCTCTCTCAGCCTGGTGTTTTCTTCATCTTTGTTTACCTTTTTCTTTGTCACCTTCCACCACACAATTTCTCTTCTCCTGCTGTTCATGCTAACCAGCCCTGGTACAACATATCCTCCCAAACAATGTGAAGGTCTCTGGGAAAGTAATTTGAACAGAGAGATGTGACATTTTAGGTAAAATACGACTTGATGGAGTTGTACTATTTCAGGTATCAGTTCTTGAATGGTAAGTTACTTATCCCATCACGGTTTAGTCAGAATGTTTTATCTGAGCTTTGATTTCAGCTGCTTTGATTGTAGATAAATTTTGGCAAGATATTGCTGAGTCTTCCAAGTAGAATAGATTTAGAACAGATTTAGAAATCTGTTTCACGGAGAATGAGATTTGTTTTTCCAGCAGCTGTAGGATCTGTCCAAGCTTTTGCCTAATTTCATTTTCTGAGTATGGTGAGATGCCCTAGCAAATAAACACTCTGACTTACTGGAGCTTGCAAAATCCCAGCATTATTATAACTCAGTTAACTTAAGGCAAGACCTTTGTCTTAAGATCTAGCCAAATGAGCTAACAAGAAGAACTGAATTGTCTGCATGTTTGTAGTCATGCTTTCTTTTCTTAAAAGGTACTTTCCCTTTGGAAAAGGCACACTCTCTTCATTGGCTTGAGAAACCAGAACCGTCTCTTTGGAAAACATTCTCTAACAGACTCTCATAGCATGCCGGTTTTACTTTCAGATTTCTCACAGTTGCAATAATATTTAAACAGTTTCTGAAAATTGCAGGCAAATATTTGTAGATCAATGTGCTCTCTGTAGTGGATGTTGTCCCTAATCTTAAACAAAGCTCTTAAGACCTGGGCTTTGGGTTTTCATGGAAGTTGCTTTTCAGCATATCTTCTATAGCTATATTTAAGAGCAAAACACTGTGAATATATACATATAAAATTGTTGCTCTATCCTTTAATAAATAAACATATGATTGCTGTCATAGAGCATCCTGAGTAGCAAAGCAACAGGAGAACATCGTGGTGCTCTGCTGTGGGTTCCCTGGGTACAGCCTTGCACAGGAGAGCACTTAAGTATGTGCTTAACGTCAAACATGTGAGCAGTTGCACTGAACTCAATGCGTCAGCTGCAGGTTTGAGGTAAAGCACTTGCTTAACTGCTCTGTGTGATTGGAACATATAAAATCTCCATAAATCAGAAATTACTTCATTCCACCTTTCAGCCCTACAGAAATCCATTTTAAATCCTTTAACACAGGTATTTTGCTGCACTGTGGGACCCAGTGAGCTTTCATGAAGGCAGCCTTGATGAGTGTCTCATAATCTTAGAATCATAGAATGGTTTGGGTTGGAAGGGACCTCAAAGCCCATCCAGTTCCATCCCCCTGCCATGGGCAGAGACACTTTTCACTGGATCCAGTTGCTCAAAGCCCCATCCATCCAGGTCTTGAACACCTCCAGGGGTGGGGCAGCCATGACTTCTTGAAGCAACCTGTGCCAAGGCCTCCACCACCCTATGAGGAAAAAACCCTTCCTAAGATCTCCTCTCTTTCAGCACCTAGTATGCCCCTTCTTCATGCAGCTGTATGGCAGCCTTCACTGGGGACTGGCTAGGAGGGAAGAAAGGAGCTTGTCTGCAAGCCCTTCGCTGAGAAAAATTGCATTCCCCTGACTCAAAGCACCATTGCATTATACTGTTTTAAGGTCATTTATAAAACTATCTTTCACATATTCCTGCATGTTGCACTGGGAGATGTGAAATCCTTTTCCTTTTCCTTTCATGGAAAAGTGCAGTGTGGGGGGAGCGGGAGGTAACTGGTTAGCTTTGCGGCTCAGCTGGTAGGTGTCTGGATGGGTGCCAAGGGGCCTGGGTTCACTCCTATGATAAGTCATCAATTTCTTTCTCACCAAAAACATCTGGTTCTGGATGCTGAGTTATGAGCTAATATTAAGTACAAAAGTTTATAGCATCACATATATAATATTGTTGATTAGAAGCATCAAGTAAAGTAATTGACCAGAGGGGACTTGGTGTGAGCAGCTGGTAGAGCATCTGGAGGGGAGCCAAGGGGCCTGGGTTTAATTCGCAGGTCATCTATTTCTTTCTCACCAGAAACAGCTGGATTTGGATGCTGCAAAGCTACAGACTATTGTCTCATGCAAATGTTTTAGAGATCGCACTTTTTCAGAGAAATGTGATTCCACGAACATTTCCATTAAGGCTTTACACCCAGAGAATCCTGTAGGGGTGAGAAGGAAAAGGTGCCTTCCAGGCCCCTGCTAAAATCAAAAGGCAAGTTCACGTCTGCAAAGTCCTGATGTTTAAGCAGATTTTATACGGAGCCTGTTTTGAGGAGCCTGAAGCTGTGTTTATGTTGACCTTGCAAACCTGACACTGCCCTGAAACGCAGCAAATGAAGGTGATGCAGTTTGCCTGGGTCACTGCATGCCCCTGGCTGCTGTGGTGTGGTTGGTGGCGTCTGTTGGGCTGGTGCTCCTGGTCAGCCCCGAGCTCTCCAGGCAGTTGGTGTCAGGGGTGGCTCTGGCTGAGCCAGGGCTCCTGAGCTGGAGAGACAGGAGGAACTGCTGGTGTGGGAACCTGTTGGGGGGATATTTGCAGGAGATGCCTTCCTCTGTTTCCTGAAAATACTTCATAAGGCACTGTGATGTTGGACAAGGAATGAGCAAACTCAGGTTTAGAGCAGGCTATCACTGCTTTCCACTTGTCCTTAGCTGCTTTTCCCTGTGATTGCTCCATCACAGTGGAAGGGTAGAGGCCTCTGGTTACTCTGGGGAAACGGAGGGGATATCCTCCCAACAGGAAAGGAGGCCAATTCCTGAAAATTGCCTTTTACCTGTACTGCAAAGTCCTGCCTGGATTTCCCAGGCAGTGGTTGCTGTTGGCAAGCAGGGGGTGGATCTCATCAGTGGAAAGCTTGATCCCGTGTGTTAAATGCAGTAATGTGACCCCAGTTGGTATGATCTGAAGATCTGGCCTTTCTGAATTAAATCAGGGAGTTATTAATAACCTGGCAATGAATGTGGTTTGCAGATGATCAAGCAGGATGGAGGTATGGCCCACAGCTTGAGGAAAACTCAGGTTTTTTACCATTATACTGCCTGTCAGCCTCTGCAGTTGCTTCTTGGTGGACCTGTGTGTCTGTAATCTGCCAGCCACGATCTCTCTTGAGTCAGTGGAGAGATGGATCTGGACTGACTTGTTCCCTGGAGGGGCCCATGGTTGTAAGCCTCTGTCTGGCTCGCTCATGTACTGGAGTTTGGACCCTCTCTTGTTTAGCTGCTCTTATTTATCTATCAAGCAGTGCTAATGTGAGAAAACATTGAGGAGTGAGACATGCTCCAGCCCTTTGGCATTTTTGACTTTAACTTATGAGGCAGATGTGCAGCCATCTCTCCTTAATTATTCTGCCATAATTCTCACAAGAGTCTCATCTTGAGTTTGTGTAAAGGAATAAGTGGCCAAATAGAAAAAAAATATTAGTCTTCTGGAGTTTGCCAGCTGAAATGGTTTAGAACACTATTACTAGGCTAATTCCACTATTCCTGCCCCTTTCCCTGAATAAAAGTACCATTTGAAAAAAGAATCAGAATGGGGCATTTCCAAAGGAATATTAGATTTCATAAAGTATGGATTTTAACAGCCAATCTCAACCAAACAATGCACCATGTGGTGCCAGAAGTAATAAATCAGTGCAGCCCTCAGGACTGAAATGGAGAATTCCCTCCCCCCTTGTAGCTCCTTGGAACTTTAATCTGAAATATGCCACAAATCAAAGGATTGCTTATTGGTACACAGGAATTCTCATGCTTGGTCAAATCTGATTTCCACAAGAGTCTAGCAGTTTGCTGCTAGTGGCAGCCAGAACCAGATGCTGTAGAGGAAAGACCAAAAAGAGTTGTTAGTGGAGGAATGTTTGCAGTAATGTGTCACAGAGAACACTGAATTTTGCTAACTTTCATCAATGCACCTGATCTTAGAAACTGTTGCCTGGTCCTGCAGACTTCAGTCTCAGTGGATAGAGACAAGGGGTCTCCAGAAGGCAATTCACACCATTCTGAGATATATTAGAGCATGTTATTAGTTTGATTAGAAGAAGCCTTGATGTTGTCCAAAGATAAGTGTCTCAGCTAAGACACAAGGAATCCCATGAGGGTGGACACTTCTGTCATGGCATCTTTCAAAGTTTTCAGATATGGAGAGACATACCTCCAGGTGATCTCACCTTACTGTGAGGGCTTTAAGATTGAGAGAAGTGATCCAGTGGCTATTGCTCAGTACTGCTTCTTTGTTTCTTACGCAACAGATATCACACAGTCATAGAACACCCTGAGTTGGAAGGGACCCCCAGGGATCATCAAGTCCAACTCCTGCCCCTGCATGGGGCAAACACAAATAATTTGGGGCCAATCTGATATCTTCAAGACAGTTGGGAATTTGCCTCCCATTTATTGCAAGGGGGTAGTGAAAATAGTTGCAAACAGGAAAATTCTTGCTCGTGAAGGTTTTGCAGAGAGGTAAATGCCCTTCTTATGTCTGGTCCAGCTACCTTGCTCATGAGAGAATACTCTAAGAGAGTTGAAGTTGTTCAGCCTGCAGAAGAGAAGGCTCCAGGGAGACCTTAGAGCAGCTTCCAGTACCTGGAGAGAGGCCTACAAGAAAGCTGGGAAGGGACTTTTTATAAAAGCCTGTAGTGATAAGATGAGGGGCAGTGGCTTTAAATTGGAAGGAGGAAGATTTAGATGAGACATTAGGAAGATATTCTTCATCATGAGAGTCGAGAGGCTCTGGCCCAGGCTGCCCAGAGCAGTGGTGGCTGCCCCATCCCTGAAGGTGTTCAAGGCCAGGTTGGATGGGGCTTGGAGCCCCTGATCCAGTGGGAGGTGTCCCTGCCCATGGCAGGGGGTGGAACTGGATGGGCTTTTAGGTCCCTTCCAACCCAAATAATTCTCTGAATCTAAGGGCTTTTCCCTGGTATTTTGTGTATTAAGCCCTGTTTCAACATGGGCTCTTCTGGACCTGAGCAGTGGGGACAGTTGGTGAAGTTGGTATCAGAGCTGCTCTTGTAGATGTGTCATACTTCAGTTCCTCTAAAAGGAGCTAAAAAAGAAAGGAGCCGATTCTTTTGTATAAAGAGAAAATTCAAACAAGGATATGTGTTTCACCTTTGCTATGCATCATTCTCTGTACTGCTTTTAAGCTGTTTCACAACTGTAGGAATTTGAAATGAAAAAATAATGATTTTTGTGATCTCTTTTTATGTAATGGTCTCTCCAGAACTCAAATCATTCGTGCTGTTAACCGAAAGCTGTTTCTGAATCCATCTGCTCCCTTCTGCTTTGGCTGAATTGGTGCAGACAGTGTTGTCGTGCCAGGGCAGTGTGTACATGGAGTGCATCTTGTGACTGCTTGGACTGTGCAGTATCCACCTTTACTTTGCTTCTTTTGAGCACTGGGCAGTGATTTTTATTTTTCCAGAGATGCCCACAATGACTGCAGTTTTTCTGATAGCTATAATTCATTCAAGACTCATTTGTTTCCTCTATTTTTTCACTAGGCTATATTTGTCAGGGTAAAATTTGCTCTTTATGAAAGAGGGAATTTGTTATTTTCTCCTGACTCCCCTTGCTGTATCATTATCTAGCCCCGATGTGCCCCAGGCTGTGTAAGATCTCACTATTATTGTTATTAATAGCACTCTTCATCCCAAGTATGTGCATTTGCAGCAGCTTCCCAGCATACGCAAGCAAGGCCAACCACAGAGTCAGCAGGAGGATTCTATTATGCATGTTTTTAAGTGTTTGCAGGCACTGAAGCTTAGATTTTCACAAGCAATTAGTGCTGTTGCGCGCCCTGGCTTTGATGCATCATTTGACACATTTTAGACAGGGCTGTTTATTGCAAAGCACTGAGCTCTAACCCCAAGAGTGTTGGGCCCCTTTCAGGTGTCTGGCTGGGCAAACAGAACTGGGGGAATTTGCTGGTCGGTTGGATCTTGGTTAAGAGCTCTGGCAGGGAGCTTGTCAGATGGTGTGTGTCTTTAAATGCCTTGGATTGAATGGATGGATTGAATGCAAAATGAATTATTATATGGACTCTTCCCCCTCCCTTTCCTTATAGTACATGTCCTTGGTTCTTTTCTCTATCTATATTAATGCAAGTCTCTAATATGATCATGTGTGCTTTCATGGGGCGTAGCTGTCATTTATCTTTCATTGTGGTGTGCTAACTTAATCCTGTCTGTCTCTAGACAATATATTATGTCTATAGTTATTTATCCCTATTTGAAAGAAATGCTGTGTATTTTAGCAGTAGTCATGTGGAAATGAAGTACCGAGTTTATTCTTTTCAGTTACAGTATAAAAGCACTGCCTAATTTATCCTTCCAAAATGCTGCTTGCCTATTGGCCTGGAGACAATAGCAGTTAGGACAAAAGAACAAAATACCTTTCCTTTCAGTGTATATCCTGGAGGTGTGTATATATATATATGTCTTAACAAAGGAATTCCATGATGGTATTGCCAGGCTTGTCTAAGCTTATGTTCAGGGCTGGGTGCCAGGACAGTTTTCAGATAGGCACATCCTTTTTCAGTCAGAAATCTTGGGTTAAGCTTAGAATTGGAGAAGGATTAAATGGCTTTGAAAAGGGGACTGTTGGCTGGCTGCTGGAAAAGGCAGCATAAAAGCAAGACCTGGGCTTGAGCTGTGTTTTGATCAAGAGCCAGTTTTGGATGCTGGTGAACGGGATTCGAAAATGGGACTTGTACAACTGATGGTACAGTCTCAGCAGCTTAAACTGAAAAACAAAGCCTGGGATCACAAAAATATGTCAGTGGGAGTTGGAAACTTGAGCTGGATCTGGGCCAATTGCTGCGGTGATGAGCTGGGACTGTCTTTTGGCCCAGATGGAGGGAACCAGTCAGGGGGGGTCTATTAGAAATTTAATAAGCTCTGGTTGATTCAGGATTAGCTTTGGCTAGCGGTTAACACGTGAGGCATTTGGCAATGGTGAATCCAGTTCCTTTTCTCCAGTCCCTCTCCTCAGGGCAGGTTTTGACAAAAAGAGAAATTTTTGTGTGAACCCTGGAAAAGTTAAGTGCCTGTGATGGGTCTTGTGTGCCCAACAGATGTGTTATAAAGTGCTCATGGAGTATGCAGAACTGCTGCTGTTTTGAACTCTGGCAAACAGTCAACAGCTTCACGGGGGAAATTAATTGAGTGTGTTTTTGTGGAGAGATATTGACTGTGAAATGAGCACCACAAAACCAAACCACAGTCAACAAGGGCTGGGGAGGGGCATAAACGACAACTGAAGGATATGATGACTTGTACATTGCATCTTTTGATTACTTGAAAACTGGTATTTGCTTTAGAGAATCCTTGGCATTTAGTGGGAGGCAGCAGGGTTGCCTTTGGGGTGTAGAGCAGCCCTGCTGAGAAGGTGTTTGAAAGGCAGGTGAAGGAACAGCGTGGGCCAGGGAGATGTGGCGGCAGTGTAAGTGGGGAAGAGCTAGAGAGGGCTGAAAGACCTGAAGCATGCTGGGTTGGGGGAAAGGGTGGCTGTCAGTATAGCTGGTTATGATATCCAGGGTATGCCGGTTAAAGCATGGCTATGGCTCCAAGTCATCCTATCTCTTAGGGTCCCATCTAGCATATGTGTAAATCCAAGCATGTCCTTTACTGCTCCTTGCCGTGGCAGGATGCCAAATGCTTCCCATTGCATGAACTCTCTAGTTTTGTGGCATTGTTCTGACATGGCAGGAAGCTCGGGCTATCTCCACGTTTACATAACCCCAGCCTCTGCCTCTGCTTTTGAGCCTTGCCTTCATCTATAACACTGAATCAGTGTTTTGAAGTTTCTGGGGGCAAAAACAAAGAACCTCTCTGGCCATTGAAAAATGGCTTTTACTTGAATGGAACTTGCTGCTTAAAAATATAGTTTCATTTGTGGTGTCTATTTAAAATAAAAAAATCAAGTTGTATCTGAACCATCCAAACAATATTGAAATGACTCTTTATCTGTCATGTAACCTATAAATAATATTTTAATCCTCTTAATTTTGAGTATTTTTAATACATACTAAATGAGAACCTCTGGGGAAAAGTGAAATGTATAACTTACATTGACATGACAACAGTTTTGAGCATGATTTGGATTTAATATTAATTCCTTTTGGTCCAGTTCTGTTTTCTGGAAGGCCAAGTCAACATTTGAGCCAGGGCTCCAAAGTTTTGTCCTATTTCTACTACTAAAGCTTCAGTTCCAATCTTTTATTCTACTGCATAACTGTTAACGAATGCACAAATTTCTCTGTTTCATAGAATCACTAGGTTGGGAAGGACCCACTGGATCATTGAGTCCAACCCTTCCCATCTCTTCCCCTGGCTAAGGTCAATGACTGGAGAGGAGCGATGTGTCCGCAAAGCACAGGGTATTTCCTGAAAACATGGAAACAATTGCCCAGCCAGTGTGATATGTGCTTCTCTTCATTCATGTCCTGTGAGAATGTGTTCTCTTCCTTGCTGGGAATACCCTCTTGACCATCTGCTTTATGTTTGCTTTGTTCCTGCTGACAAGGAGGAGAATGTTTCAGAAGGGCTGGGGAGGAAGGGTATTTTGGAAGCCCCGTTTCTCGTACAAGCTAAGCCCAATCAGCAACGCGTCGGGGGGCCTGCAGGCACTTCCCACTGACCTTGCACGGCCTCTATTAGCAGGAGCAACCTGGCACCCAAAGCGTGGAGGACTGTGGTATGTGCTGGCCTGACATCTGCTGATAGTATGGGCTGTGTCACAATAAGGAGGACTTTAATCATGTAATGAAAGCCACATTCCTGTAATTGTATAATATATGGACACAGCTTTGTAGCGTCACTTGTCTGAATGTGATACAAATTGGATGCAGAAGCTTAGCCTCTTGAGCAACAGCTCATTTGAGAAGGATTATTTTTATTTATGATATAATTTCAGTTGACTCCCTTGTTTGATGCCTGTGTATTTACATTGATAGTGCATTGGGATTAACCCCTTAAAGCTCTGCTTGCCTTGATCCTGCCTGGTCCTCCGAGCTAATGGGTGGGCTGAGTCCTGATTCAACAGTTTTCACATCTGGGTGGGTAATGAATATATATTCCAGCTTAAACATTTATAAATGGAGCAAACTCTTATTCTTCAGAGCATGAAGCAACCACTGGTTGATTTGGATTAGGAAGAAAGGTAATACTGGCCCTCTTGCACCATATCCAGAAATGAATATGTATGGGAGCAAAAACAAAACAGAGAGCTTATAGAGTGCAGCAGATGGGCAGCCGAGCTGCCAAAGCCTTCCTTTGCTGGGAGAAGAGCCACTGCTGCTCTACTTGCTGGAAGAGCAGAGACACAAACCCCTTATTCAAAGCAACCGCAGCTTTCCCCTTAGTACTATCATGTAGCAAAATGGGGTAGAAATCTCTTCTTCTAGCAGCTGATGATTAGACTCTGTTGTTCTGATGTGGATTTGCTTTGATGCTCCTTTTTAGGATGAAAGGTTTGATTTCAAACTGCTTATGTCTTTGCTTTCTATAAACTGACTTTTCTTGCTGGTGTCCTTAATCCAGATGGGATGGTACAAACCAAGTCATAGGAGCCAGGACTGCTGAGAGATTTTACAAGCTGCAGTGAACTGGAATTAAAAAAATAAATAAATTCATATTTAAGGAGGGAAGTAGGGGGGGAGTAGATGATTGCAACAAGAATCAATTTCCTCTGCTTGTGTTTCTGGCTATTTATTCTCTCCCCTGATGATTACAGGTGCTGTTTCTGGTTTAATTGGGGATTTTCCCACCCAGTACTGAAGCAGACTGAAAGCCGTTCAACATTTTCCCCCACCCGTCACATAATCACCACTGGGCTTTTCCAGTGTGCTTTGGCTGACTTCTGGCATTATCATCCCGTTAGAAGTGCAACAAAATATTAATTGAACTGTACTGAGGGACGCATTGAGTTTTCTATTCCTCAGCTGAAGCCATGACTTCAATTGGCTCTGGTTTTGACCTGCCAAACTTGTAGGCTCGAGCATTTCTTAAGTTCACGCCAAGGACAATGTAAGGGCAAAGATGCACGTCCTGCTATGCTTTTGCTTGTGCTTATAGTGATGTTTTAGGGCAGCTTTTCCTTGGATATCCCAAAAATTTAATGTTGTAGGGTCTACTTCACAGGCACTAATCAGGGACATATAGGTACAGAGGCCTGAGAGTGTACCCTTACAGGTTGAGAGCCTTCGTGTGTCCTGATTCTCTTACCCCCTGGGCTGTGCTGTTCAAACAGGCAGGGCTCCAACTCCTGTGAGACCCTTGTGGCATACGGATAGGAATAGGTTTGCTTTGCTTGTACCAGCGTAACTCTGGTAAATCTGCTGAAGCCTGTAAATCTTTGCTGGATTGAAACCACCTGAAATGAGGAGAGGTCTATGGAAGAACCTTTCAAAAAGTCTAGGTCTCCTGTGCGTCTGAGCCCTTTGACAGCATCCTAAACCGAGTTTCAGTAGCCCTGCAGCTTGGAGGACACTAGCTAAATGAGCTTGGGAGACTTGTTTCATCTTCTTTGGCTTCTGAAGCTATCGAAGTGAAAGTCTTTTAAACAAATACAAATGATCAGCAAGTGCTGAAAATGAAGTTTTAGAGATGCATGTTTCTCCTAGCTAAGCACCTTATCTGAGGAGGACCTACAGCAGAGGGTGGGTTTTCTGACCTCCTTTGGAGCAGACAGGTACAGCTGAAAGCATAAAGATGTTCCTTAGACCCACCTTCTGGTGCAGGCACACACATACCTGCCTGTATCTGAGCACATGCCCACATGCTACACAGATAGGTGTCTGTCAGACCAGGTGGACGCATGTCCAGGCACACACGTGTGTGTAGCTGCAAAACTGCTTCTTTTATAGTTGAGCTTCTTTCCAGGGAGCAAAGGGTGTTAGATGGGAGAGAATAAATCTGTCAAGGAATATAGAAGTGGTAACAAGCAGACTGTGTTTGTGTAAGAGTCAAGAGGCCTGCATTTAAAGTGTCACTCTTCAGGGACAGTTATGGACAGACGAAGAGCACAATTGCCACAGGGAATATTTCTACTGCATGCCTAGAAAGCCTAAACTACACATTGATGGTATAAACCCCGCTGAATCCAACTCCTTTTGTAACGATGCAAATTCATGAGATTGCTCAGCTCTTCCTATTCTGTGGCATCAGCCAGAGGTTACATCTGATCTCCATCTGGTCCTCGTGTGGGCCTTGCAGAGGTTTGCAAGTAGTGGAAATGCCTGCTGGGCTCCAGGCAGTGCTATGCATGCTCCCTCCTGAGGGCTGAGTGTTTGGAGTGTTTACAAGACCCTGGAGATTGGAAAGGAGCACAGGCTGGGTAAGGGCAGCTTGTGCCCACTGCCACCGTGGTGTCCATGTGCAGGACGTTGTCGCCAAAATAAGGGGAAATCTCTCCCTGTTTTGGTCTGGCCCTTGGTTTTTTTTTTTTTACTCTTCTTAAAAAGTAAATATCCTTGCCAAACACAATTTAAATACTGTCTAAACACTCTGGTTTAAACCGTACCTTTAAAAGAATGAAGTTACTTCTTGAAAATCTAGCATAGATTAGCTGTGGGGCACCTGCCCTTCATTTAGAAGTGATTTACTATTTGAAATTCAATTTCAGTTTTTGACCTTGATGGAAACATTGGAGTCATTTGACCTGAACTTGTGAAGGACTGAAGTCATCCTGAAATGCCAAACTGCTCATGACCAGGATTTCATCCCTGGCCAATACTTGCTTGCTTTGTTACTATTTCGGCTGGTTTGGATGTAGCAAAAGGTCTGAATCTGGACCATGGGGCAGATTTTCTCATGTAAAAACTCCATTTTCCCCAAGATGCTCTTGTAGTCAGCATCATTGTCCCAGTGATTCAAGACATTGTCTGAAGGAGGAGTGCTCTGCCTGGCTGCAGTGCTGAAGGTCTACTCTGCTGCCATAAAAACAACTGCCATAGCCCCCATGAAATGCATGTCATTGCCACTTAGTATTTGGAGACTCATATCTTATCCTTCAGCGCCTGAGGGCACGTTAAATCTCAGCCCAGGTTTACTCTTGCTCCTGACATAATTCCTGTTGTTTCTGCCAGGGAAGGTGAAAGCGAAGAGAGGAGCCCATTTGCAAACACTTGTGAAGAAGGAGATAACGTGAATTTATATTCTAATGGGGAGAATTTGGCTGTGGGACATCAGGATAAAAAAAAAGTCTGGTAAGTTTCATTAAGGCTACACCTCATTCTTTTAATTAACTTCTTGTTCTTGTCCTTGGTGAAGTAGTAATTATTTTTTAATTAGCCCAACACTGCATTGCAGAGCTAGCCAACCCTAGCCTCATCTTACAGAGATATGTCAGAAGAATTAAGTTAATTAGCTTGTCACCCTCCCTGTAATATACAGCTGTGTTTGGCAAAAGAGGAAAAAAAAGACCCTTTGCTTTTCCAAGGTTAATTAAAATCCACAGTGCACAAGAGTGTCAGGTTGGAGAGAGGCACTTCCTGAGGCTGCTAGTGCTGTGATTTGCATCCTACGTGGACTTAGAGGCAGAAAACCTGTCTATTGCTGGCATAACTCCTCGATTCCTAGTGGTCCCCTTGCAGCCTGGGACTCGGATCACAAGCCAGTTCTGCAGGTGGGACAGTGTGTGACCAGCAGCATAGGGCCTGGGACAACAATAGCAAATCCACCCTGGGCTGCAAAGTGGAGCCTCCTGTCCTGGTGACTGGGAAGGTGGGAAAGGATCTGAGATCTGAGCCTGTCACCATTCTCTTTCTTGTGCAATCTCTGCAGTTTTCACTGGTGAATGAATCTTTTTAAAGTTTTGGCATCTCCCAGAGGTAGAGGATTGGACTAGAGGGGGAAAACTCCACAAATATTTAAGAATTTGTAGAACAGATCCATTTTCCCCAGTTGTTTTGATTAAACTGAAGATGTTCTGTGAAAATGAACCTTAAGGTAGAAAAAGGTACTAACTCTGTTGAAGTCCATGCTGGTGAGAGATTTTCCACCTCCTTTAATGGCAGCAAGCCCTTGTCACTGCATACCCCGGATTAGCCCCATGTCCCTGCAGGAAACCTGCCGGCACAAGTTCTGGGGGCTGCATGGCAGCTTCTCTTCCTTTCACAGAGTCCAGCAAAATTGGGCCTTTTCTTCAAGCCTCATCTTGAGTTGATTTGACACTTCAGCATTAATTTTTTTTTAAAAAGGCGCTTTCTAACTCTCCTGATTAAAGAGATGAATTTGAATATATGATCCCTGTGGGATTTAGAGCTGTCTCCTAAATCTCCCCAGATGGTAATGATTCTGCTCTCTTTTCTCCAAGGGAATGCTTTTTTTCCTAGCTGTGTTGTTAATTGCTGCTTTTGCTGGATAGACTCAGACTTTTTCTTAATATGCTTCCGTATGCAATGTCCCAGGACATGAAAGATGCGCTTGACACCTCTCCTGCTTACCAGAAATGGGCTGATGCTTAAATACATGGAGCCAGTTGTCAGATGCAATTAATTTACCTGTGCAGAATCTAACCAATGGTAAAGGGACTCCAGCAGCTGGAATGCACCCATCACTCATGGACTGGATTTACTACATGTTGGTTGGCAATTCACATCTAAGCAGTGTAGCTAATGTCATAGTTGATTGACTGACATCAGTGTTAAGGACACCAGATATTTGGCACAAAAGTTGCATGTGAAGAGCAGAAAGGGAAGGGAGGGCAAGAAGCTCTTGAGGAGTTCTTGGCATGGGATGGAAAGCCTCCATGGATGGGATAGAAATCCTCCATGCATAAGACTACTTCAAAACAGCTGGGTGTTTGAGCTCCACTTTTTGGAGATCTGCAGACCATCCTTGGTCTGTGGCATAGGGACAAACAGAGCAGAATATAACACGGGTCTTGGAAGCGTCAGTCCTGCCATGAGTACAGGTGAGGAAGGAAAGCGTGAAAGGAACAGGATGCAGGCTGTGGAAATGGCATGGAAGAAGCAGAGCTTTAGCCCTGAATGGACATCTGGAGATGCCTGCAACTCTGCCAGTAACTCTGAGACCTTGTCAATCACAGGCTAGGTCTGAACTGCTCAAGGAGGGAATGGCCTAGGGCAGAGAGGTTAACCCCCTCCCTAGCTGTCTACCTCAGGTTACTTGCCTTCTGTTGCTTGATCTGGTGAAATCTTTGAATGAGTTCGAATCAGTTTAGAAGAGGCCATTGATACACAGGAAACCCTGGGGGTTTTGTGCTATTGGATTTTTGAGGTTTAGGAGGAGGAGCTTCTGTGGACAAACTGATACCATAATTTTCTGTCTGACAGTTCTTGAGGATTTCTCCAGATAAGAGCTGAAGATATATTTCTAAAGAGATTTTTGGAATATTTTGTAAGCATGAAATATTTTAGCAGAAAATACCAATGAATATGAACATAATTTCATATGATGTCTTTTCCCTGGAAAATCCGGACTCTTCAATGAACAGCAATTCTCTTTGATCAAGAAATGGAAAGTTTTATGTCCAAAGTACAAAATCATTCGGTTTAGAGATCTCTGAATTTTTTCATTGTGAAGCCAACATTTTCTGTAGGCAGCAGGGTGGGGTTTTTTTTGTGAAGAAAATGAAAAGAACCCCTATCAGTAAAACTTTGACAGAAAACATATGACCAACCTTGCTCTAGAGCAGCTGGCCACCATCAGAGACAGGATACTGGGTAGACAGGCCCTGGTCTGATCCAGCAGTGTGATTTTTATATTCTAATGTAAATAATCATTGAAGGAGTAACTGTTTGGGGCTCCCTTAAGCTTTCAGCTGGGGGTCTGCAGGCTCTGAATTTCTAGCTCAGCAGAGAAAGCTCTTAGCAAAAAACTGAAAGGGAAAGAAATATTTCCAGCAACCCCAGTGGTCTCCTTCAGAGAATAAGGTTATTAACTTCGGCTTTAATAAAAACATAATGTTAACTAATCTACTGTGAAGAGCTTCAACTACAAACCGTTGCAATTTACTAGTGAAAAATTGGAAGGGGACTGAGAGTTAGAGGGAGCTTGCAGTCATTAGCTGCAGATTAAACATGAATTAAATCACTTCTGATGGTGTCAATCCATCCATCGTGGGGATTGTGCCTTTCCAGCATTCCTCTGCTGAAGGGAAGGAAAAGAAGCTTTGGATGGATTTGGTGCCTTGCTGTGGTGGAAATAACACAAGGAGGTGGGATGTGGGGTGCTTGTGAATGCATAGATATTCTGTGATGTTTGAGGTGCCCAAGGGTTCTGGTGTCTCTGGCTCTGCCACTGCAAATGTTTATTTTCATAGAATGGTTTGGGCTGGGGACAACTTCAAAGCCCATCTAGTTCCAACCCCCTGCCATGGGCAGGGACACCTCCCACTGCATCAGGTTGCTCCAAGCCCCATCAAACCTGGCCTTGAACACCTCCAGGGATGGGGCAGCCACCACTGCTCTGGGCAACCTGGGACAGGCTCTCCCCCTCCCCCCCATCAAAAGAAAGCATGTTTTTCTAAGATCTCATATTAGTCTTCCGCTAAAATCCATTCCCCATCATTCTGTCCCTGCATTCTCTGATCAAGAGCTTCCAGTTTTCCTGAAGCCTCATTGAGTACTGGAAGCTGCTTTAAGGTCTCCCTGGAGCCTGCTTTAGGATGAACAAACCTTTATACAAGCAATGTTCTTATTTTTGGATCCCAGAACATACCTCATGGCCATGTATCTCTAGCATATGAGGAGTGTGAAATGAGAAGTGTTTCCAGCAATAAGGTGCATCCCCAGGCTGGAGAGCAGAGGCGTCGATTCCAGTTAAACTTCTAGAATAAGATAACTTGGAGGGAAGTTGCATAACTTGCATAACTTGGAGGGAAGTTGGGATTCAGCATCCATTCCACTTGATCTAAGGCTTTCCTCCTCCTTCCAGGGTGTTTACTTCTCAATTTGCAGTCTTGCCTGTAGATACAGAAAAATGTCAGCAACCTGCAAACATCCAAAAGACTATTCCAAATGGTGTGAACAGTAAGCAGAACTGAAATAAGAACGGTGTGGCGTATGGCTTATCCCGTACTCAAAGAGCTGGGGGGTAATAACAAAGCGGAGAACATGTTAGGGTGATGCCTGCCTAAGCTATCAAGCTTCACTGCTCGCAAGAAACACATAGTCCCTTTTAATCTCATTCCTTGAATTCAGTGTTGCTGTAAATCTAGGTTTCAGTAAAACTGATTTTGTGGTTGATGAGCAGAATATGAAGGACCTCAGCAGATGCTCCTGGTTCTCTGTAGGGCTCGGCAGGTCTGTTGCAGTGTTTTCTGTGTGACCAGAGAAGAAAAGAGCCTGCTGCTGTAACTTCAGTACAAACTTGCTGTGTTCAAGCTTACCTGGTTAGGAACTGAATTTCAGGCTACAAATTTTTAAACAGAAGGAAATGGGAATATTCTTCTCCCTGTGGGATTAGACCAAAGGGCCACTTGTAGTCTGCTATTGGAGTTGGTGGTCTTTTACATACCTGAATCACTCCCAAATATGTCAAACTGCTCCACAAGGTTCAACAATGCCCCCTCTTGCTGCTGGAGTATTTCATAGGATCACAGAATCATAGAAAGGTCTGTGTTGGAAGAGACCTTAAAGCCCATCCAATTCCACACCCCTGCCATGGGCAGGGCCATCTCCCACTGGATCAGGCTGCCTAAGGTCCCATCCAACCTAGACTTGAACACTTCAAGGGATGGGGCATCCACAACTTCCCTGGGTAACCCTTTCCAGTGCCTCATGAACTTCACAGGAAATCACTTCCCTTGACCTTCTGGCCACCTTTCTTTTGATGCAGCCAAGGACACGTTTGGCCTTCTGGGCTGCGAGTGTGCATTGCCAGATCATGTCAAGCTTCATGTTAATCAGCACCCCAAGTCCTTCTCTGAAGGGCTGCTCTCAATCCCATCAACCCCTGACATAGTCAGGGCAATCCACAACACCTAGAAGTTGTGGGCAAAAGGACATCTTTATTGATTTTACAAGACTTTTTATTCCCCTTCTCGAGCTGTGCGTCCATGCATGATTGGTTTAGCTAAAGACCGACAGTTCTTAATTGGATGACTCCTTCTCAGTTGTAACTTCATAATTGGATGACTCCACCTGCAGCCTGGCAGGTTCCTAATCTTGTTTACTCGGCTCTTCTTGGCGCCTTCCAGCTTCTCCAAGGATACACGGGCATCTATTCAAGGCCAATGTTTAAGTTCACACTCTAACTCCACAGACCAGCAGAGGTTTCCCACAAACCCCATCCTGTATTGAAATTGAGGGTCGCCCTGACCCAGGTGTAGGACCTTGCACTTGGCCTTGTTGACCATCCAACTGATTTCTTATCCACTGAACAGTCCACCCGTCAAATCCATATCTCTCCAATTTAGAGTGAAGGATGCTGTGGCAGACCGTGTCAAAGGCTTTGCAGAAGTACAGATAGATCACATCCGTTGGTTTCCTGTGTCCACTGCTGTGGTTACCCAATCATAGAAAGCCACTATGGACCTTCATCTGAAGGCTTATCTCCTACAGAGTAGCAGGATTCTAGGTGTTCATTTCATTTTAGGCACAAGACTTCTTCTCTGGGAAGTAAAAACAAAACTGAAGTCTTTCCTAACCTTGAAATTTGTACTTCCTGGGGTCTTTGGAATGGGGCACCTAACATGGGTGATCCTGATAGAGAGTAATCAGCATGAGTGGCATTGTGCAGGACAATAAAACAACCACAGCAATGGGTTGTTTCCTATTGCTATAAAATTAGATTGTACTTTTCAGAGTGCTTTCCTACATATCCAAATTTATGGGAATGAGCAGCATGAACTGTGGGGAGGACGTTGTATTCCTGGATTAGCCTAGGCTTGACCAGAGGATATGTATAGCCAGTCATCTCCAAATTCTCATTTTCTCCCAAACTCTCATCTCCTGATGTATAGCCACTCATCTCCAAATTCTCATTTTGAAGTGGGGCAGAGGCTGCAGCAGAAGTTACCCTGGTGAGCCAGCTTCTAGGTGGTGGCTCATATGAAAGACCCTGGAGGTTCAGCATGTACAAGCAAACTCTAATGCTTCTATCCAGACACTCTGATACATGGTGTCCTGTGAATGCTTCGAAGATAGCATCTGTAAATAAAGAAATATACCTCTCAGCAGTTTCTTGTGTATCTCTGCATACACCAGTTGGATTTTTAGCTCTGCTTCAACCCTAATTGGTTTTCTTCTCCTTAATAATTCACTGTTTGAGAATCCCAGGACAACTATGCTCCTAAAATGGCTCCATTATAGCTGTTTCATCTCAGTGAAGTGAAAAGGTTCTTTGAGCAACCCCAAGTTTAGCAGAGTTATTCCACAACTGGATCAGTTTGCAAAGCTTAGGCTAAGGGGTTCAGAAGAACTTGGGAGGTATGGGGAAAAACTTATGGCAAGTCCTTTTCCCGTAGCAGCTTCACCTTGTGCTGTAAGCAGCAGTCTAGGGTTTGTTGTTTTGTGCTTGCACGGCAGAATAAAAAATTGAATATGTGGGAATTGTCATTGGTGGAACAAATTGAAGTTCATATAGGGCTTAGTCTATCCTCTTCAACAGAAGTACGTTAGATTCCAACTAAACAATATAATTTGGCAAAAAGGGAGTCGAAACAATTATTCTGGAGAGCACTGAGATTCAACACTGAGCTTCCTGGCTCTTCTCCAAACTGATTCATGTTTTTAATGTACTATTTGCTGCAATTTTATTTATTTGGTCAGGACTGTCCCATCCATTTCTGGTTGCTGCAGATGGGATCTAGTTGAGCCAGGTACTTGAACCATCACTGAGATCCAGCAAAAACTGTTGAGCTGAACTTAGTAAGGACTCTTATTTTAGAGTGGACTAGCTTTGATGAAGCCTTCCTCGCTGAACTGGAGTTGTTAAATGTAGTTTTTGGTTTTGTTTTTTTTTTTTTTTAGTAGTCTTCACGCCCTGGAGCTGGCTCCGCAGTGGCCATTGTACATTTCAATGCAGTGAAATCAGGGATGTGTAAATCACAGCCCTGGAGTATTGCTTTAGCAAGTCTTCTGTTCTGTTTTCACGGACAGGGAGAGGAGTGTGTCCTCTGACCCCATCACAAAATATTGCAGTGGACATCACTGATGGGGCTGGGTAGGGAGAACAATAAAAAGATAATGACACTTTTCACCACCCCTCAAATACCTCTCTCCCTTTCTTTTTTCTCCTCTTTCTTTGTCTCTTGTTTCTGAGTTAAGAGGATTTTTTTAAGCACAGTAACAAGCTTTCACTTTGAACTTGGAATATGCATGCTGCAAAGAAAGCCCCTGGACCCTCCTTATTTAATATGCCCAAATATGATTAGTGTCAGACTGTGAAATATCGCTTCCTTATCTCTAGAAGCCAGCAGACAGGAACGTTTCTAGGGATCAGGGGCTTTTTATTTTTTTGGCAAAACACAGACTTTGAGAAGGAGATGGCTTGTGTGCATGGTCTCTTCACTGGCATGATTCTCGTAAGCCGCTGGAGAATCTCCTTGTTTCTCTCTCTCTCTCCTTTCTGCCCTTCACTCTGCTCTTTTGCTCATGCATTCCTTGCTTCATCCGCCTTCATCATCAGCCTTGACACTAATTCATGATCAAGGGACATCATTTGCAAAACGGCAGATGATTTGACGTTGAATTTCCCAGTCATGTCATTGTCTCACCTACAGCTGCAGAGCAGCCCCTCCCCTCTTGCTCCCCATCAGAGTTGGGCTTGCAGAAGATGCCCTGATTGCAGGAACTAATTATTTGGATCATCACACAGGCTGCATTGTTGCTGTTTATCTGCTGAGCAATGCTGCTTTGACAACAAAAAAAAAAAAAATGCCCAGCCCAATTTATTTACATACTAAGGCTCTTGCACGTCAACAACTGCAAATTGAGGATAAAGGCCTTGTATCACCTGCAATTTTATGGATCTGTTTTTTTCAGTGGTTTTGTTGAGCAGAAAATGGGAGAAGAGGGAAGGAAGTTAGTATTAAGAAGTGTTAAAAGGTGTTTCCCTCCTTGGTTCTTAACTGGTTGGTGAAATCCCCTTTCTTCCTCAGAAAGTTCTAATTGTGTGGAATAGGAGAAACTCATTACAAATGTATCACTTCAATGCCTTGGAATGCTTTTGTTTCCAATTCTCTTTGATCTTCAGATGGACTAAAGATAAGGACTGAGACTGCTATTTAATATCTGCAGCCCATATCTGGAGCTCACTCTGGGGAGGAGTTCTGCTGAAATCAGACCCCACTTTTTGGGCTTATTTAAGAAGGCAGATTTGAACTGCAGGCTTTGATTGTGATCTATTTCTGCTTGCAACTTGGGAATGTTGAGGATTTGACGTGCACCATGCTTAATACTCTTGCATGCGCTGTTGGCCTCTACTGGAAAAGATTAGACCTCTTCAGTTATAAGTCCTAAACCTTGATACTGCTCTGAAAGAATCTTTCATTTAAGTAACTACACATAGCACTGAGCTTTAAGCTGCAGGAACACTCATCTTGCTGCCACCTCATGCTCCCAGGCTTGGCTGCCTTTTGTGCTGACCAAAAGGTTTTATACAATCATGTGAAACATCCAAATTGCATGAGAAATGTCCTCACTATTTTAGACAAAATCATGAAGCTCCAGGTACGGCTTTAGGCAGACTTATCTTTTCTGAAACAGTTTGAAGAGCAGATGTCCTAGTTGTAGCCAAAACTGAAAGAAAAGGTAGCAAGATCACTGCAATAGGGATGATGCTGTGATTTTTAGATTGGGCTGAAAATCCAGGGAAATGCTGGTGAAAGTAATTTATTGGCTAGGAACACTGAAACATTTTTCTGAGCAAGGGCTGATAGTCAGGGATTTGGGAAAGGCCTGGTTCTCTAGAAGAGTCTACAGGAAAGTGCATAGAAAGACCTGGGAAAACGTGACCTCTACAAGAGAAGAAATTCTGTTGCGTTAATTTAGAGATGGGAAGACTGAGAGGAGACAGGAGGAACAGACCTTGTGAGTGCAAAAGCTATTGTAAAGAGGATCATGTTGACTTCTTAATCCTGTTGCCCTAGGTTTACATCACAGGAGAGGCCACAATCTGTAGATGTTAGGAGAGGAGTGTCCAGCCGTGAAAGCAGCAAACTCTAGAGGAGTTTGGAAGAGGCATGGAACAAAAAAGGTGTTTAATAGTTGCTTGGGAAACATCTAGCGTGAAAACACAGGCTGAATTGATCCTGCTTTATAGTGCAAGCAGGAGAGCAAGACAGCCTTACAGCATCCCTTTCATCCTTGTTCTTAGATATTCAGAAATACTGCTTCATTTGTTGAGTCACTTAACAGGCACCTTAAACCAGCTCAAATTCAGCACAGTGAACTGCCATAGGCTGTAGGGAACATGTTACATTATAGTATTATTTCTTTTCTTTTTTCTTTTGGGATCATTTTCCAGACTGCTTTGTTCATAATGGACCTCTTGTTTGACATATTCATTAATAATGAAAGTGTTATTTTCTTGACTGGAAAAGATTGACTTTGAGGTTAGGGCCTTTAAATGTGTTCAGCATTTGCCAGCCCTCCTCTTGTTGAAGCCTGTGGCAATAATCCTATTGATCACAGTGGGGGTGGAATTCATGGGTACAGAAAATAAAGGGAAGCCTTGGAAATCCTGCTCTGAGCATTTTGTGACTCGGATGTATGAGGCAACATGATGTAATCCAGTGTCAAAGGCACTTTGAAACCTTTCATGAAGAATTTTTAAAATAAAAGTGACCTTTTAAATAGATAAATATTTCTGAAGTGAAAAAACTAAAGTCTTTTAGCATGAAAATACAGGGAGTTGAATGATTTCTCCCAAGGAAACAAACCTAGGGAACAAACCCTAGGATGTTGCCTTTTCTTGCTGGGTAAAGACTTGACCAAATTGAGTATATTTTGAAATATGGAATAGGTTTCCTTGTTAGCTTTATTGCCACTGGCAGGGAAGGGGACTTTCAGTGGAGGACAGGAGCTCACCAGGAATTAGAGGATTTGACACGGCAGAGTTGTTATTGCGAGGGATGAGCATCTCCCTGTGTAGTGCCGTGAGCCCTCTACGAGCACCTGTCTGGAGAGGGAGTTTCCTGTGACACTGGTGCTTTCTGGACCAGTCATCCATTCCCGTGACTCTTGCTGAGGGTGGCCCGGCCCTCTCTCCTGGGAAGTAGTAGCCAGGTCTTTAGATAACAAGCATGTGTCTTGCATTCAAGTGTATATAGCAACAGGAGTAAATGTTTGGAGAGAGAGGACACCATCCGTGTAGTTGTCCATTAGTATTACTGTGAGTTCCTACTGGTTTTAAATTCTGAAGCTGGAAGTTATGGTTTTTCTTTCCCAGTCTGAGCCAAGGATAGTCTTTCTTCAAACACTCCATGGTTCTCTGTTCCTCTGGGCTCATTCACCACCTCCTCTATGCCTCCATCTCAGTTCAGTGAAATGGCTGGCCGGCCAAAATCATGAAAACTGAAAGATTATTCCCATTATTTATTGCATCAGCATATGTTCTTGGGTAACTTGATACAGTGGGATGTCCCTGCTCATGGCAGGGGGTTGGAACTTGATGATCTTTAAGGTCCCTTCCAACCCTAACTATTCTATGATTCTATGATTCTATGATTCTATGATTCTATGATTCTATGATTCTAAAAGTTCAATTCTAGACATGAAATTTGTTGGTTTTTTTTTTAATTGGAACCCATAACTTCTGTGAACTTCTGGTTAGAAGTTCAAATGCTTGCATTTGTGGCTGCAATTGATTCCTGTGTGTATACTTTGCTTTTCTCGGATTTTCCATTCTCAAAATACCCACTGGAGTGATGTGCCCAATGTGCCCTGTGTTCTGCGGCAGTTTAAGTTCAGCAGAGAATCCTGCCTACAGTGGAGCTGCTCCTGTTCAAGTACACTGAGCAGCAATAGCTCCCTGGAGTCCTGCAGCTCAGCTCTCGCTTCCAGCCTGAGTCTTGCTTGTGTCAGGGCAGATTTGCACTCCGGTCCATTGGAGGGTTTGATTCTTCACAACAGCATCCCGCAGAGCCTGGAATTGAATGAGCCTGTGTAAGACAATGAGCCTTGCCAAGCCTTGGAGGTGGGCTTTGCAGCCAGAGGGCAGCGCATCATGACTTTTTACTCCCGAGTGCTTCTTGGGTCCAGAAGAACTGGAAATCAGATACACGGAGTCAGTGCTATGGTGTCCTGGATGGGACCGAACACTGTGAATCATAGAATCATAGAATAACCAGGTTGGAAGAGACCCACTGGATCATCAAGTCCAACCATTCCTATCAAACACTAAATCATGGCCCTTAGCACCTCGTCCACCCGTCCCTTAAACCCCTCCAGGGAAGGTGACTCAACCCCCTCCCTGGGCAGCCTGTTCCAGTGCCCAATGACCCTTTCTGTGAAGAATTTTTTCCTAATGTCCAGCCTAAACCTCCTCTGGTAGAGCTTGGGGCCATTCCCTCTTGTCCTGTCCCCTGTCACTTGGGGAAAGAGCCCAGCTCCCTCCTCTCCACAACCTCCTTTCAGGTAGTTGTAGAGAGCAATGAGGTCTCCCCTCAGCCTCCTCCAGTCCACATCTGCTTTTTCACAACAAGCGCTCATGATTTGCTCTCAGCCTTCCCGTGGTGTCCCCCTGGCTTTTCTGTCACTCTGCTGAGGTGTGTTGCCTTCATACCCAGCATCAGCAGGATACAGGGAGGTCTGTTCCATCCATTTTTCCACCAAGGGCAATTCAGACCCATCTCTTCCACTGCTGGGGCAAGCTGTTACTACACAATATAGGTGCCTGCATTGGGTCCAAGTTTTTCAGAAAATGTGGAAATCCTTATTTCTATGTTCTTAAATTCAGGTTCATACCACAGAGAGGTAGGTACCCAAGGGGATAAGCAGGTGTGCTTGCAGTAATTCAGACTGAGAACATGAATTATAGAATCATAGAACAGTTTGGGTTGGAAGGGACCTTAAAGCCCATCCTGCTCCAACCCCCTGCCATGAGCATGGACACCTCCCACTGGATGTGGTTGCTCAATGCCCCATCCAACCTGGCCTTGAACACCTCCAGGAACTGGGTGGCTGCTACTTCCCTGAAGTGTACTTTAAATGTGAAGTAGATTAAGTAGATGTTCTTATCTTCTACTTAGAATTGCTATAGCAGTGCAACATGTTACAGCCTATTTCCCCCAAAAAGCTTATTTGGGATATTAGAAATGTTTCTTTTCTAAAGGCAGATGTGTGTGAGGTGTGAATTCCTGATGGGAAGAAAGAACAGAGTGGCTAAGTGAAAGCTTTCAGTGCAGGCAGGTGGGACAAAATTCCATGGATGCTAACTTTCAGTTTAACGCAGTTTGGCGAAGTCTTTGCTTTGCCACTGGATGGATCCCACACAGGCAACGATTAGGATTTTATGCGCAGGAAATATTATGAGTTACTGTACTTGGTTTGTTTTCTGACAGCAGAAACAATTAAAAACTGTGACACGCTGCTTGCTTTCCATCTCCAGCTGTTTCACTGCACTAACGGCTCCCTTCATACCTTGCTAAATTCATGCCTTAGATTGAAGCGAATTTGCCAATGTGTCCAAGGAGGCAAAAGAGCAAGCATAACAAGAACCATTGTTTGAAGCTCAGTCCAAAACTGATTTCACAAAAGCCAGATGTCAGGATGAAGGAAATGGCTTGCAGGGAAGCCTCCCCATTGCTCTAGAAATAGGCAAGCAAATAAAATTATAAACACACATCTCCCTGTATTTGTGAGTGAAGTTGAAGTCCAGTGTATTATAGGGTAATCTTATTCAGCATCAAGTTCTTGCTGTAGCTTCAGGGGTTATCTGGCCTGCATGACACTAATTGATGCCTGTTTGTGGCTAACGGAGCAGTGATGTGAGGCTGTATCTGGGCCTCTTGTGGAGCTGTATGACTTTATGGTAAGTTAACACCTGGGTTTAGCTACAGTTCCAGTCAAAATGCTGAGCTTTTAGCCCAGGGACTGTGTGCAGTTTGTGTTGTGTTCTTCTGCTGTCATGGAAATACCTCATGTTGCTGGGATCAGAGCATTTCTCTTGGATGATAGCTGTAATGGGGTCTCCATGGTGCTAGAATCACCCCTGGCTGTAATCTGTACTGGAGACTCCTACCAGTTGCCTTTGTATGGGAACTGCAAGGAGTATTCATCCTCCCTGACTTGGGGACAGATTGGTGATTTTGTTTGGTGTGTATCTAGGGTTCTGTGTTTTCCAGAAAGACAAATATCTAGATTCTGCCAAAGCCCTTTATGACATTTGATAAAATAGCCCCAATGCCCATCTTTTGCAGGAGCCTGGGCTGTAGCAGAGGAGCTGGCTGATGGAGCATGGCTGTGGCACCAGCTGACACCTGGGATCCAGATTTGCTTTGAGCAGCTGGTCTCAGTACATGTGAAAACAAGCAATGCTTTCCTTTGTCTCATAATTATCTATATGTGGCCTGCACATCTCTGACTGACTGTGCTTGTCTATGGGAAGTAGGAACAGCTTGAATGGAGACTGCTGGACAAAGGAGGGAGCAAGGAATCTGTCCATGGGTCACTCTGACCACGTGTGTCATTATGGCCACCTCAGCCCATCATATCTAGTCACCTCTGTTTAACAGAGAGTGGAATAAAATTTCTTGGAATCAACAGAATTTACATTGAGCCAGTGGATTCTGATAAGTGTGCTTTAGTTGTTGAATGTTCTTTGTCACTGTGTTTGCCTTAAACACAAGAAAATTAAGAATCTTTAATACCTAAAGTACTTATGATTGAGTTTTCACTGCCTTTTCAAGCCCTTCCAGATCCTGTGAATTTTCAGGTTTGGAGAGGTGCTTTGCAGTCAACACTTTACAGAGTTCTTTTATGTCAGTCTGCTGTGCTCTAACAGTGTTAGATTTCTGCGATAGCTCGTGGGATGAAGATCATGGTGCCCACATGGAGGAGGTAATGGCTTAATCTTTCTTGTATGCTGAGATAGCCTCTCTGTGTGGCTAAAGAGGGACAGATAACTGTGGTATCAGGTAGAAAAGATGACACTGCAGAGGCTTGATACTAAAACCTCTTTGATAGGCCACATTTATCACTAAGTCTTTCCAATCTGCCCTCTCTGCTTGTTAATTCAGAAATACCAAACTGAAAGCCCCTTTACGGCTCTAGGGCAGGTGGCTAGTTTCACTCCATCTCATCGCTTTTAATGAATAAGTCTTTTTCACTTTTCTGGACAGGTGGCGAGTACCAAAGTCTGTAGCCTTACTTTGAGACCAGGAATGTGTTCTGGCCATGTGTCAAACCAGCAAACCCTTTATGCCAAAGGAGTCTAAATTCACTGTTGTAACGTTTCAGTAGATGAAGAAAGCAAAGTCACAAAGGATGAGAAAGCAGTCATGTGTAATGGATGGGGATTAGTGTTTGCAGCACCTAGTACGTGTTATCCCATCTCTGTTATTTAACATGTTAGATGTGAGCTGTGTAAATATATAAGATGCAGAGAGGTGTTGTGGGTTGTTAGTGGAGGAGTTAGTCAGTTATTTCTAGTTGTTTGTTCTAGTTAACTTGAATGTAAATGATTGCCTGATGTCAAATAGTCCCAACCAGACAGGGCATACATACAAGTTTGTACACACAATCAATGAAGGTCTTTGGAAACCCACAGAGTCCTCTCTTGTTTCCTTATCCATCAACAAGCTCCCATGGTCTTTGAGGTATGTTGGAGACGCCTTAGTATCTGGCTGAATAGCTCTTGAGAGGACTTAATCTTTTTCTTGCTATGACGACCTGCTTACATGATCCCAGAATAAGACTGACCTGACGCACTCTTAGTGTGAACCTGAATTCAGCCTTTTACAGTGCTCAAAATCTGTTGTCAGCTCTGCTTATACTGGAAACTGCCAACTAGCAGCAATAAAATGAAGCCCTCTTGTGATACTTGCAACAAGAACAGGAACTTTCGGAAGTCTCCTGAGAAGAGTTTAGCTCATGAGCTTTGGAGCCCTGTGCAGCCTGAACCAAGTACTTCAGAGAAAGTTCAGAGGAAACTTTTGAGCACTTCATCACACTGAGCCCTTGCAGGCTCTTCCATTACTGATCTCTGGTTGTATTCCTCATCAGAAGCTCAGCAGGTCTTCTTCACAAATGAGCACTGTGCAGTCCCCATTTTCCATTCTGTGCTGTCTTTTCTGAGTCCTGTTTTCTTTCAATTCCCTCTGAAGAAAAGTTACCAACATAATTTTCTCTTGGAATGATATTACACCTTCTAAACCGAGTCTGGGTCAGCAGTACCGCATGAAAAAGACACTCTTTCCCTCTCATGTGATACTGTTTTAGTAGAAGATTAAGCTTTTAACCCTGAAAGAAAAGCAGCTTTCCCACTTCTCTCTCCATCTCTCTTGTTATTGCTCCTACTTTTTTTTTTTCCTCTGGCCCCATCATTTAGATACGACATCAGTTCTGGCTGCTGGTCTAGTGAGCAATCCATCCTGAGACTTGATCCAGGGACTTAATTAAGTGTGAAATTGAAGAGAGAACTGGCACAAGAAGTGGACAGGGTCCTGTGAGGCAGAAATTTTATAAGTTGCTGAAAAGCAAAGTACAGACAGATATTCTCCAAGATGCCAGTAAGTTATTGACTGTTATTGCTCAACACCATGAGGATGAAAGACAGTAAGGTACCAGGAAGGCATTGTCAGGGACTAGGTATGTTGTTGTGGGCTTCCCGTCTTTGAGTAAACATCCCCATTTCTGCCACATGAGCAGGAGGCTGCTCCCCTCGGAATTCACAGTGCTGGGGGCTCATTTTTGTCAGCAGCGCGTTTAAGCAGCAGGAGGGCATCAAATGTTCCCACCAGCACAGAGGCTGCTTGAACATGCTCAGCCTGGAGCCAGCAACTTCATTATGTCAAGGTGGGCTCCCTCCCACAGGCCTTGTGACCATTGGGGTTTGCAGGCCAACTACTAATGCTTCCAGAGAGCCACGCCTGTGATTTCCATTCCCCAACACACTGCTCTTCCCCTCTACCTCGTGGTGAAAGGAAAAGAGGGTGATATACAGTGATCCAATATCTTCTAGGATCATACATAGTTGAAAGACTTTTGCTACCCATTAGAGAGACAAGAAAGCATCCATCCCTGGGGACTTCTGTTTTCTCTCACCTTATTCACCCCACTTCATCCTCTCCTAGTGTCAGGAGATGGTTTTACAGATTTGGAGGGCATGCAGGCAAGCAGTGAAGCTGTCCAGGTACTTGGATGTCAGTCGTATACAGACACTGGTTGCTGCTGCAGCATGCAGAGTTGGCAAAGGTTCTCCTTGGATCAAAACATTGTCTCTTCTCCTTGCCTGCTGGAGAGGTAAACTCCCATGGGGAGTGAACCCAAACAAGGTGAATGGCTGAGCCTGCCTGGGGTAGGCAGGGGTTTAGTCTTGAACAGAGGCCAAGGTTCATATCTGAGTGAGGTTCTTAGTGGTGCGTGTAAAGCAAGGTAACAATAGCACTAAATGGGCAAATCCCTGCTGGTCAAGAGGATCTCGAAGTCTGCAAGAGCCTTCCTCTGTTCCCTCTGTGTCCTGGCCCTGGAGGACCCATAGCTCAAGGAAAGCTCTCACATTTTTTTGTGGGAGGGAGTTAGCCCTGCTGCAGGGCACTTTGTTCTGTACCACCAAAGCTTTGCTTTAGATCATGGGCAGTGATGGTGTGGGCCACATGCAGCAAATGCTCCTGCAAACTGGATCTCTGCGACTAATGCTCAGCGTGTGGAAGATGCTGAAGTACTTCTCAGGTGAAAACCTCCTCAAACAGGCCATCCTGTGAATGCAAATGGAGTTCATGAGAGCAGGTCTGAGTCAGGCAGCTGTGCCCTGGGCATAGTTTCCTTTATGTTGACCGAAAATTTTCTGAATACTAATAAGGGCAGCCAGAGAAAATACTGATGCTCTAGGATTTTACATCACCTGAGGATCTGGCCTCAGGCACTGATGAGAATTGCCTGCTGAGATGAAACATCAGTAAATATTAAGCCTCAATTTAATGTTGTATTTACGTACAATAGAAGCTGATAAAGCTTCACTTCAATAAATTGCTTTTCTTATAAGCTCTCTAGAAACCTAGTAGTCTATCTACACCCCTCAGCAAAGACTTAGTAACAGATGCTGAAGCCATGACTAATGTTAGCAAGATTTCATTAACTATATATAGCATGCTCTTCTCATTTCAGTGCACCATGATGTTTGCTGCAACACACCTACTTGAAATGGAAAAGGAGAGTATTTTGTGATGTGTTTATTTGTGCTTCTCTTACTCCTTCTAGTCTGAAATATTTAATGTGATTTCCTTGCCTTTAGTGTGAATTAGTGAGGTGTTGTTGAATTAATCGCCTCTGGGCTGGATTCCAGGTTTCTTATTTTCACCAGCTAGGATCTGACTCCAAATGTGGCTTCCACAGGACCCTTTGTGGATTAAGAGATTGTTCTGCATAAATGTAGCATAATCCAGCTTTAATTGTGTTTTTATAGTGACTGTAACAAAAGACTTAATGGTAATGGGTAACTATAGACCTTTGGTTTTGACCTGAATAGCAGGAAAAGCTTTGCAATCAATCTTCAAGAAAAGATTGTCAAAGACACAGGGGCAGGGAAAGCAGGACGGGATGTACCTTTAATTTAGGTGCATTGGATAGCTTAAATATGATACCTCTGTAAACTACACTATATTTCCTCTATTTAGAAAAAGGCATATATTTTATCCATGGTTATCCAAGCATCTGCTATTGTGTCACATGGGAAACTCTTAGTTTAGCCACAGAAAACAAGGATTAAGGCAAGATTTTAAAGTTGGTCCGAAGGGAACTGCTTGAAGAAAACAGAGCAGATTCTGTTCATAGGAGAGCTGACAAAAGATGTTGTGAGGTGGAGTTTTGCGAAATGGATTTCATGGCTGAATTTAGTAAATATTTCCATTAGTGAAGCTGTAGCAGAGAGAAGGTGTGTGCTGATGATACAATGCTGGGAGGCACCAGCATAGGAGGATGATCGGAGAAGTGGAGCAATAGAAGTACTGTGGTATTAAAGTGCAAGGAGATGAATTTAATTGAGGTCTGGAGTTTGTGCTGTAAATTAGAGGCTCACTGGATATCAATGACAGCAGTGAAGGAACTGTCTGTGTAAATCAATCAGAGATGCCTTCAAGACACTTAGATAGTCAGAAGTGCAGTGTGCAAGCTGTCTCCAGCAGTCATGAGGAAGCACTAATGTCAGGGCACACAGCGGCCGTGCAATCTGGGAATCCCATGTGTACTTCTGCTTGCAAAGTTTCTGAAAAGAAAAAATCCCCAAGGAACAGGTTTAGAGAAATCTGGCCGCTGGTAAATATTAGGAACAGGCTTGTCATGCCTCAGATCCACGAGTTATCAACTCACGTCCAGGCTTGACTCAGGGGGGTGTTCGTTCATCTGTGTGGTCCAGAGGCCGACAAGGTCACTCTTGAGGTGAAAATCAAAAGCGATATTTATTCTGGCTCTGACAAAAATAAACAGAACAAAATACTCGGGTGCACAGCCAAGATACGGGAGTGCGACTTCCCGGCCCGAGGGGAGCAGGGCTCACTCCTGCACCTCCCCTGCATGAGCCTGGGACACAGACCGAGTCCTCAGGCATGTCCCAGGCTCTGTCCTCGGAGAGCCAGGCTGCTGCACCCCCTCTGCTCTTCATCGCTGGGCCACGAAAGAAGGGCACAAATGGCCACAGACAAAATGTTTCAGGCAAAGAAAGAAGCAAAGTCCATCTTTACATGGGTCTTACTGCGTGGACAAGGTCTCGCGTTCTTTCATGCTGCAGGTTTTCTTATTTATTGACCCTAGTCGTGAGGATGCCCGGTCTAGTCTGTAGATAACAGTAAACATACAGCTTTGCATCTTCCCTGCTGTTTTGGGATAAAGTCTATGTGCATTGCAAATTACCAAAAGGGGAAATGTTATAACCTGATAATGGAAGAGTGGAATGGGTAAGTTTTAAATTTGGTAACTATCTCCAATGAGCTTTCTTGCAACTTCCAGTGAAGCATCTGGACCCTGTTATGATGGGGGTGTAACTGTACAAGGGGTGCTGCTGATTTATCCAGTTGCTACTTCTTGTTTTCAGTGTATTAACCGATCGAAAGGTGCTGGGAATACAGAACAGAAATAAGAAAAGGAGGGAGGTGGAAACTAGAAAAAGGCAGTGAACTCACTTGTGAAATGATAATTCAAGACACATGCCAGAGGAAGATGTTTGAGGGTTGGCAGGGCTGAGAAAGTTTTGAGCAGATCATGTAGGAACCTGCAATGCACCAAGCAGCTGGAGGGTTTTGTGGTGTGCTCTTTTGTTTTTTCTTGTACCAGGGAAAATCACTACGTCTTTGAACTGCCTCTGAATACAGAACATCACAAACCAAGCCTGTGACAGTTTCTTTGACTCCAGGAATGAAAGGGAGAGTTTATCCACAATTTCTCTCTTCTGAAACAGGCAGGAATTAGGTGCAACTGCAAAGGTAAATTGGGGAAGGGTTTTCTCCCACAGAAAGAGGAGAGGAATGGGTGAAGGAGCTGCTCTTGGCAAGAGGGATGTGATTTGGTTGGGTAAACAGGTGAGGGGGAAAGAGTGTTACACAGCCACTTGGGGGCTGTGAGGAAGGGAGCAGCAGACCTCAAGGTCATCAAATCAGATTTAACCTCATCAGTAACAGACTAAAATGCAGATGAGGTGCTGTGCTGAGATCTCTAGCCCCTGCTGGTTGTGAGCACGGTAGCCTGCTCATCATGACACCTTGAGGCATTTCTGGAATGAGTAGAGCTGGAGATTGGCCAACAAGAACCCTTCCATTCCAGTGCAGAGGCTGCCATGAAGTGAACTTCTCTTTGAACATTGTGGTTTTAACGTTAAGTTTGTGGGAGGAAGCACTGAACTCATGGTTTGTCTTTTCTTCGTCTCTAACAAATCCCTCAAACTTTGGGAGTTTGACAGAGTTTGACTTCACCTTCCATTTCTCGAGCTTGGACTAGTTCTGCAGGAGCAAGCACAGTTGTGTTTCCCCACTGGGTCAAAATCAGAAATGTGGGGAGAAACCAGAGGGAAAGGATGATCTGGAAGATAGGCTGTGCCTGGATCTTCACATGCTTTTACAGAGCTTCCAGGCTGCTGTGGAGGCTGTCCAGTCCTGAGACTTCAGCATCCCTTGGGCTTGCTGGCATGGTTGGTGGGCAAGTAAATGCTAAGAAGTTCTTCTGTGGGACTGTAATGCTGCCCTGGCTTGGTTGTGAGCTAAGTGTGAGCAGTTGTGAACCCAGCACCCTGCTCCAACCCCCTGGGAAAAGGGAAATGAGAGAGAGAATTGTTCATTGGAAACTAAAACTAGAACAGCTTTAGTGAAACAACAATAATAAGGAAAACACTATTAATAAGGAAATAATAACAAATATACACAAATTTATTATATCAATGCCCCCAATAAATATATCATGATTGACGCTGCAGAGCAGGCACAGGAGGAAAGGTACTGGGCTGGACTCAGCAGCAGATAGGAGCTGGACTCAGGAACTGGATTAAGGAACACATGGTAAAAGGACGGACAAAGCCTGTACTAAATGCTGGCCACTGAAGGAGAGAGCTTGACCCTCATCATCCCTCAGCTTTATACTGAGTATGACGTGTATGGGACAGAATACTCTGTTGGTTAGTTTGGGGTCACCTATCCTATCTGCCCCTCCCTGCAGGTGCCACCCTTTTTGCCTTTGACTTATGGCTCCACCAACTTGACTGTGACCTTCATCTCCATATTTCCATAGGGATAGATTTAAGCAAGGGCCTTTCTGCGTAACCATGGTTCATTGCTTTGGTGATAATAATAAATTTTAAGTGTTATCACTTCTAGAGACAGATATGGCCAGAAAACAGCTTTCAGAAAATGAAGTTACTTAAATGAGGCTTAGCTGAAAAGTTAGAAAAATTATTCTGCTTTAGTTCAAAGCAGAACAGAATCTTATCATCTTGAATTCAAGATGGATCCTGCCATTTAGGAGTGTGTTTGGTACAAGGTTATGCCTGCATGAAAAAATACCTGCTGTTCATTTTTCGCCAGTCAAGGAACTCACTGCACTAGCCCTAATGTGTCTGTTGGGTGCTGCTTCCTCAGAACAGCTCTCCTCGGCTCCCTTTTGGCTGCACTGAATGAAGCTACCGGGATTTGTACCTGTGTTTGCAGAGTGGTGCACATCACTTGTGCTTGGTTAGAGTCTCTGCTGCTGATTAGGAGAGGAAAATCCAGAGCAAAGTGATGGCAATCAGTGAAACTGAAGAAGTATAAAAGAGAGGATCTTGCCCTCCCTGGGTGTGCTTCTCCCTGCCACATTGGGTGGAGGTTCTCAGCACATCACCCTAACAATTTCTTGTAAAAATAAGTGTGCTTTGATAAAAAACATTTAACATGTATCAACATTAGGGTTTGGGGTTTTTTTAATAATTGCCAATCCAAGAAAAGAGGTAGGTCCCACCGAGGTGTGAGATTGGTGACTCTAGCCAAGACAGCAAAAGCTTTGCTGTTCGAAGAGCCAAGTTAAACAAGACACAATGTGGACTAACGTGCCCCCTACAGCTCCCAGAGACTGGTTTATAGATCCTGAGGGGGCCAGAATTGGACCTTGCTGTGCCTTGTTTGCCTTGGCTACATAACACAGCAAATCCATGTGCCTCTTGCTTGGCGTCCAAGACACAAATCACACCTGCAGGACGCGCAAGCACTGAGTCTTTTTTCCTTTCTCCTCCTCTCTGTCCAAGTGGTTTAGTTCTGATAAAGTGCAATATAATCCTCATGCTGCCGTGCTGGCTTTTCTGAGGAAGCTTTGCTGTGATGACACAGACTCCCGTATCATACAAGTGGCTTTTCTCCTCAGGATCTGTATGTGGTTTTTTTATCTCTTGTGGCTGGCAGTTGATTTTGTTCTGCTTAGAAATGGAGAGATATGTAGGAGAGGCACATAGGTGGCATTTCAGGAACCTGCACACTGTAGATTGACCATTGCTCTAGCCTGTTGGTACAGCAGATCCCACACTCACATGAGCACAAGAGAATTTTTGGGTCCATTGCAAGCTTACTTAGGAAGTTTCTATTCAGACTCTATTGCTCATGCTCTATACTCCAGAAACTTTCAGTCTTAATCAGGATGCTGTCTGTGAAGCGTGCTCCTATAATACTAGTTTTTCCAGGTTCCTACACTTCACACACAGACTCTGTTTGGGTTTTGGGCTGTAGAAGAGTCTATCATCTCCATTACTTGAAAACTCTTTCCTCCTGTATGGAGACCACCATGTATAATACTACCTTCCAGCCCCTATAGGGATAAGATAGAGAAACGTTATGTAGGAAGAAGGGCTGGAGGCACAGGTAGTGCTTTATATAAATAAACCTGACACAGCTGGAAAACACAGAAAAGCTTTCATGCCTGCAAACTCTCCTGCAGAGCTATTGCTTGCCTTGTATCATTAGGCCACATGGCTGTAACCACACTACATTAGGAGAAGAAACCTGTCCTTCTCCAGCCGGTGACACGTGAGTGCAGAGGTCAATGTGCATCACCTTAGTCCTGTTGGTTTAGTCCTAGAAAGGACTCAGAGGGCCTAAGGATATTCTGGTCTCAACAGCTGATAGGTTGAATCTGCAGAGGATCTGGGCACATCCTCTTCTGCCCCTGGACTCAGCACTGGTGAGGCTGCACCTTCAACACTGTGTTAAGTTTTGGGCCCCTCACTACAAGAAAGACACTGAGGTCCTGGAGCAGTGAAGCTGGTGAAGGGGCTGGAGAACAAGACTTATGAGGAGCAGCTGAGGGACCTGCGGTTGTTTAGCCTGGAGAAGAGGAGGCTGAGGGAAGACCTGATCACTGTCTACAGCCCCCTGAAAGGAGGTTGTAGAGAGGTGGGTGTTGGTCTGTTCTCCCAAGTGACAGGTGCCAGGATGAAAGGAAATGATGTCAAGCTGTGCCAGGGGAAGTTCAGACTGGGCATTAAGAAAAAATTCTTTACCAAAAGGGTTGTCAAGCACTGGAATAGCTGTCCAAGGAGGTGGGTGAGTCCCCACCCCTGGAGGTATTTAAAAGATGAAAGTGCCTTGGGATATGATTTAGTAGTGGGAAGGCATGGTTGGCTTGATGATCTCAAAGGTCTTTTCCAATCTAGTGATTCTATGATGCTTTGATCCTCACTTTAGGAGATTCACATGCAAGCCCCATATTATCACTTTCAATATCCATCTTCTTGTTTAGCATGTGTACCATGTCAGCAATTGTTTGTCTCTGTTTCTGAGCTTACCTGCAGGTGTTGTCTTCCAGAGCCATGGGAAGACCCTGGGAGGCTTCAGAGGGGCAGGGTGCTGGCATGGATGAACGAGAATGATGTGATGTCAGAGAGGTGCTTTTGTCCAGCCATCTCCTCCTGTGGCCAGAAACTCACCCACAAATTAAAAAAACAATAACAAGAGGCATTTAATGGCTCCTCAGTGAGGTTGGGTGAGAGGGAGGGGCACTTTTTCAGCATTCCCATCATTTTCATGTGCGTTGCTGTCCCCGAGGGATGTGCCCTGGGTGCCTGCTCAGTTCAAAGATGCAGACGGGGACAGTTGGAGGATTTGTTATCCCATGTTACAACTCCTTTTGGGGCAGTTGGGGATTTCTCACACTTCCACACACAGCAAAGTTTCCCAGAGACTCAAACTCAGGCAAGATGCTGAAGTCACAGAATGTTTCCCAATGTCACTTAGATCCAGTGCTGGCTTGTGTGAGGCCATCCTGGGCTTCACCCCTCCTTGCTGCGGGTTGGTGTGATGCTGTGCAACAGAAGGCAGTGGGGCGTGAATGATGTCATTTTTATCCTGGAGAGGTTGGACGACAAAGGCAGCACAGGTTGAGCCAACTCCTGTGAATGAATAAGCATATTATAGTTCATGGCATTCAATAACAGAAGTTGTGAATCTTAATTAAAAGCACAGTTGTCTGCATTTGAAGAGACATTGTTTTGGGCTGTTTCTTTAGCTGTTAACAGGTTGTAAAACATTTGTAAGGCTGTTCAAAAAGAAGTTTGTGGTTTTTTTTTTTATCAAGAATGGAAAGTTCGAGGAAGATTTAGTGGTTATGGAAGCAGGGGCTTGAACAACCTCTGTGCACATCTCAGTCCACAGTGGAGTTTGCATGAGGTGGTTTTGATCATGGATGAGCCTCATGCTACCCTCTATTTCACACTACTGGAAACTACAGGTTTTCTCTGCTCTTTCTCCAGGCCACCAAAATATCCTCAATATCTTCTTGCATGCGATTAGGTCCCTTCTGACAATGCAGCACATATAACCACTGGCTTATCTGCTCTTCCAGGCATGTACACATCTTGGGAGGGGAGGCTTCAGCTATGTCTGAAGGTGGTGAGCTCCGCAGGGGACACCACTCACAGACTCCTTCACAGAGTCCCAGGGTTTCTACCTCCAGCACGTGGAACGCAGGTGGCTTCAATCTTTCTGGGTTATGAAAACAGGAATTGTAAAAGCATGTGTAGTAGAAGGAAGGCTTAAAGGGTGGCCTGGTTCTAATTTTCCCACATATTGATTTTCCCACGTCAAGTTTCTTCCTTACCTGAGGGAAAGAGGGTTTGGCTTGAAGTTATGTGATGACTGCTCAGTGCTATAAAAGGCTGCAGAGCTCAGACCTGTGTGGTTTTCATAAGGACTACACTTCTGTTAGAACACATCTACGTGGATAAAACATACTTTCTGGATTCTTTTCTTCAGAAGAAGAGGTGGAAAACTTGCCTCAACCAGGAACTTTGAGCGAGCTATTTTTGCAAGGAATACAAAAATTATTGGGTTATGTGTGAGAAAAGTCAACAAAAATGATGAGTATTCTCATTTTTTGATTAAATATATATCAATTTATTTAGTTGGTTTGCTAAAAACTCATTTTCACTAAGCATCACATGCTTACTGCTTCAGTGTCTCAGTTGGAAACATTTAATTTCTTCATGAAAAAATCAATCTCATTCATCCTAGGCTGTTTTTTCTGTATCAAAATTATTTTGATAAACTTCCTTTTTTCCCCATGCCCCATTCTAATATCATTAACAACAACGAACAATACCCTACATGTGTGGGTTTCCTGTGGAATGATCTTGCTAATGTCTGTGGCCTGAATGTGTTACCACGAAACAGTGTGATGATATGATCTTATAACAACGGAGTGTTTGCTCAGGTTAAGACTTCATGGCAAGTGATATTTCCCCTACAATAAGACCATCTGCAACAATTTCCCTACATCCAGTGTCATGGAAAGGTCTGTCCCAGTGAAAGGCTCTGGATAGTCTGTTTCCACTTTCAACACTCAAACTTTCACTTAGAGGTGAAAGTTCACTTGAGCCACATCTTGGTGAAATATCAGAATATCCAATTCCACAGCAGGTTTGAGGAGTGTTTCATAACATTTTAAACCAGATGTCAAGCTGATCTAAGAGGGAGAATGGGGGCATCTTGAATGTGTCACCATACTTTACCTTAGAACAAGGGAGGTCATGGTGAAGAAAGCAGCTCAGGTCCTTGTTTGTGTGTGCCAACTACACCTGTCTGCCAGGGAGGTAAAAACAGCAGAAGCCCAGTCCTGGAGGAGTTCCCCAGGGACTGAACTGCTGATTATTGATGACTGAACCACATCAGGATGGGTCTCCGTATTGTGTGAAGGATGCAGTCTCTGCAGGACTGGCATTTATAAATAAAAGAGATTTTTTTTTTTATTTGTCACTTGTTTGTTTAACTATTTGATTGATAATTTAGGGGAGCGACAGCTCTCTGTCCTGTGGTAGCCTCTCAGCTCTGCACCTGGAGTTTGGGGTGGATGTACCTGTGGAGTTACAATATCCAACTACAATTTTGCAGCATTGAGGATTTAATTCTCCAGGATTGTTGCTGGACTGATGCTGGGTTTGAGCGTGACTGGGGACAAAGCAGCTGTGCTCTCTGCTTTCATCTTTTGCTGTTCTTTTTGTTTTGTCCCCTAAGGAAACAAAGGTTATGTAGTCGTGTACTTACAAGGCTGCTGCTATCTATTTACAGCACTCTAAAACAGCCTTTGAACCACAGGGCGAGTGCAACAAGATTTGATGGAGGAAGTAAGGTCCCAGAGCTGTTGGGCTTGTAGCTATTTGACCAAAACAGGTGATGGGGTAGATGTGGCTGCAGGGAGGAATGTGATTTGTGTTCAGGCTTTAATCAGCATCAGAGAATATACTGGGGAAACCAGATCTGTAGGAAACCAGGCTTTGCTTGTTTTGCTCTCAAATAATGTGTGTGTATGTGAAGCAAAGTTCAAGGGGGTAAGACACAGAGTCCTTTGGGCATCTCTGTGTGGGTTTGCAGGGTCTGACATCTGCTCTCCCTGCCAGATGTTGCTGAACACGTACAAGGTCCCACTGTGTGTGCTGCTAAACCTGTCTTCCTCTGCCCACTCCAACTCATGAGCTTCAGGGCTGAGGGCATCCTTGCCGCTGCTCAGCCTGGCTGTCCTCAAACCCCTTCACCTTCATACAGTGGACACTTTCCCCAGCCGTGCTGTGGTTTTGCCTGTGAGAGAGCAGCATCCCTTGCTCTGCCTGGTTAACTCCAAACTGTCCCTTTCCTCAGCCCCCAAACACAGTTGTTTGATCCATAATTAAGATAAAACTGCTGACTGGTTTAAGGCAACAACTTCCTCTACAGCTCCCTCAGAGGAGGTTGTAGCAAGGTGGGTGTTGGTTTCTTGCCCCAAGAAGTGTGGTAGGACAAGAGGAAATGGCCTCAAACTGCACCAGTGGAGGTGACTGGAGATTAGGAAAAATTTCGTTATTGAAAGAGTAGTAAAGCCCTGGCAGAAGATGCCAAGGGCAGTGGTGGAGTCCTCATCCCTGCAGGGGTTCTAAAAGTGTGTAGCTGTGGCACTTGGAGATACGGCTTAGTCCGCATGGTGGTGCTGGGCTGACAGTTGGACCTGATGATCTTAGAGGTTTCTTCCAACCTTAATGATTCTGTGATTCTATGATTCTAAGGCAACTATTCATTCTCTGGGTGTGAAGCTGCAGTGGTCTGGTTTGCTGAGAGACCTGGGGTTTGCCCCTGGAGAGGAAGTGGGGGCCTTTCACTCCTGCAAGTCAGTTCAAAGCAATTTATCCTAATCCGATTAATGGATAATTCAGTGCTGGTCTGCTTACAGCAGCCTGGTTTGTGGGGGCTTGAGAGCTGGTGTTTACCCTTCGAGTGCAGGGTACTCATCCTCTCAAGAGGGCTGACTCTGAGAAGCTGATGGTTTCTTTGTGTCCATGTGTGCAGAATTATAAATAATTATACTACAGATTCAAATCACTTGCAGGCAGAGGCTGGGGCTCCTGGGCTGCACAGCTTTGAGCTTCCAACTCTGTCGTGGCTACAGAAGGGGCATCCAGGAGGTGTGTGCATTTTCCTTTGGTGCAGTGGCAGGAGATTAATGCTGAGTGAATGGTTTGTTTCATTTGGATGTACCCCTCTGGAGATGTTAGATGTGAATAAGTCTGTTGCCCTCTGTTTAATCCTTTTTGAGACCTGCCTTCCTTTTTTGGAAGTCTTCTCAGGTATTTGATTTTTCCGGGTTTGTTGCTTGTGGAGGAACAATGGACTGACCAAGGCAGGGCGGTAACTTTATACACTCACCTCCCTTTCTGGAGAGCTGGTTCCTGGCCTCATAAGCACAACTTGTTGTGGCTTCAATGCATTGCAGAGGTGCTTTGTATCCATCATGGGCACTGGGTTGGTTGGTCCAGCTCAGCTGGTGGTGGACACTCTGCTCTGAGCTGTTGGATGTGCAATCCCAAGTCATGTATGTGCCTAAAGCCTGACTGGTCCCTGCATGCATGATGGCTGCTTTAGGCAAACGCTCTTCGAGTCCCCATTTTTTTTCCTCTCTCAGCTGCTAATATTGAGTAGAAGATCAAGAGAAATGGCAGAGTGCTCCAGGGCCTGTCACCTGGATGTAAAACGGGAATCCAGCCTGCGCAGACAAATCTCTATCCCCTCTTGAGCCATGTCTGCCCACTCTGATCATCAGCTCAGTGCAGAGCTTGACTCTTGCGAAGACAGGTAGTTGGTCGTGGCTGGTAGTAAACGCATCTGCAAAACCTGTGGGGACATGGCACCGTGTGTGTTACTCTGTGATGTGGAGGGAGGCTAAGCTGTTAAAAGTGAAGTTTGTACTGTTTGCACAAATGCTTTCCAGTGGGCTGTGTCTGTTTAGCCATCGTGATTGTGAAGACACATCTTTTCTGACAAGGATGGGGTCTTCGAGCTCAGCTCCCTGCCTGACACTCCAGGAAAGTGTTAGAAACTGCCTGGCACAGAGAGAGCTCTGCCACAGTTTGGCCCCCAAGAGTGTGGTGTGCAGATATCATCTGTGAGACCAGACTTCAGGAATTGTTATAATAGGGAGGTGGTTGAGTCACCTTCCCTGGAAGTGTTTAAAAGATACGTGGATGAGATGCTGAGGGGCATGATTTAGTGACTGATAGGAATGGTTGGACTCGATGATCCAGTGGGTCCTTTACAACCTAGTGATTCTATGATTCTCTGAAGATTTATGGCTGAAAATTATGATTTATGGGCCAAAATTACTCTTCCTTATATGGAGTTTCCTTCCTTCCTTCCTTCCTGGAGTTTCTTCTTAGAAGAAAATGATGTTAACATAGAGGTAAATCCAGGATCGGGTCCACGGTTTTGATGTATGATAGACCTCACATCACCTTTTTGATCCTTCAGCCATAATTGTACTAACAGACTTGGACTTATTTAATTTATTTATTGTCCATAAGTCTTTTATTTAAAAAATCAACCAGTAAAGAACTATAAGGTATTACCAGTTTTCCGTTTTTCTTAACAATGCAAAAAATATTCATTGATTTTTTTTGAAGATGAGATCAGATGAAGGAAAACGCAGAGAGAATCGTGCCAGGAAGTTTCACACAGTAAATTTGCTAACCTTTAGGTGTCAGTATAGTCAAAGAATAACACAGAATGCGGGCTAGGTTTGGAAATCTTCCCGCCTGGTAGAATTTGGTGCTCTTTTTCTTTGCACTAATCTGTTGGACTCTGGGATGCTCATGGCGTTTGTCTGATGTGCAGCAAGCTTGAAAGCTGAGTGTGTGCGTAGTGAAGTGGCAGGAGATCTCGAGGATTTCTCTGTGACACATTGTCATGAGGGATTTTGACTCCACTGTCTCCTGGAACAGCAAAGCTTTCGCTCAGTCATTCAAAGGAGGGGACAAGTGAAAGGAGAACAACTTCACTGGCATTTTACTCTGTGCTAAATACTTTTAACAGCATGGATCTATCAAAATAAAGCTTTCAGTAAGAATTGTGGTAAATATTTGTGAAGAAATTAAACCAGAAATTTTATCTATCTGGAAACCCATTTCTCCACCATCACTGATACTTCATAAGCCTCTGGGCAGCAGAATTATAGAATCACCAGGTTGGAAAAGACGCATTGGATCATCGAGTCCAACCATTCCTATCAGACACTAAACCATGTCCCTTAGCACCTCGTACACCTGTCCCTTAAACCCCTCCAGTGAAGGTGACTCAACCACCTCCCTGGGCAGCCTGTTCCAGTGCCCAATGACCCTTTCGGTGAAATATTTTTCCTTATGTCCAGCCTAAATCTCCCCTGGAGGAGCTTGAGGCCATTCCCTCTTGTCCTGTCCCCTGTCACTTGGGAGAAGAGCCCAGCTCCCTCCTCTCCACAACCTCCTTTCAGGGAGTTGGAGAGAGCAATGAGGTCTCCCCTCAGACTCCTCTTCTCCAGGCTAAACACCCCCAGCTCTCTCAGGCGCTTCTCATAAGGCCTGTTCTCCAGCCCCTTCACCAGCTTTGTTGCTCTTCTCTGGACTCTCTCCAGAGCCTCAACATCCTTCTTGTGGTGAGGGGCCCAGAACTGAACACAGGATTCGAGGAGCGTTCTCACCAGTGCTGAGTCCAGAGGGAGAAGAACCTCCCTGGACCTGCTGGTCACACCGTTTCTCATCCAAGCCAAGATGCCATTGGCCTTTTTGGCCACCTGGGCCACTGCTGGCTCATGTTCAGTCTCTGTCAACCAACACCCCCAGGTCCCTCTCCTCCAGGCAGCTTTCTAGACAGACTTCTCCTAGTCTGTAGCTGCCCAGGGTTGTTGTGCCCCAAGTGCAGGACCCGGCATTTGGCCTTGTTAAACCTCATCCCGTTGGTCTCAGCCCATGGATCCAGCCTGTTCAGATCCCTTTGGAACCTCCCAACCCTCCAGCAGATCCACACTCCCACCCAGCTTAGTGTCGTCTGCAAACTTGCTAAGGGTGCACTCGATGCCTTCATCCAGGTCATTGATAAAGACATTGAACAGGGCTGGACCCAGCACTGAGCCCTGGGGAACCCCACTTGTCACTGGCCTCCAGCTGGATTTCACACCATTTCCCACCACTCTCTGGGCCCTCCATCCAACCAGTTTTCCACCCAGGAGAGTGTGCTCCTGTCCAGGCCAGAGGTGACAGTTTCTGAAGCAGAATGCTGTGAGAAACTGTGTCAAAGGCTTTACTGAACTCCAGGAAGATACATCCACAGCCTTTCCCTCATCCAGTAGTCGAGTCACTTTATCATATTCTAGTTTGTAGGTTTGTTTTTTTTCATCAGATTGGCTTGCTGTATTGCTGCTGACATGATGGATGTGCTGCTCTACTATTATAGACTTGTTTTGAAGCTAAATTTTGTGTGCAAAAATGTACACATAAAAATTCTTGCACTTGCCCATCAATGTTAGATTCTGTGCCTTGCATTGCTTTGGTCACCATGTGCTCATGGGCTTAAACTTCCTAGTCTAGGTAGGTCGTGCTCTCTTCTAGTCCTGGATGGCAACTACGTATAGGTTATTCATGGAATTATTATATATGAAATTAAGCTGAAAGACGAGAGATTGAGATGAGATCCAAGCAAGAAATGTTTTGCTGTGAGGGTGGGGAGGCCCTGGCCCAGGTTGCCCAGAGCAGTTGTGGCTGCCCCATCCCTGGAGGTGTTGAAGGGCAGGTTGGATGGGGCTTGGAGCAACCTGATCCCGTGTCCCTGTCCATGGCAGGGAGTGGAACTGGATGGGCTTTAAGGTCTCTTCCAAGCCAAACCATTCCATGATGATTCTAAAATGATGAAACATACGACATCTGCTTACGAAGCTTCTGTGTTTTCTTTAACTTTATTTTGCCTTGTAAAAGCATTCTTATACAAAGATCCTGCAGAATTTGCAAAATGCCAGGCAATGAGCTGGAGGCCATTTCAACAATCTACCCTCTCCACATTAGTATTTGTCCTATTGTTTTTAAACACTTTTTAAATTGCAGTTTTCCGAGGCAGTATTTCAAGGGATTGATAAGACCCCATTAAGTCAAATTTGGCCCCCAAATTATGTTCTATATGAAACATCCAGCACCTCCAACTTCCACAAAACCAAAGACCAACAGAATATTTCCATTAAAAGGAAATCCAAATAGAAACAGCTTTTAAATCTATCAAGTATACCTTCCTTTTCTTTATTTGCCTGTCAGACATGTGCCTGAAGGCCAAACAGTGAATTGACTCAAAACATATTATTACCTAAAATGATATTGACATCAGAAATGCAAAAGCTCCAGTGAAATAAAGTGGCCAGCAATGGAAAATTCTGTTCTGGGCTTCGGTGCAGAATTTGAAAAGCTGCTGCCTACATTTTGGGTCAGGAGCTTGGAATGTAGGGCTTGCTTGTGAGACTGGATTGGGTCAGAAACAGTGATGGGGTTTTGCTGTTGAATGCTGGGATCTGGCTCACGAGTGGCATCTGGCCTGCCTGGACAATTCCTTTGGCCTGGAGCCCGTTCTCAGCCGCTTGCTTTCCCTGAAGGCTTCTTGGATGCAGGAAAATTTTGGGCTGTATAAAAGATATTGTCTGGCCTCAATCAGATCTTATCTCCCTTTCCTATGGGCATCATCTCATGTCCCTGCTGTGAGGCTAGAGGTAGGTATGTTGTGTGAAGTGGGAGAGTTGATAGGGCTGGTGAGAAAGAGAGCTGGTCAGTGCCAAAAGAAAAGGGCAACCAACGGGTTTGCAGTCAATGGGTGGCTGCAGGGCGGCTGTGCTGGGAGTGGGAGGAAGGCTGTGCTGCCTGCTGGAGTAGAGGGGCTGGCCACCAGTGGTTTGAAAAGTAATGCTAAAGCTAAAAAAAGGAGTTCAGCCTAAGGAGGAGGTTGCAGCAATGCAACAGGGTCTTGGGGGCTGCAAAATCTCTGTCTGCAAAGGTTTTCAAAGCTTGACAGGGCTAGGGTTCTGGACAACCTTGTCTGGCTTTGGAAACAGCCCTGCTTGAACTTCAACTGGATACCTTCAGGCGTCACTTAAAGCTTAAGTTTTCTGTTGCTTCCCTAATTGCAAGAACAGCCTTACTTTTGTTGCATTGAGCATATGGTACCAAACACATGGGACCCACTCCTTGCTTGAATAGTGCGGCAGTGAGAACCACAGTATTGTCAGAGGTGAAAACTGTGTGTGATGCTCAGTATTGAATGGGTGAGAAATGACTGCTTAGGCAGCATGAACCACCTCTTCCAGCTCAGAACTTGAGACAGTGACAGATTTTGTATTCATTAAGTTTCAATACTACTCAGAGAGATGTAGCCTTGCCTGGTGTGAAGGTATCCATTGAGAGTTTAGAAAGCCAGCAGTCAAGATCTTGGGTTGTGTTGAGCCCATGTTCTGCACCTCTTGGTTCCCTCACCAGAACAGGGGATAGCAGCTCTTCCCTGTCTTGCAGGCCTGTTGATGATGTCAATGTATGAAAGCTTGCAAGGTGCCCAGATATTTTCAGTGCAAAACTGCTAATCCATATGGATTGACACTCCCTTGAATTTTCCTTTTTTTTTTTTTTCCTGAGGCTTTCTGAAGTGTCTGTGATTTATTCACCTTTGAACACAGGGGACACTCTGTCTGCCAGGCAGTGCGGATGTTCTTGTTTAAAACTGTAATATTCTTTACTCAAATTTCTGAGAACTTGTTCCAGAAACAGATGTAATTGGCAGGGTGAGGGTCTATAAAGATGAGCTGGGTGAAAGAATACAGATGGAAGAACAACACTCCTATCTCCCTGAAGAGTCTTCCAGAAAACCTTGCAAGTGCAAAAAAAGAAGTTTCTTCTTCCCATTATGTCATCTAGGATTCCAAGTTTCAAGCCAAAAGCCAAATGATGAGTGGCATAGCTCATTGTCGTTGGGACAGACCATTATGATCTAGTATTATTTCTAATTGGCCCAGAAGCAGGAAATTCCAGAAATCTCCCAACCAAGTGTTCTCCTCAGGGATTCTTGGTTTGTGCTGGCATCCCTGTCAGGTTTTGATCAGTTTTCATTTAAAAAGTGATTACACTTGTAATTGTTGCTCTACAGAAGGCTCTTCCTACTGTAAACCAATGCACAGCTGTCCTGCTAACCAGCCCAGCTGTAAGTGCAGTGAGAGGAGATGAAGTCATCCAACCTGAATATGGGGCTGGGGGATCGTGGAGCTGGAGCTTGTTCTCTGCCTGGCCGTAGGGCGCTCTGATTTGAATCCACTCGCTCCATCTCTGTATGTTTTCAGAGGCATCTCAGCTTGTGACAAAACCAGGCAGGTTCCATAAAGACGGTGACTGTGCTGTTCTTTGATTGCTGTTTTGGGAGATGGAAGTAACAGCTCCCTGAGCTTGCCTTGGAGGTGTGAACAGTTTTGATGATCCAGAGACTGTGTTTTTCAGCAAACAGTCTTTACCAGATGTTTTTGCCTCAGTGCAGTGAGGAAGGTGTGCAGGGCTGGTTACAGCCCTGTGGGAAAGAGCGGGTAATGCAGCTCTCCAGGGTGACTGTGGATGGATAATGGACCAGAGCAGGGAGGGTTCAGAAGGATCCTATTGCTCCTCTGGATCTGTTGCTGGCAAAGCTGTTTAGCCATGTCTTCTCTGTGTCATTATATAGGAAAGCAGTAAAGAAATAAACGTGGTTTGTGAGCAGCAGAATGCTCCTTTCTTGCAAAGCCAGGTCTGAGGTACTGAGTTCTTTCATACCTACTACAGAAAGTATTTCCCAGAGTTGGGATCATTCAAAGTGTTTGTCTTTAATCGAGATTCCTTGGTGCCTGATAAACATTGGGCTTATGCTACAACCTGTCCCACAGAGTCTTTCAGTACAAATTTTCACATATGTGAAGCTGTTGAAAGCTCTGCTCTGCTGTTGCATCTGGGTGAAACAGGCCACTGGCCTCAGAAATTGTTGGGCTGAGTGGCAGAGACAGACTGGGGTTCTTGCCGCAAGGTTGTAAGATCTGCATTAGCAGGGTTGGATTTTAGAACTCGGGCTGGAAAGAGTAAAGCAAAGAAGCTCCTGAAGTAATTCTACTCCCTGCCCATCTTCAAAGATGTTTTCAAGTGTTAATAGGTATTGCAAGTATGAGGAATCATAGAATTTGAGATTTGTGTGCACTTTCTGTTCACGATCCCTGATTGCATCCCTTTAAAGTATAATGTATGCTTTTTACAACAGTCTTTCCAAGGTCCCCCTTGCAGAAGCAGCAGAAGATTCAGAGTAAATAAAACCCACAATAACTTCCAGTGATTCCAGCAGTGATGGTAAAGGTCTTTTGATATACAGGAACCTCTTTTCCCTTATCAAAAGCGAGACATGATCCTCCTGGCTGTCATGATCCTCACACTCTGAAAATCACTCTCCTGTTTAAGGAAAACTGGTTGAATTAAAATCCATGTGTATCAAAGCAGAGGCTGGAGTTTTGAAAGTTATTCACAGAATATCGACGGTAAGATACTGCATTCAGAGTTCTTTCCATATGGCACAAATTTTATGTAGCTTCTGGATCAATCAGTATGTCAGTCTCAGCAGAGAAGCTTTATAGCCTTATCATAGAATCATAGAATAACCAGGTTGGAAGAGACCCACCGAATCATTGAGTCCAACCGTTCCTATCAAACACTATACTGTGTCCCTCAGCACCTCGTCCACCCGTGCCTTAAACACCTCCAGGGAAGGTGACTCAACCCCCTCCCTGGGCAGCCTCTGCCAGTGCCCAATGACTGTGAAATATTTTTTCCTAATGTCCATCCTAAACCTCCCCTGGTGGAGCTTGAGGCCATTCCCTCTCGTCCTGTCCCCTGTCACTTGGGAGAAGAGGCCAGCACCCTTCTCTCTACAACCTCCTTTCAGGTAGTTGTAGAGAGCAATGAGGTCTCCCCTCAGCTTCCTCTTCTCCAGGCTAAACACCCCCAGCTCTCTCAGCCGTTCTTCATAAGGCCATCATATCAGAGCCTGGAATTCTCTAGAGAAGTTTAAGCGAGTTAAGCCTTTAAACTACTGGTATGCTAACTTCTACCTCTCCAATATCCCACCTGCCCACTACCTTTGAGCTGGTCTTGGCATTCCCATGTCCCTCTGACATTGTACTGAGCAACAAAATAATCATGCTTGGGTTAAATCCATTGCCACCATCCAGCTGCCAACTGCTGGACATGTTCCAGTCCTTGTCAGGAAATTCAAATGTCAAGGAAGGCAATGGTGAGGTTTTGGAGACTTGCATTCAGGAGAGGATTAATCTGGGTTTCCCAGGTGTGGGGTCTCGGTCACACAAGTTGTATGTGTAGCACTAGCAATGTGGGCAGGACCTTTGAGCTGGTGGCTGAATGTATGGGTCACAGGAATGGGGACATCCATTCTTATGGTCCTTGAATCAGGAGGAATCTCTCTTTACAGTGGTAGTGGAATAACTGTTGGAATTTTTCTTTTTGTAGTAGTTGTGTGTAGCCATGGCATTGATGAGGATCTGTCTGTAACATGTTGAGTGTATATCTAAGTAGAGCAGGAAATTAAGTGGTAATGAATAGATCCATTCAACTGGTAAAAAAAAAAAAAAGAGGTTTCAGTGTCTTTGTCTGGGTAGTCATTAAAAGTGAATGTCATCTCTTGTGGTGTCATTAGCCTACATGATGAAAATGGGATTTTTTTTTCCTAGCTGGCTTGTGGGAATGATGATTCAGTGGGGAAAAATATATAATTCCTTGATAATCTAGAGCTGTTGGAGCTTTCAGTGAAGTCTCTGAAGTATTGGCACAATGATGAATGGCCTCTTCTGGAATACGTGAATGTATAAGACATGAAATAAATCCTTCATGCCTTCCAGGGCTTTGGCATAGTGCGGCTTATCTTAAGGGTATTATGCAAAGCTGGTGCCTATTTAAATCTTGACACTCTCATCTGGAACAAGTGTATTCAAAACTTACTTTTCTCTGAGAAGGTTAATTTGCCAAATATTGACTGCAGATTTCATCTGAAATGACTCATCGTTCCCATGAGTGACAGTCCAGTTTCTGGCCCGTCTTCCTTCCAGCTCTGCTGTAGGACCTTAGAGGTGCCATTTTAACTGCAAGCTTCCAATCATGAACTCTGGGTGGCTGGGGATACAGGTTTCACTACTTGAAAGCTGCTAAAGGTGAACATTTCCACGGGTAGAAAATGCAGTAGGAGAAAGCCATTGACGGCAAAGATAGTATATGTGCTAGGAGCCACAGAAGTTCTTGCAGTGGGATAAGCCCAAAGGATGCTGTTTGGGTTGATGCAGCAGCGAACTAAAAAAGACTGGCTTGGTTAAACATACTGTCTAGCAGCTAAGCATCTTGGATGATGACCTGTTAATCACATAGACATTTAGGTTGGAAAAGACTTAAGACCATCAAGTCAAACCATAAAACTCACACTGTCAAGTTCAGCACTAAGCCACATCCCTAAGTGCCATATTTACCTGTCTTTTAAACTCCTCCAGGGATGGTGACTCAACCACTTCCCTGGGCAGCCTCTTTTCTTGAAGTAATATTTCCTAATAGCCAATCTAAACCTCTCCTGGCACAACTTTAGGCCATTTCCTCTCATCCTGTCACTTCTTACTTGGGAGAAGAGAACAAGATCTGCCTCACCACAACCTCCTTTCAGAGAGTTGTAGAGAATAATGACATTTCCCTCCAGCATCCTCTACTCAAGGCAAAACAGCCCCAGGTCACTCAACCACTCCCCGTATCCCCTGTGCTTCAGACCCTGCCCCAGCTCTGTTGCTCCTCTCTGGATGTGCTCCAACACCTCAATGTCTTTCTCATAATGCGGAACCCAAAACTGAACCCAGGGTTCGAGGTGCAGCCTCACCAATGCCGAATCTAGGGAGACGATTCATTCCTTGCTTCTGCTGGCCATGCCATGGCTGATCCAAGCTAGGATGCTGTTGGCCACCTTGGCCACCTGGGTTGCTGCTGGCTCATGTTCAGCTGCTGTCAACCAGCACCTCCAGGTCCTTTTCCACTGGACAGCATTCCAGCCACTCTTTCCCAAGCCTGAAGTGCTGAATGGGATTGTGACTGAAGTGCAGAACCCAGCACTCAGCCTTTTTAAAATTTACCTGGGACCATCAATGCATCTTGGCCAGATCCATCTTTAAAGCCTTTCTTCAAGCAGATCAACACTCCTGCCCGATTTGTTGTCATCTGGAAACTGACGTAGTGTGCCCTCAATACCCTTCTCCAGATCATTGATAAAGATATTAAACAGAACCAGCCCCTACAAAGAGCCTTGTGGAAAACCCCTTATGACTGGCTGCTAACTGGATTTAACCCCATTCACCACCACTCTCTGGGCACAGCCATCCAGCCAGTTTTTTAACCGGTGAAGAATGTGCCCATCCAAGCCGTTTGTCCAGGAGAATGCTGTGGGCGATGGTAATCCAAACTGCATTTTTGGGATGTTATCATGGTAGCATTGGAGCCACTCACCTTCATATTTGTGTTGGATACCTTGGGCTCTTCAGACATTGTTTTAGTTGTCTTTGGGTGAATTTCACCCAAGGCAATGTCCTTGACTACATCTCTCTCTCTTTCTGAACTGCCATCAGTTGTCTTGCCTAGGGCTGGTCCTCCTAATTATTTGTGGCCATTCAAGCAACCATAAGAATGTTTTCCTATTTGTATCGCTTGTTTGGAAGTTGGCTGTTCTTTCTTCTTGTGCTCCAAAAGGACAAAAGTACTGGAACAGATGATGGTTTCCTCCCTTCTGTCTTTAAAAAGTGTGGTATCTACTGAGGCAGTAGAAATGATGTGACTGAGGTGCTGGTTGACAGCAGCTGAACATGTGTGACTTGTACAAGCAGTCTCACACACGGGTAGTGAAGAGCTAACATGCTGGAGTGTATGGTCCACTGGATGAAAATGATTCACTCAGACTCTGGGGTGAGCAGCTTTGAGAAATGTTGTCACGGACTGGCTTACAAAACCTCATGGACTAATTCACAGATTATGAAGATTAAAGCCACAATGACTGCTACTTGTAGTTAATTGTTTAATCTAGGGGATAAAGTGAGAAATGGTAATGAAGTTTATTTAGTGTTGGCTCCATTGCTGCCAATGTAGAGAAGCAGGAATGGTGGTTTAATCCAGCCGCTCCTCTTGTAATGTGTTCTGTCAGATGTTTTAAATGGTTAGATAGGGCTGACTGATAACTCTTCATTAAAACCACTTCTCAGTAGAAGGCTTGGTGTGTTTAACTAAAACTTTACTGAGACGAGTTATCTTGCTATTGCAAAAGCTCATTTACTTACTTTGTGGAAAAAGTCAACACATTTTTGGCAACAGTTCCTTTTTGATAGGAAGGTCTAGAGTTTTCCAGACTCATTTCATGACCATCAGTGTTTTCTCAGGAATCCAGTTGCCCCACCCTTTGTCTTCCAGTGGGCTAGATGTGAGAATGACACTCCTTCCTGGCTCAGGCTCACACTGTTTTGAGGTTGGTATCTCCTGGCCCTCAGCTAGAGAAGTGATTTCCTATGCAGATGCAATTTTGGCCTTGGTGGTGTAGTGAGGCTTAATATAATGCTCCCGGGGGCGAGTTCCCGGCTATTGTTTTGAAGGACAGAGCACTGAGAGAGCTCAACCTCTCTTTTTGTCTTTTTCCATGAAAGAATGCATTTGGGCAGCAGCTGCTGGCCTCACGGATGTTCAGGGGTTGCTGTTCATTGATGGCAACAATATATCCATCCCCACACAACATATTAAAGCCTTGTGGAAATAATTATTGGTTTTCCTTTTGATAATGTCTCACTAGTGCTGGGGAGCAGTGGAGGGGACACAGCGTATGCTGGTGTAACCCATCCTGTGCAGCACAATACACACATCGCTTGCAGGTCTGGTGGTTGGGCAGGTTCTCTCTTGCGTGCTGGAGGACACAGCATGCTGTTGTGTGATTTAGCCTAGCCTTGACCTGGCCCTTGGGGCTTTGTCCTGGCTGCTCACGCCTCAAACTCTGTGTGCAAATAGCAACGTAAAAGCTCTGCCTTGGGAGTCAGCGGAGATCTTTTTAAGCCAGAAAAATGAGTCCTGGGCTGCCAAGATGACCCAATGTAACCCCCAGCCCAGGAGATCCGCTCACTCAGACACAAGGCCTGGTTTGGTGTAGCACAGCTGTGTGACCTTGGCTCAATTTTGCTGAGAAAATTGTTTCTGTGATGTGAGAAAGCCTGTCAGCTAAAAGTGTGCTTTGTGGGAAAAGGGAAACCAGAGTGTAATTGTCAAGATAATGATTCAAGGATCCAGGAGGGAAACTGTTGACATGAGAAGTTATAAAACCAAAGAAAAACGTAGAAGACGTGGAAGACAGCAATTATGAAGACTGAGAACCCACTTGTTTGAGACAGCTAACGTAGCCTCACCGAACTTGCAACTGCTCAGCCAGTGGAAACTCCCTGGGTGTGCTAATACTTAACCTAGTAGCATGTAATTCCGAGATACCTACTGCAGGTATTAAACAACAAATAATTGTTCTGTACCCATAAATTTTGTGTCTTCCACCAGTGGCGCCCTTTGCACATGGTGGAAGGTGTCTGAACAGAAGTGAGAGTTACACCAGTTGTATATTAATGGTGTATTGTTTGCTGAAGTTTCTTCTGAATGTGAAGGATCTCCTCAGGCACTGAGAAGACATGAAACTAGAGGAGATTTCAGATATCTACCAGAATGCCTGTCTTTGTTTTCTGCCTACCATTTTTGGTTACCAAGGCACAGCTATGTTTCAATTACCTCTTTTGTGTGGTGACAGCAGGAACATCGTGGTGCAGAAAATATGTTTGGAATCCACAGCCTTTCCTAAGTTAAGGCAGTGCCAATGTCTTTGCTGAGTATAACCTCAACTGCCGTCTATCCTGTAAAAATGCCCAGGATGTTGCAGGCACCTTAGAAATACAATGGATGCTCCAATGGACTTGGATGGGAATGATTTGCAACTAAGGACTGTATTGAGAATATCTTCACATGACAGCTTCAGTCAAATACAGGCCAGGTTTTATTGTGGAGGATCTGAAAATAGAAGGTAACAATTAGAATAATGTCCAGAACACGTCCTTGATCAGGCAGGTAACAGCAAGTTACCTCTTAACTAGTAACAAACTGTTCTTTAACCCTTACAGCCAATCCCCAGCTCCCCATTAACAGTTCTAGTTAGGCTATTAACCATCTCCTTTGGCGCCTTGAAGGACAGGTGTGTGAAGGAAAAGTGGAGAATGCAAACACGGCAGTGTTATGTGGCTGAGATGATTTTTGCCTACATTTAGGGAGATTTTTTTCATCCCAGAGCGTGTGTACTAGAGACCCTCAGACCTACAGTGATCCTGGCTATACCAGCAACCAAACTGCAGGGATGAGGCCCCCACCGTGCCAGTTTCATCACCTCAGTCTGTGAGTGCAGCTGAGTCAACAAGTGAGAATAGAAGGAAACTTGACTAGGAAGATCTTTGGAAAATAAAAGTAACCAAAATGAAGCAGGTAGCAAAGTGCACTCCGTCCTGATTCATAGTATTTTTCTGAACTGCTGGGTCTTTATCAGCTGATGTGTGAAATCCTGCATCTCCTGAGCATGAGCCTGCTGAGGCAGAGGACTTGGGCGAGGGTGAATAAGCCCATGTGGTTACCATTGCTCCACTTCATCAAAAACCCTTCTTGCAAAGGGAAGTGAGCTCAGCAAGCTGGGAAAGTGTCATACCAGGGACAGGAGGAATGGCTAGAGGGCAATAGGAGAGACTTTATACAAACCATCTGGAATATGGGCGCATTTGGTCACATCGTATTGAAAGATAGAAGGATCCTGCGAGGTCTCGGTGCGTTCTGTGCAAGCTTGAGACCTCCTCACATTCAGTCTCCTAATAAAGACTTTATTGCCTGAGAACTGTTGTTCCTCCTTCTCTGTCTTTCCCTCTGAAATGCACCTTTGTAGTCTTATGTTTCTTAGTTAATACAAACCAAGTGGGAAGAAGAGCAAATACTTTCCCCTTCCTCTTCAGTCAGAGGTGCAGATGTAGAGGCTGATTCAGGTGCAAGGGAAGTCAATAGGGGCTTTCAGTTCATGTCAACGGGCTTGAATTGCAAAGTGCTTGAGGAATGTAGGGACAACACCTACCCTAATCTGACTGCACCAGAATGTAGCTCAGATCGGTTACTTCTGAGCAGTGGCAAATTGGCATTGACTTCAGGGAAGTTGTGATTTGTACCAGTGAGGTATTTAACCACAGGTTTTTTTTGAACAGGCAGATATGCTGGGTTATAATTGACAGCAGCTGGATTTTTTCTCTCCTAGTAATGTTATCCATTTTATGGAGATAGAGGAGAGGTGCTAGAAATTGATGTAAAGAGCACGTTTGGAGGTTTTGCCCCATGGCCATGGAATGCTCTTTCTGGTCTTGCCTGACACTAAACTTCTCACTATACTCAAATCTTTCTTCAAATCCTTATGCCATCCGTTGGTTACATTTCCCTCTGTACTTGGCACTGGTGAGACCGCTCCTCGAATCCTGTGTTCAGTTCTGGGCCCCTCACCACAAGAAGGATGTTGAGGCTCTGGAGCAAGTCCAGAGAAGAGCAACGAAGCTGGTGAGGGGGCTGGAGAACAGGCCTTATGAGGAACGGCTGAGAGAGCTGGGGGTGTTTAGCCTGGAGAAGAGGAGGCTGAGGGGAGACCTCATTGCTCTCTCCAACTACCTGAGGGGAGGTTGTAGAGAGGAGGGAGCTGGGCTCTTCTCCCAAGTGACAGGGGACAGGACAAGGGGCAATGGCCTCAAGCTCCACCAGGGGAGGTTTAGGCTGGACATTAGGAAAAAATATTTCACCGAAAGGGTCATTGGGCACTGGCAGAATCTGCACAGGGTGGTGGTTGAGTCACCTTCCCTGGAGGTGTTTAAGGCATGGGTGGACGAGGTGCTAAGGGGCATGGTTTAGTGTCTGATAGGAATGGTTGGACTTGATGATCCAGTGGGTCCTTTCCAACCTAGTGATTCTATGATTCTATGATTAGACCAGTCAGACGTGTACAGTTTATGTCTTGTCTCTGGCTCTGGATTGTGCCTCATGCTTCCTGAGAAATTAAGGCCAGGTGATAGCAGAGTTTATAGCTAACACCAAACATTAACTTGATTCTTGCTGAGTCTGTAACCTGAGGAATAATGGACAAGTATGGATGGGAAGGGACGTTAAAGCCTGTCCAGTTCCACACCTGCGTGTGGCAGGGACACCTCCTACTGGATCAGGTTGCTCCAAGCCCCATCCAACCTGGACTTCAACACCTCCAGGGATGAGGCAGCCACCGCTTCTCCAGGCAACCTGGGCCAGGTCCTCCCCATCCTCACAGCAAAATATTTCTCCCTAATATCTCATCTCTATTTTCCCTCTTTCAACTGAAAATCATTCCCTTTGTCCTACCTGTGCACTCCCTGATCAAGAGTCCCTCCCCAGCTTTCCTGGAGCCTTTCCTGGAAGCTGCTCTAAGGTCTCCCCACAGCCTTCTCTTCTCCAGACTGAACAACCCTGACTATCTCAGCCTGTCCTCATGTGGGAGGTGCTCCAGCCCTTGGATGAACTCCATGGCCTCCTCTGGACTCATTCCAACACAACCCTGTCCTTCCTGTGCTGAGGACTACAGAAATGAAAGCAGGGCTCCAGGTGAGGTGAGAGGAGAGGAGAGGAGAGGAGAGGAGAGGAGAGGAGAGGAGAGGAGAGGAGAGGAGAGGAGAGGAGAGGAGAGGAGAGGAGAGGAGAGGAGAGGAGAGGAGAGGAGAGGAGAGGAGAGGAGAGGAGAGGAGAGGAGAGGAGAGGAGAGGAGAGGAGAGGAGAGGAGAGGAGAGGAGAGGAGAGGAGAGGAGAGGAGAGGAGAGGAGAGGAGAGGAGAGGAGAGGAGAGGAGAGGAGAGGAGAGGAGAGGAGAGGAGAGGAGAGGAGAGGAGAGGAGAGGAGAGGAGAGGAGAGGAGAGGAGAGGAGAGGAGAGGAGAGGAGAGGAGAGGAGAGGAGAGGAGAGGAGAGGAGAGGAGAGGAGAGGAGAGGAGAGGAGAGGAGAGGAGAGGAGAGGAGAGGAGAGGAGAGGAGAGGAGAGGAGAGAAGAGAAGAGAAGAGAAGAGAAGAGAAGAGAAGAGAAGAGAAGAGAAGAGAAGAGAAGAGAAGAGAAGAGAAGAGAAGAGAAGAGAAGAGAAGAGAAGAGAAGAGAAGAGAAGAGAAGAGAAGAGAAGAGAAGAGACGAGGGGCACAATCCTCTCCCTTGCCCTGCCAGTCACACTTCTTTGGATGCAGCCCAGGATACAGTTGGCTTTCTGGGTGTCTTTTGCAATCTCATATTGAGCTTCTCATCCGTCAGCACCCCAAGACCTTCTGTTCAGGGCTGCTCTCAATTGCTGTGTCCCTCAGCCTGTATTGATACTGGCCATTGTTCTGACCCAGATGCAAGACTTTGTACTTGGCTTTGTTAAAATTCATGCGGTTTGCATGGGTCCACTTCTTGAGCTTGTCCAGATATCTCTGGATGGCATCCCTTTCCTCCAGCCTGTCAGCTGCACCACACAGCTTGATGTCATCAGCAAACTTGCTAAGGGTGCCCTCAATCCTACTGTCTCTGGCTGTGACAAAGCAGTGATGGTCCCAATATGGACTCCTGCGGAATGCCACTCATCATTGGTCTCCACTTGGACAATGAGATGTTGACCACAAATCTTTCAGTGTGACTATCCCTCCAATTCCTTATCCACCGAGTGGTCCGTCCATCAAATCCATGTCTCTCCAAATTAGAGACAAGAATGTTTGTGGGACAGTGTTTAATGCTTTGCACAAAACCAGGTAGGTGATGTTAGTTACTCTTTCCTTATCCACCAACGCTGTAGCATCATAGACGGTCATGAAATTTTTCAGGCATGGCTTGCCCTTAGTGAAGCCACATTGGATGTCACAAATCACCTTCTTATTTTCCTTGTACCTCAACAGAGTTTCCAGGAAGCTCTACTCCATGATCTTCCCTGGCACAAAAGTGAGACAGGCTGGCTTGTAGTTCCCTAGATCTTCCTTTTTTCCTTTTTAAAAATAGGGGTTATGTTTCCCCTTTTCCATCCCGTGGGAACTTCACCAGACTGCCATGACCTCTCACCATGGGTGGTGGTTTAGCAACTTCATCTGCCAGTTCTCTTAGGACTCATGGATGCATCCTTAAGTCCATGGACTTGTACACATTCAGATTCCTTAGATGCTCTTGCACCTGATCCTCTGCTACACTGGCTGGTTCCTTGATCTCCCAGACCCTGCCTTTGCCTTCTGTGCCTTGAGCGGTGTGGCTGGAGTACTTGCCACTGAAGACTGAGGGAAAAAATTCATACAGTACCTCAGCTTTCTCCATACCCTGGGCAACCAGGTCTCCCTTTTCCTTCTGGAGAGGGCCCACGTTCTCCGTAGTCTTCCTTTCATAACTGATGTACCTATAAAGGCTTTTCTCGTTGTCCTTAACATCCTTGGCCACATTTAATTATATCTGGGCTTGAGCTTTTCTAACCTGATCCCTAGCTGCTCAGACAATTTCTCTGTATTCCACCCAGGCTACCTGCCCTTGCTTCCACCCTCTGTAGGCTCCCTTTTTGTGTTTGAATTGGTCTAGGTGTTCCTTGTTGGTCCATGCAGGCCTCCAGGCATTTTTGCCTGACTCCCTCCTTGCTGGAAAGCATCACTCCTGAGCTTGAAGGAGGTCATCCAGCTTTCTTGGGCTTTCTTGCCTTGGTAAATTTTGCAATTTAATTGCACATTTCTTTGGATTTCAGTTTCTCAACTTCTGATGTCCTGCAATGTTGCCTGTAAGAAGTGATGGATTGTTGTATTGCTTTTCCTTTTGACTGAAGGCATTCTTCTTTGGATGACTACTTGATCTAGCTTTTACCCTTCTCTTTCCTCTCTGCATTGTTTATCCACTCGTGGTCACGAGTTTGTGACTTTCAGTCATGTGGGGTCAAGCAGAGCTTTGGTCATGCCAGTAGGCTTTGGTGACTGATGAAAGAGGGCCCTAAGGAATGAAATGTGATACTTTTCTCTGGGCTTGGGCTGCTAGCTCCTCACTGGGTGACTGAAATCTGTTGGAACTGTGAACCTCTAAGAGTATTTAAGAGACAATGTAGGCAGCACAGCAAAATGTTACCAAAGCCTGCATGCATAGCACTGCTTGCCTCTGGCATTCTGCAGTTAAGTAATTACATTTATTGAACTTGTACCTGGTGCTTGTATTTGGTTGATATTTGAAACAAAATTCACCATGAGGCCTTATCTCATTGGGATTCTGAAGACAGACTCGAAAACTTTTTATATGCTATTTAATCTTACTGATATGCTAAAAGCTAAGAGGTCAGCTTCATATCCCGAATTTGTTTACCCAAAAGGTCTGGGTGATTTCATAGATCATAAAATACAACTTCAAAAGTCGTATTTTATTTCACAGTGGTAGTCTCCGCCATAAGGTAAAATCAGGTCAGTAATCTATTCTTGGGAGAGAGACAGCAGCCCTGGAAGATCTGCTTTCAGATCTGCAGAGGAATGCCCTATTGTGCTCTGAGCCTTCCTCATGAAGAAGCAGAAGGAGCGATGACAATGTACAAGTCTGCTTCATACCCTGCACCACATAGGGAGAGAGGAATTCTGTGGCTGCTGCCTTCAGGAATACACATGTGCAACTTACATGTCCTCTGTCTGTCTAACCTGCAGGTACTTGGGACTGTTGCCGGGAGTGATGAGAAGCTAGCACAGATACTTGTCAGTGTTGAAAAGCTTCAGAGGTGAGATATCTGTTTTCCCTAAAATCACAGAATGGTTTGAATTGGAAGGGACCTTAAAGCCCACACAGTTCCAACCCCCCTGCCATGGGCAGGTGCAGGCATAGAAGATTCCACTGTCACACCTATTCAAGTCAAGCGGATGATGCTTTGGCATATCGAGCAGAAACAGAGCAAGCGGCCAATGCTCTGATGGTTGTTAGCCTGAGACCTTGGCAAGACCTGTGGGATGGTAAGAAAACAATGCGTAAGATGAACAAGCAAAGAAGGAAAACATGAAGATGCACAACGGTAGCAAGTAGTCGTTGCACTTTATCACTGTAGCTGTAGGATTTTTAGAAGCGGAAATTCACCGGTGTAGCTGCTAACGGGGCAGATAAGGGTATATAAAGACTTACTTGACCTTAATAAAGTGATTCTGTTCTGAACTCGACAGGGTCCTTGCCTTAATTGCTACAGGCAGGGACACCTCCCACTGGATGAGGTTGCCCAAGGCCCCATCCTACCTGGCCTTGAACACCTCCAGTGATGGGGCAGCCACCACTTCCCTCGGCAACCTGCACCAGTTCCTCACCACTTTCGTTGTGAAGAAGTTCCTCCCTATGTCTAGTCTAAATCTGTGCCTCTCCAATTTGCAGCCATTGCCCCTAATCATATCACTACAAGTCTTTGTAAAAAGTCCCTCCCCAGCTTTCTTGTAGCCCCTTCAGGTACTGGCAGGTTGCTATAAGGTCTCCCTGGAGCTTTCTGTTCTGCAGACTGAACAAGCCCAATTCTCTCTGCCTGTCCTCATAGCAGAGGGAAAAAAGCTAAGAACGACCTTGCTGGGAGAGGTGATGGTCACAGCTTGCTCAATACCAGACTCCAGCAGTGGGTGTAAGCACAGGCAACAGGAACAGCAACAACAGGGTAGGCATACAGTATAGTTTCTCCCAGCACTCAAAATCTGTGAGAGTTTTCAGTTCAGTTGTCCTGTGATAAATGTGGATTTTGTGTATTCAGTAGCACTTGGTGGAATTTTCTTCCATGTAGCTGTCTCATTTTCTCTTGAACCAAGGTAAACCTTTAACATTCACAACCTCCTTTGGTAGTGAGAGCAAATGTATTCAGGGTAGGGTGTCATAGAATCATTAGGTTGGAAAGGACCCACTGGATCATCGAGTCCAACCATTCCTATCAAATACAAAACCATGTCCCTCAACAACTCTTCCATCTGTCTTTTAAACACCTCCAGTGATGATGACCCAATCACCTCCCTGGGCAGCCTGTTCCAGTGCCCAATGACCCTTCCTGTGAAATATTTTTTCCTGATGTCAAGCCTGAACCACCCCTGGCGGAGCTTGAGGCCATTTCCTCTTGTCCTGTCCCCTGTCCCTTGGGAGAAGAGCCCAGCTCCCTCCTCTCCACAACCTCCTTTCAGGTAGTTGTAGAGAGCAATAAGGTCTCTGGATTGGATTCTGGCTCCCAGCAGCATAAATTTGATGGCCTTTCTGAAATCCTGTATTAGAAGAGGGAGTGAACAGCATCCATATCTCCACATCACTTCTGATTTCATTGAGTTTTATCCTTTCCTTCTAAGAGTCAACTCTTTTTTAAGCTGGAGAGTCCTAGCTTGCTTGACCCTTATGTCTGGAAGCTGTAGGTAACTCTGTCAAGCCTTCTTGCCTTTGCAGTGCTGCAATATCATTTTTGAGTGGAGGGAACAGTAACAGCACAGGGTGATGAGGTTGCAGGTGAAGCATGGATTTATGCTACAGCATATAATATGGATTTATACAATCAGGAAATGGATAGAATGTGAAGAGCTGTCTTTGAAGAGTAGCCACAAACAGGCTGAAAGCTTGTGTGTCAGAATAAAAAAACTGAGGAACCAACAGGAACCTTGTAGTTAGTGTATACTACAGGCCACCTGATCAAGGAGAGCCAACTGATGAAGTCTCCTTCCTCCAGGTATAGGAGGCTTCACACTTGCAAGCTCTCATCCTACTTGGGGACATCAACCACCCTGACATATGCTGGAAAAGTAGCATGGCAAGATAAAGGCAATACAGGAGACTCCTGGAGCGCATTGAAGATAATTTCTTAACCCAGATAATAGAGACCCCCACCTGAGGGGATGCAATATTGGACCTGATGATCATGAATACAAGTGAACTCATCAGTGACACCAAGATCAGAGGCAGCCTGGGCTGCAGTGATCATGCACTGGTGGAGTTCAAGGTCCTGAGAGATATGAGAAAGATAAGGAGTATAGTCAGGACCTTAAATTTCAGGAAAGCAGACTTCCAGATCTTCAAGGAGTTACTCAGTAGGACACCCTGGGGCACGGTCCTTGGGGACAAGGAAGCAGAAGAGATCTGGCAAATATTTAAAGATTCTTCCCATGAGGCACAAGAGCGCTCAGTCCCCGTATGTAGGAAATCAGGCAGGGCAGAGAAGAGACCATCATGGCTGAGTCGAGACCTGCTGGTCAAACTCAAGAAGAAGAGGGAACTGCACAGGCAGTGCAAGCAGGGACAGGGAACCTGGGATGTGTATAGGGATGCGGCCCAGATGTGTAGGGATGAGGTCAGGAAAGCCAAGGCGCAGCTGCAGCTGAGATTGGAAAGGGAAATGAAGACTAACCAGAAAGGCTTCTACAGGTAAGTCAATCAGAAAAGGAAGATTAAAAAGAACGTGCCCCCCCGATGGATGAAAATGATGACCTGGCATCATCAGACAAGCAGAAGGTTGAGATGGTCAACAACATTTTTACTTCAGTCTTCACTGACAACCGCTCTCCTCACTCCTCCTGGGTCAATGGACAACAAGATGGTGACCAGGGCGGGTAAAACCCCTCCCACTGTAGAGAAGGATCAGGTTCATGACCACCTGAGGAAGTCAGAACAGTCAGGAGAAGACCTTGCTGACTGGAAGAAGGGTAACGTTTTGTCCATATTTAAGAAGGGTAGAAAAGACGACCGTGGGAACTATCAACCTGTCAGCCTCACCTCTGTGCTTGGAAGGTCATGGAACAGATCTTCCAAGAAGCCATGCTAAAGCACATGGAGGACAGGGAGGTGATTAGTGGCAGCCAGACCAACCTAGTGCCTTTCTATGATGGGATAACTGCAGCAGTGGACATGGGAAAACCAGCAAATGTGATCTGTCTGGACTTCCATAAAGCCTCTGACATGGTGCCCCACAACATTCTTCTCTCTCAATTGCAGAGATACGGATTTGATGGGTGGACTGTTTGGTGGAAAAGAAATTGTATGGATGGTCAAATTCAGAGACTAATGGTCAATGGCTCAATGTCCAGATGGAGATCCCTGACAAGTGGTGTCCCTCAGGGATCTGTACTGGCACCAGAGCTGTTTAATCTTCATTGATTATATAAACATGGGGCTACAAAGATGATCAGAGGGCTGGAGCACTTAGAACAGGCAGTTCTAATGGCACAAATCTCTCCAGGGCTGTCATGCTGACCTTGCTCCCTTGCAAGATCTGACCATTCCCGACTTCCTAGCTTCTAACCAGGGTTTATTGCTGCAAGGACTTTTCTTCTACTCCCGTATTTGCTTAGTTTCCTAAATGACCTGAGTCAACATTTTATGAAATATATTTAAAAAATCCAGTTCTGGCTGAAAGTTGCATCTTTCCTAAACCCACACAAATGATAGAAAGACAAAACAAAACATGCCCCTCTTTTTTTATTCAGCCAGTGAAATTTTCCCTTTTCTTCCTGTCTTTCAGCACCTAAAAATTTTGAGATGTTTCATCTGATTTTGTGTGAGGATCTCAAACTCTTCTGTCATCCAGTCCACTCCTCCTGCCATGGGCAGGGACATCTTCAACCAGATTGGGTTGCTCAGAGTCCCATCCAACTTGACCTTGAATTTTTTCTGGGATGGGGCAGCCACCACTTCTCTGGGTAACTTGGGCCAGGGCCTCCCCACCCTCTCAGGAAAACATTTCTTCCTAAGATCTAGTATAAACTTCTCTTTTAGTTTAAAACCATCACCCCTTGTTCTGTTGCTGCAGGCCCTGATCAGATATTTCCCCCCCATCTTTCTTATAAGCCCCCTTTAAGTATAGAATGAATGCAATAAGGTCTCATCAGAGCCTTTTTTAATAAATAAATAAATAAATAAATGAACTAATAAATAAATAAATGAACTAATAAGTAAAAAGTTTATTTATAAACAAATATTTAAAACTGTATTCACATCACGAAGTTTATCAGCCTGCAATTAAGTTAATGTGGCAGCACTTCCTAATGGAGGACAGGAGATGAAAGTCCCTTTTGAGTTCACATGTAGTCGGGAGGGTATCTGATATCATGCTGCAGAAACGCCTTGCCCTTCATTTACAACTCCCCAGCACCGTCTGCCTCTGTACCTGAAAGCTGCATGCAGTGGGGGTGTTTTCTTCAAAATTTTCCCCCAAAAACTGTTCTCCCAAGCTCTGCTGGAACATCAGTGCCAAGTTTCAGCAAGAAGGGAGAAGTTTTATTGCCATTATAAACCTTGAAAATATGTTTTGCATAAGGTGAGTGCCAGTATAGCCTTTGGTACAGCTGTGGTAACAACCCTACCTGGTACCCCGGGCGCAGTCAGATGAGGAACTCCTAAACAGTGCAAAGAAAACAACTGAGAATTTACAGCGTAAAACCAGCCTAGTAATTGTATTAACAGTCTGTTTTAAGCAGAATCAGGCTCCCAGCTGTAGCTGAAACCCATAAAAAGCACACCATTAATTTTATGAAGAGAAGTAGCCATTTCAGCCCTCTGGAAAGCTCTGGAGTCTGTAAAGATAAGGTGATGGACTTTTCTCACAGCTGCAAGAGCTACATCTGGAAACCAGGTCTGCACTGCACCGTGGATCTGTAGGAAGCCAGGCAGAACCGTATCCTGCTGGAGAATTGTCTCCATGGTGGGACCTCTCGAATGGTGATGTGCCCACATTCCCTTGCGTCTTCATTGTGCCGTGTGTGCTGCTGGCATCATGTTCCTAAATGACACATCTTGCTTCCAAAAGAATGAAAACCCCCTGGTGTCTTGAACAGTGATAGAAAAGCCTAGGATAGGGGAATAAATCCACTGAATCTGATTTCATAATTACCGGCACTTGAATACTGTCTTTTCTAGCTGGCTAACTGTCTAGATGTCATAAACACTACTAATTTGCTGTTAAATTAGCCATTTATATGACCCTTGATGATTTGTTGGGCCTTATTGAACAGTAAAGAATTTTTGTCCTTTTCTCTTGGAGATGGCTTTTCACACCATCAAGGCCACTTTCTCAACTTATTGACAGCTTTATGAGTGCTGTTGGAAAAGTACCAGGTTCCTTTGTTTCACAGCACTCTGTCGAGTGCAAAGGCAGTTCCTTAATTAGGGCCTGAGAGCCTTCGCTTTGCTCCAGTGTTCCCCAGGTACAGAGCCGTATACTGGGCAGTCTGTAGTTAATCGATTTTCCAGACTTCAGCCCCCTAAAATTAGGTGGGCTTTTGGTCAAATGTTTGCCTGGCTCAGGGCCAGCTGAAGAGCCTCTCTGGGCTGACACATCTGTGTTCGGCATGTGTCTGCATTCTGGCTGCCCTCACCAATTAACCAGGAGTGCAAAAAATACAATAAAAAACCAAACCCAATCTTAACTTGCCTATAAAATATCCTGTTTTCAAGCTAATTCCTGCACATGCAAAAAAGGAAAACTCTTCCCCAGTCCTCCATCTTGCCCATATTTATAGCTGTGCCTTTGTTGTTACTGTGTACTAGAGCAGCTCACATTTGCACCAGTTCCTCTGGCTCCCTTTCAAACCTGTTTACAAGAATTTTGAAGTTTTATATTTGCAGTTACATTTAAACATCTTGTAGAATCATTGAATCATGGAATAGTTTGGGTTGGAAGGGAACTTAAAGATCATCCAGTTCCAATTCCCCTGCCATGGGCAGGGGACACCTCCCACTGCATGAGGTTGCTCCAAGCCCCATCTAACCTGGCCTTGAACACTTCCAGGGATGGGGCAGCCACAGCTTCCCTTGGCAACCTCTTCCAGTGTCTCATCATCCTCATTATGAAGAATTTCTTCCTAAAGTCTTCCTCCTCATCACTGAAGTCCTACAAAGCTGGTTTCTTCCTCTTTTAAAGCGATGTTTTTTACAGCTTTGATTAAGAATTGTGGTGATTGCTGAAGCAATTGCTCTTTGCTTGAAGCTGCCTGAGTTGGAGGAGCTGAGGAGACCAAGATGACAGCATTTCCTTCAGTCATTGAGAAGCCCCTGTGTGGGAGCCAGAGACAGAGCAGCAAATAGTTGCTGGTTGAGAAGATGGAGCCAGAATCAACCTGCTTTCCTTAAGAAAATGTCTGTGTCCCGAACAAGAGTGGTATTTGTAAGGCTGGGGGCTTGACCTCAGACTGCAGCTGTGGTGGCTATTGGGTCTATTTCCAGCTGTTTGTTCATCCTTTCCCCCAAGTCCACAAGCAAAGCTGCTCCAGTAATTACTCCCTAACCTGTCCCAGTCCAAGCAAGTGTGACCAGGAATGAATTGCTGTTTACAGCACTGGTTGGAGAAGAGGAGGCTGAAGGGAGACCTTATTGCTCTCTACAAATACCTAAAAGGTGGTTGTGGTGAGGTAGATGCTGGTCTCTTCTCCAAAGTAACAAGTGATAGGACAAGAGTAAATGGCCTCAAATTACACCAGGGGAGGTTTAGGTTGGATATTGAAAAGAATTAAAGAATTTCTTTACTGAAAGAGTGGTGAAGCATCAGAAGAGGCTGCCCAGGGATGTAGTGGAGTCTCCTTCCCTGGAGATGTTCAAAAACTGTGTAGCCATGGCACTTCAGCACATAGTTTAGTTGGAATGTTGTTGTTGGGCTGATGGTTGGACTCCATGAGCTTAGAGGTGTCTTCCACCCTTAATTATTCTGTCATTCTGCTGTTGAAATCAGGGTGGGAGCAATGGCTGATGAGCAGCTGACAATGGTGTCTTGGGAGGATGAAAGACTGACAGGAGGATGTGAAGTAGGTGCAGTCTTCATGAACCAGGCTGATCCTGCCCTCCTCATTGCTGCTTCCCTGGGGAGGCCAATTGCACTGCATTGTTTGTCCTATAAGGCTTCATGGGAAGACAGGAATTGCCCAACTGGATCTGTACCCCTGTCTTAGTGCAGCCACATGCTTCAGAGAAAGGGAAGAGTTGGGGTGGGAGGTGCCCTTTGTGCAGGGGCATTGCATTAAGCCCAGAAAAATGTGATTTTAGATCCTTTCCAAAACTGTTTCTTTTGCAAGTATTTATTGTTGTAAATATCACCTTGCTCACCTGGAGCCTGGAAACGACCTACCACATTGATATGTAAAGGATGAGCACCTGCAAAGCTCATCTTGCCCTAAGGCCACAGATCAGCAGTCAGGTGGTAGCAGGCTCTGAGTACAGGCTGGAGCTGGTCCGCCACTGTCCAACTCATCTTATCAGTGATGTAAATTCCTAACCACATAGTGATCTCTATCCAAGTAACTCAGGTAACAGCTCATCAGGAATGTCTGGGAAAAATAAGTCTTCAGAAATCCAGTTTTTCAAATAGTCCTTAATGGGAAAGGGATCATTTTAAGGGATAATTTGACTTTTAGAATGTTATAGAATTAAATACTCTGAGATCCAGCAACGGCTTTTTCACACAAATGCTGGTTTGCTTTGAAATTATCAGTGATTCCCATTAAAACAACACCCAAGCGAATCTCTCTCCTGATTAGAAAAAAAAAGGAAAGAGAAGAAACAGGATTGTTTTAATTGGAAAAAAGTATTGGTAACTGCTCAATTCAGCTGATGTTGGCTCATGCAGCTTTGTCAAGGTTGGGTTTTCTAATCTTCCATTTTAATGTTGTAGGGAGAAAGTATTTTGTAGTAGACTGTCAGGAGCTGGGAAATAAACTGCCCAGCTGTTATCTTTCTTTTCCCCTTGATTCCCTTACCCTATTGTTTTGCAAGAGAAGAGATGTTTTTCTCTGAGCTACACTAATTGTGAGTAAGAGTAGAGGCAAACTGGGATATAGGAGAGAAAGATTGTAGGAGGAGAAGAGAAGTGAGAGAGAACTGGTTTATGTTGAGATTTGCATTGGTTGTTCCAAACTAATTACAAACACTGGGGTGTAAATTCTTCCAACAATCCATTTCCCTGAAGTTTCCTTACCACTTTCCTCCTATCCCCAGTGACTGGAAACAAAACCATTGTTTTTCCTAGTGGGGGCAGGTTGTGAGTACAGTGCGATCACAGGAGCCCAGCTCTCTGCAATCCAGGCTCTGCTCTGCGTGCAGGAGCATGAGAACGATACGTTTCAGTAATGCCAGTGAGTGTTTAATGACATTAAATGTGTTTGGTTAGGGATTAGAGAAAAATCCCCTCATCTTCCAATCAAGGGAGAAAGTACTTTTTTTTTTTTTTTTCCTATCAGTCTTTGTGCCTGCTCAGCTGGGGTGGAGTGAACCTGGCACAGTTACTCCAGCCTCTCCAGGGGAAGCCACCCTCCTGCATTATCCTTGTTCAAAATCAGGAGTGCAGCAAACTGCACTGGGATATCCTCTGCCCCAATCCCCCCAGTGCTGGCAGTCACTCCTCCTTCTCCACTGATCTGATTTCTCTTTTCTCAGCCTCTGGCTACTTGTTCTTTTCTTTGCTGCTAAACAAATTCCCACTATTGCTTTTCTTTCGCTTTTCACATTGCTCAGTCATGCTGGGGAAGATGTAGGAACTCCCTCGTGGACTGTTCCCTGCAGGAATGAGCCCGTTCAGGGGCTGCTTCCCATACGGGTGTTTGCTGGGGGAAGTGGTATTCACCACAAAGAACTCAGTGGCTGCCCCATCCCTAGAGGTGTTCAAGGCCAGGATGGGTGGAGCTTGGAGCAAACTGATCCAGTGGAAATTGTCCCTGCCCATGACAGGGGAACTGGAACTGGATGGGTTTTAAGTTCCCTTCCAACCCAAACAATTCAGTGATTCCATTCTATGATTCTATGAACTTAATGGACAGAGCCAATGAGGCTGCCAGGAAAACTGGACTTTTCTTTTTCTATCCCCTAGGTAATCGATGGTGTCCAGAAAAGAGAGGATTCTTGTGTGGGAGATGTGAAATCTTCCTTTCTGCATCCTCTGCATCTTTGCTGCATCAGTGATGGAGGGTGCAGGTTTGAGCTGACATTTCCAGGAAGGGATATGTGGCACTGGTCCCCAGCTGAGCTGTGTCACCTCAGCAACATTGAGACAGCTCTAGGAGTGACAGGCTGCCCAAGAAATGTCTCTTTTCCCTAGGAAAAATGTCAGCAGAACTTGGAGATACCGGTTCTGTCAACAGAGCTGACACTCCTTTTCCCAAATGGGATCCCATCAGGGTTGTTCTGATTGAGCTTGGAAGTGTCTAGATGATTCTTCTGTGAAAAGAAAACATAAAAATAGCTTTAAGATTTTTGATTTTCTGTCAAAAAAAGGGCTTTCCCACCAAAATTACTCTTTTGACAAAAATAGCTGTTCCCATTTTTTTAATAACAAACTCTGCTTATGTTCCATCCATCACAGTGTGCACTGCCGTGATTCCACAGCTCTGGGGTTGGCCTGGGATCCTTCTGCTCTCATCAGTTCCTCTGCAACTTTTGCCAGTTCTATTTCTTGTCAAGTCTAGATCACAGGAAGTTTGGCTGAGGACTGAGAGCATTCTGGGATGTGACCGTATCATTGCATGATGGAGGCTGGGATCAGAGTTTGTAGTAATAACCCTACTATTGATTTGCTGCTGCAACTGCAGAGCTGGGACCTGATTTCATATATCTGACTGGAGACAACAGCAACCACCCCTTCCCATCCTGGTGCAACACCAGGCAGGTCAATGAGGAAATCTGACCCCACTGACACTGAAGTTCCTGGTCTGGTGGCTTGGATTACAGTTGTTTGGCTGCAGTTGACCCTAACAGCTAGATGCTTCTACTCATTAAAACTGGGAAGAGGACAGATGTGCTTCTTTTCTGGATGATTGTGGTGTAATTTTCCCTCTAGGGGGAGAAGAAAAGCGATGGTGGAAAAACAGCCTCCTGGGTCCAGGGGATGCTCCAGCCAATCCTTTGGCTCTTCTTGCCTCAACGGAGAGCTTGGGGCTGTCCAAATCTTGTGCCCTTGTGATGGACCAGATGTGCCCTCCTAACCCTGTGCTGATCCAGCTGCAATCTGGAGCATCCAGAGCCATTTTCCTACTAAACAAAGAATAAAACAAGCGATTTGTGACTCGGTAGTGATGGTAGACAAACCCTGATAAGGCATCTGGGGCCAACTGGGAGCTAATTGCCTGCAGTTTCCAAGTGCAGGGCCTAATTCCATAGTTACAATTCAACCTCTGCAATAGTTGCTGCGTGCAGAAAAGTGAGACCTCTCATTTTATTCTGAGCATTTTATTTACAGGAAAGGTTTTTTTTTTCTGTTTTGTTTTGTTTTGCGAACGTCACTAATGAATGTGTAAACACCTCCTGGCATAGATTTTCCAGTTTACTGAGGTTGGAGTTCATGCTGCTAACACGCCTCCCTGTACGAAGTGCTCCATTCGTTAACCTTGTGCATCTGCTAATCAGTGGGTCACTTGCAGGTCAGAGGTGTGCTTCTGCTGTGCATCTTGGCTGTTTGTTGTATTATTACAGCAACTGTAAATGCCACATGTGGCAGACTTGAAGAGTGTTTGGAAGGCTAGCAGTATAATTAGGGTACATTATTCCAAGGAGACTATGCCAGCTGACATTCACGAGGCAATAAAAACAGTGTTGCTGCGGGTTTGTTTTTTTTTTTTTTACTTTTCGTTCCTTTGCAACAGTGGCTGTCAATGAAAAAATATTGAACTGTTGCTGATTTTATCAAGTTTGGGGTGTTTGCTCCAGGCCCAGTAGCTGAGCAGCCCCACCATTCACCCAGCAGTAAGTCTATCAGCCTGTCCTGACCTCAAGTTGGCTGGAGTGTGGGGCTGAGCTGCCTTCACCATTGTTTATGGCATGAGTTGGGCCCTTTTACATGAAAATATAATCATTATTCTAGTTGAATAGTGATGAGTTCTTAAAATCATATTTTGACTCCCTGTCATTGGCTCTCAGCTTTCTGTGCATTTGCTGTCTCCAGTTCCAAGCTTCTTACCCATCCACCTCTTTAAAGAAAGTTCTTCGGAGGCTTCTTTGATTGGCTGGAATCACAGAGAGTGGCATTATTTCTCACACCACCACATGACTCCTTGTACTAGGGCTTTAAGTTGGTCATTAAACATGCTGAGTGCTCTGCCTTCGCTCTTGACACAACATTAAGAACATGATGAAACTGCTTGGAAACAATTAGGTGGTAAATACGCTTGTTCGGTGAATACGCATAAACTGCTTCAGCTACATCCAGATGTTCCTGCTTTGTATGACCTTCCTTCTGCAATATAAGAGTGGGAATGTCTTCTGATAGTTATCAAAGCCATTTGAACATGTTTACCTGCTTTTTCTTCACCCTCGAGGCTTACGATCAAATTATGACAACTGGTCACAATATGCAGTAGAGTGCATTTTTTGGTCTCCTTTAGTTAGAAGAAAGTCAATATAAATCAGAAATATTCTTAGTGTTGTTTTATTTCTTTTTTTGGTAGTGGAAGTAACTGCAAAAACTACAAAGAAATGGAGAACTGGACTCTTGTTTTTTAACTGAAGTCTATATATGCCTGTAAAAATCTCCCTAAAGGCAGGGACGAGAAGGGAGAGGCAGTTCAAAATATTTGGAGGAAGAGTGCATAAAATGCAGATGGCAAGGAGGTTGAAATATGAACAGATGAGACACTCCAGAGGGTCCCCATGGTAGCTCAGGAAAGCTATGGATCCTGTTTAGCTTGTGAAATTAATTAGAAGAGGGAAGAAGTTTATATTCTGTGCTGTTCCTGCATTGGTCTGTGCTTAGCAAAATATTGTTAAAATAAAAAAAAATGATGGAAAGGCATACAGACCCAAACCTCCCCATTCCAGTTCGCTTCAGGCCTCAGCTTTGTAAACTTCCATAGTCCCAGAGGGCAGGGCTGTGCACTCTCGAGAGTGGAGCTGGTAGAAGGGATGGTCCTCACAAAATGGGAAAGGTGAGAATTATTGTACTGGAAATGGGGGACAAAGGAATGATTTAAAAGGGCAGGAAGAAAAAGGCAGCTCGCAGCATGGAGGCGTTTGCTCTGTCTCACCTATCTGTGGTTGATATGCCAAGGAAAAGAAGCAGATGAACAATAAGGAACAGGCTGTTCCCATGTTGGGCGGGAAGTGCATGAAATCCCATGAGCAAGTCTGTGCTCTGTAACAATTTCCAGATGGCATCCTAGCCCAAAAGCATTGTGGTTGTCTGGATATGCAGTCACACATTGCGAAGCTTCTACAGAAAGTCAGAGGAGATTCTTTAAACTCATACCTTGGACTGAACCAAGAGCCTTGGATTTAAAGATCTATGTGGTAGGTTTGTCTTCTCTTGTACCAAGGGACATTCATGCTCAACCTATGAAAAATATACTTTAGATGATTGTGTGGAATTTGCATTTTTGGCCACTTTCCACCACGAGCTCGATCCAGACTGCAAATTGTACTTGGATTTCCAGAAACCTTTTCCTGAGTTTTCTCATCCAGGGGTCTTGTGCTGAGTTAAGGCAGGAGATTAAGGCGTGTACTTCTTCGGGCTTGCAGCTGATAAACGGACACAAATAAATGGCCACTTTCCCCAGAGGAGAAAAGTCACTAATGCAATCCCCCATGGCCAAACAGTGAAGTGGCAAATTTTGCAGGTGATAAAAGTACTGAGGATAGTCAAACCTTAAGTTGCAGATAGAAATGATAGGGAAGAAGGGGCTTTGCCTCCACCCAACTATATAGATGGATTGAGGTCCAGCTCTGCACTGTTTGCCTGAGGCTGACGAGTGGAACTTGCCTTGGTTGACGAGTGGAACTGTTTAGTCTGTGTATCCATCCGCCTTCCCACCCCCCACTTCAGTTTAACTTGTATCCGTGCAGCGTGCTGGTGGGGTGCTCCTTGCGAGCAGCTTTCCAGTGGAAATCCTCCAGAAAGGAAGACATACAAAGCGGTGTAATGTCATCAGAGGAGGAGAGATGAGTGACCTTCTTTGTGCCACATTAAACCAGCCTTTCAGGCAGGTAGAATTTTTAATCTGTAGAGAAAACACTGCCCATTCGCCATCCTGCAGCTGCTGGGCCATGAGATGTAATCTGCAAAAGGCCAAATGCAAATTTCTGAGTCCTAATGTGTCAATTATCTTTTTGACAATTACATATGGATTTCATTAGGTCCTTAAATGGTACCTATTGCAGCATCTCACCAGCTGGAGGGATTTCCAGTAGGAAATGTGAGATGGGAAAAGCTGACAAACCTCAAATTCTCAGAGGCTCTCTGGAATTCATGCAGATGAACTGCAATAAGGACAGCCTTGAGCACCCCTGCTTGGCTCCGTGCAACTGTGTTTCCTCAGAACGAGGAGGGGCACCTGGGTTGAATGGTGGTGTGTTGTGCCTGTGGATGCATGTCTGGTGCCTTGCATTTCCTGCAAAATGGAGAGGATAAGGCAGAGCAGAAGGTTAACCTAGGGCAAACTAGTGATGCTTCCTTCCCTGAAGAGCTTTGACACTATGTTTTCCTGTAATTTCAGCATTATAAATTGTAACTTGAGCTTAAAGGTGATGGAGTAACCGGTACAAGAGGTATGTTTGAGTGAATCCTGCTCCAGATGGTGAAAATGCCCAAAGGGATTCAATCTTACTGATCTTTCTGCCATGCAACCTTTCTGTGGTGTCTCCCTGGAAGTATTTACTACTCTCATCATCTTTGACCTTGCTCTTTCCAGGGATTTATCAAAGGGGAGTGATGAAAGAAGGGGAGGGATAATGACTTGGAGAGGGTTTACATGATGATTCCTGTGGTGCATCTTTGACATCTAACCATGTCCTGCTGAGCTCAACTGGACACTCAGTGGCTTCCAGGAGTGACTTTACAGCCTCAGAGACGGAATCGATAGCTCATGTGCTCTCCTGTCAGGGTGCACACCATCTCCTATGGCATGCTCCCCATTCATCTATCAGTGCCAAAACTTGACAGGAAGGTGTAGTGAGCTGCCAGCATGACTGGATCTTGCAGGAACATGCTGGGTACTCTCTGAAGGCTTGAGTGTGTGGTACCCACATACTTCTCCAGGTGCTCCTAGCTGCTTATTTTCAAGCCACCTTTTGGATGCAAGGTTCTCCCTGATGGTTGCCTAGCTCAACAAGCTGTATCCATGAAGCTGGCACATGTTCGAGATACCAGCCCCTTCAGCAGAAGATAAGCTAAGCTGGGAGTATGAGTTTGCAGATGATGAGAAGGGGCAGAGAGGATTTCTGCACGAGTCGCTGGTGAGCTGGGGGCACATGGCTTTCCTCAGCTCACCATGCTGCCTCCTGCCTCTTAAACCTCGGTGCTGAGTGAGCAGGGTGGGGGTGGTTCTGCTTTAATGATCAGGATGACTTAAGGGCAAAGGCTTGCCGCCACACAATGTGCTTTAGGTGGAAAGCCTGGAGATTAAGGTTGATGCATCTCTTGAGAATGTTATGGGTCTTATGATCTGGTCTTGTAAGGCTTGGAGGATAAGGGACTTAGGGCTGAAACCACAGGAGGGCCCAGGCTCCCTTTTTCACTGCCCTCCACCATGTTCCCCTTCTCTATTAAATGTTCAGCGGTTTCCCTGCTTGCACAATTTATCTCATGTATAGAATTATGTCTGTGAGCCTGGCTTCCCTCGGCCAATTCCACATAGCGGCAAGTTAAAACATATTTGAAGAGAAAGACTAGGAGGATTTGTATTTCTTTACCTGTGACACTTGTTACACCCTGGGAGAAGTGGAAGCAATAGGGATAGTGACTCTGAGGAAGCATTCTTGGTTTTGTCCTCAAACTGACCACCTTCCAGGGCTTGGGAGAGATGCGTGAATGAAAAGCTGCTTATGTTAGTCTCAGTGCTTTCACAGTGGTGCTGTTCAGCTGGTTTGTCTCTGAGATTGAGAGAGAAAATAATGCTGTGTCCAAGCCAGGAAGGGCCAGAGAAACCCACTGAAACTTTTACTGTCATAAAAGGCTGAAGGCTTTGCTGAATTAGAGCCTCAGAGGCAGGCAAATGTAATTCTGTCCCGATGAGGTGTGGGGATGGCTGTTTGTACCTGGATGGTGAGGAAAATTGTGTATAGACAGAGTGAGTCAGCACACTGAACTGCCATTAGCATGTAAGTTAAATAAATAAAAAAGTAAAGAAAAACATGTAACCATACAACTGAGTCACCTGTGGAGGTTTTTGCAGGCTGAAGGACACAGGGAAATGGAGGCTGTCCTTGAAAGACCTTGGCTGAGAGAAGAAGAAGAAGAAGAAGAAGGCATGAACAGTTAATCTTAGCCAATCGTATAACACCACATTGTATGTGCAGGAACAAGTAGCAAAACCAACCAATCATTGCAAAGAGAAAAAGCAAGTGTTCTTGCTAGTTAACATATATAAAGGAGCCATTAAGCCTAAATAAAGGTCTTCTGCTCATCAGACAGCAGTCAGTGCATCAATCCCCTCAAATGGTGACCTCAGTGTGATGAGTTGACAAGGCGTCCCAGCCATACGATCATCTGGGCAGCTGGACTGAGCGGACAAACCTACGCCTGGCAAATCACCACATCGCGAATTCAGGTGAGCAGCTGAAGATATAGTAGTAGAGATGGGGGCCCAGATATCTCCAGAAGATAAAGCTATTGTAAAGATGATAATGCATATTTTAGCAAAACAAGGAGTTACCTGTGATAAAAATACCCTGCAACTATTATTGAGATGTCTTAAAGATCATGGAGCTCTGACAGAAGCCTCTCAAGCATTTGATGTCAAAAGCTGGCAATGTGCAGGGGACTTAATTTGGAAACATGTCTCCCATGGAGATGATATTGCCATGTGTGCAGCAACCATGTGGCGCTCAGTATTAGAGACTTTAGAAGCACCGAAAGCAGAGAAGTCCTTAGCTGGGGCAGTAAAACAAACATTAGATGGCGAAGGAATGCAAAATGATTATTCAGAAGAACAAGAAGGTCAGGAGATTTCTGATGTAAGCTCCTTGAGTTCGTCAGAAGATGAAGAGGAGAAATTAGTAGCGGAGGTAGAGAGGAAAAGTGTAGTGAGACCCAAGAGACCCACTCTTAAACCTCAAAAAGTTGCTTGTGAAAACGTAGTTGTACATCCATCTGCTCCCCCATTTGAGAAAGAGACAGAGTCATGGTATCACTCATCGCAAGATTATAGACATAGATGGGATGATGTGTTTAAAAACATTGCAGCTGAATGGAAAAGTGTGCCTAAAGTGGCTTACCCAGTTCAGCTCCCGAAAATGCACCTCAATGGACAGCTTTTCAATGGGATCTCATTAAGGAAGTCTGAAAAACAGTACAAATGAATGACTTGAGTGCCCCATTTACACAGTCATTGCTGGAGAATGTGTTTTTAGGACAAGTACTAGTCCCCTGGGACTGTAAACAGCTAGCAGCTATGGTCTTAAGCCCTACCCAAAAGTTGTTACGGGCATCTAAGTGGGAAGAGATCCGTGAAGAACTAGCGGCAGAGAACATCGGGCAATCACAAGGAGACCCCAGGATTGCTATAACCATGGAACAGCTAACAGGACAAGGTCAGTGGTCAGACCCAAATGTGCAAGCACGTTTACATCCTGATGTCTTATGGGATTCATACCAAGCAGCGTACAGAGCCTTGCTGACAATCCCAGAGACAGGGCAGCCTGAGAAATCATTTACTAGTATTCGCCGAGGCGTGACTGAACCATATATGACCTTTACCGATCTATTGCCTGATGTTATTGACAAACAGATAGATAACGAAGCTGCAAAACAGGCGTTAATGATGAAACTTGTGGTGGAAAATGCTAATGAGGCCTGTAAAGACCTTTTGCTACCCCTGCCGTGGGGTGCAACCTTAGTGCAAATGATAGAAGCATGTAACAGAGTGGGCTCTATAAAATACCACAAGCAAGCCATGGCAGAGGCAATGTCCACAGCTTGGAAGCCTAGAGAAGGGAGTGATCAGCATCGTTGTTATACCTGTGGGGCTCTGGATCATTTAAGCTATCAGTGTAAAGAGCAAGGGTCAAAACAGCCGGCGCAGTCACAAACCCCTGATATTGGCCCGAGATGCCGGCGAGGAGCCCACTATGCAAATCAGTGTTGTTCCCAGTACGATACAGATAGGAAACCCCTACTACCTAGAAAGCAGCAGGGAAACGGGCTGCAGAACATCTCAGAGCCATGCCCCGACACAAACTGCTCAAGGACAAAGACCGAGTCTGCAGGTGCCTGGCCGCCTCCGAGCAAGGACAACTGGAAGTGCCTGAGTGGGTCTCTCCACAATAGCGACAGTGACTTTGTGGAACAACAGTGGACAACGTGTTCCAGTTGACGCCCACAGGCCACTAGGATTTGGACTGAGTGCGTTGTTGTTAGGGCCATCAAGTACCACATTACAGGGAATTTTTGTATTACCGGGGGTGATTGATACAGATTATGAAGGGCAAGTTCAAGCCATGGTGTGGACACCCAGCCCTCCAGTAACTATTGAAAAGAGGAGCCGAATTGCCCAATTAATACCTTTTAAGGCACAAATTTGTCAAGCAGAAAATGTTCACGGGGAGAGGGGTTTTTTTGTTCTACAGGGAATGATACAGGCACAAATAACTGCTCAAAACCCAACAATGTTAGTAACAGCAACACGTGCAACAACAGCAGTGATTGTTAATGAATATGTTGTTAGATACAGGTGCAGATGTCACAGTTATTTCTTCAACATTTTGGCTGAAAACACAGGAACTGACTAACCCCCATGGAGGCCTAATGGGAGTTGGGGGTGTATCAGAAACTATGCAAAGTAAATGTCTAATTCAAATAAGTACAGAGGACAGTTTTACCTGTCAAATGAGGCCATACATTGCCCCTCTTCCTATGAATTTAATGGGAAAGGATGTTTTGGGGCAAATGGGATGAACATTGACTACTAATCAGAAAAATTTGTAGTGGCGACCACTGATGGGTGACCGATATTCAAACTGAAGTGGAAAACAGAAAAGCCAGTTTGGGTAGATCAGTGGCCACTAACAGAAGAGAAAGTTGCCATTTTACAAGGATTAGTCCAAGAACAGTTAGAGAAAAATGGTATTATGCCAACTACTAGTCCATGGAACACTCCAGTTTTTGTTATACCTAAATAGACTGGAAAATGGAGGCTTTTACATGATTTAAGGAAAATTTAATGAAGTTATAGAGGATATGGGAGCACTTCAACCTGGTCTTCCCTCACCAGCAATGATACCAAAAAGCTGGAGTATTTTAATCATAGATTTGAAGGATTGCTTTTTCACAATATCTCTATGTGATCAAGATGCACAAAGATTTGCCTTTTCCATGCCAAGTGTTAATAAAAGGGAACCCATGAAAAGATATCGTTGGGTTGTTTTGCCACAAGGAATGAAAAACTCGCCAACAATGTGCCAAATACATGTAGATCGTGCTCTATGCAGTTTTAGAGATCATCATAAAGAATTGATTGTCTAACATTGTATGGATGACATTCTGGTAATGGGAACGGCAGATCTGAATATGGATCTGAAGGAGTTGCAACACTGTCTAGAGCAATATGGGTTACAAATTTCTCCTGAAAAAATCCAGAGACAAGTTCCACAGAAATATTTGGGATGGAATTTTTTACAACACACAATAGAAACTCAAAAGGTTCAATTAAAAGTAAAAATCAGTACACTAAATGATGTGCAGATATTGTTGGGTAACATTAATTGGATTCGAAACTTGTTGGGGATTGATAATCAGCTATTGACACCATTATTTGAATTACTGAAAGGAGATGTTGATTTAAATGCCCCTCGAACATTGACAAAAGAAGCTGAACAAGCATTGCAGGAAATCAGTGAGTGTATTAGTTTAGTACAGTGTCATCGGGTCAGTTATGATTTAGCTATACAATTCATCATTTGTAATCAAAAAGATCCTTTAAGGATAATCGCCCAATGGGACAAGTCAGCAAAAGATCCTTTAATGATTTTAGAATGGGTATTTTTAGCTCACTAACACAAAAAAATCTATTTTGACACAAGTTGAAATGTTTGCAGAATTAGTTATTAAGGGACAGCAATGAATTGTAGACCTTGGTGCTCAGGAGCCAGGAATTATAATTACACCTATGGCAGACAATTATTTACAATGGCGTTACCAAAATAGTCTACCAATACAAGTTGCCTTAGAAGGATACGAAGGGAGAGTAGAGATACAACATCCAGCACATAAGTTAATCACTTTTTTAAAACAAATACAAATAGAACACAAGCCAAAAAATTGTGTACATTCAGTTGAAGGAAAAACTGTATTTGCAGATGGAAGTGTCAGAACAGGTAAAGCTGTGGTAGTGTGGAAAGATGATCAGGAATGGAAAAAGCATATTGTGATTTGTCCAGAATCACCTCAAGCTGTTGAGTTACAAGCAGTAATAGAGGCCTTTAGATTGATCCAAAATGAACCCATCAATCTTGTAGTGGATTCACATTATGTTGTAGGGGTCATTCAGCGTATAGAAAGATCAGCCTTGCGTCATATAGAGAATGAGATGTTGTTTAATCTGTACGTTCATATTTCAATAGATACTTTTTCACAAGCCATATGGGCCACAGCTCTCACAGGAGAGACAAGTTGGCACATTCAAACTCACTTTCGACAAGCTTTTGCTGTTTTAGGAATTCCACGCAAATTAAAAACTGATAATGGTCCAGGTTATGTTGCTCATAGCAAACAACGCTTTCTTAAACAATGGGGAATTACCCATCTTACTGGAATCCCCCACTTTCCCACTGGTCAGGCTATCATTGAGCGCACTCATTTGATATTGAAATCAAGTTTAGAAAATCAAAAAAGGGAGAGAAGTTGGGGAATCTCCACAAAATAGGTTACATAAAGCGTTGTATGTTATGAATTTTTTTACGGTTAAGTGGGTCAGATACAGCACCACCAATTGTTAATCTATCAAAGAGATTAAGTCAACATGATGATGTTCAGGTATTAGTCAAATCTATAGACACACAAAAATGGGAAGGCCCTTTCAAGTTATTAACTTGGGGAAGAGGTTATGCTTGTGTCATTACAGATAAAGGACCTTGATGGGTACCGGCCAAATGGGTACGTCCGTATGTCGAGACAAGAGCAAAAGCGACTGACAAAGATGGGGTGGATGCCAACTTCGTGGACATTATTAGGTGCTTTAGTTGAAAAACAAAAAGGGGGAATTGTGGAGGTTTTTGCAGGCTGAAGGACACAGGGAAATGGAGGCTGTCCTTGAAAGACCTTGGCTGAGAGAAGAAGTAAGAAGAAGGCATGAACAGTTAATCTTAGCCAATCGTATAACATCGTATGCGGGGGGTGGCGGGAGGGGGTGGGGGGGTGGGGGAACAAGTAGCAAAAACAACCAATCATTGTAAAGAAAAACAAAGCGCTAGTTCTTGCTAGTTAACATATATAAAGGAGCCATTAAGCCTAAATAAGTCTTCTGCTCATCAGGCAGTAGGCCTGTATCAATCACCTCAGTCACCATCCCTTTAAATTAGTAACCAGCCTGGAGAAGACCCTGTTGGGTGGTGATAAATGTAAACTACTTCAAAGGTCTGATTCTGGGTTGAGGTGTGGCTGTGAACTCCTGTATGTCAGACCCCTCTTGTGTCTCTGGGGTATCTACATCATCCCGAGGTCAGGTGCCTTGGTGTTAATTGTCTGGAAAATCAGACTAAAAGCTGCCTTCGATGCTTGAAATACATGAGTGCTTGAGTGGCAGCTGGCTGGGGCAAAATATTGATCTCTTTCTTCCCCACGTATCCAGCTCAGAAGGGCACAAAACCTTGGGAAAACTCCAAATGGCATTAAGATCTTTCATGCACAGAAGAGGAAAGCTCTCCCTGCAGTTCATCTTTCCTGCAGTGGGAACTTTCCTTGATTTTTACCACCATCACCAAACACAAAGTAGGAGATGTGCCTTTGATGGGTGAGTACAGACTTAAGCAGCCAGAGCTAAATTAACCACTCCTCGGAGCATTAAGGTTTTTGCACATTTTTACACATGCACAGCCCAGTCTTAGAATAATCCCAGATAAGAAGAGCTGCAGCAAGGAGGGCTAAGTATGTGAGCCTGTCCCAAGTGTGCAGGCACTGTGGGGATGCTCATCTGAGTTGGGATGAGGCTGGTGTTTGCTTTGGCCGTCCCTCCCATATCTAAGGGCTGAGATACTGAGACTCAGCAGACTGAAAAAAGGGAAAACTTGATCAAATCACATTTGGGCTTTAGGATGTAGGTAATGTTTGCATCTAACTGCCTAGGGTTACATGGTTACTCGTCACATTACATGGCGTAAATGTGTAATTTCAGTGTTGGTGTCTTATCTAGGTGCTAATATTACAGATCGCATCTTGGTGTCTGATCTTAAAATGTGACAGCAGAGCAAGGAAAGCCCACCTAGGCAATTGTCAGCAGGCTGGTTTTTAGTTTTCTCTGTATGCCAGTTCTCTTGAGGTAAACAACAGTAGTGGGAAGACACACAAAGTAAAGAAGAGGGGGATCACAGCACTCACGTGGCATGGTCATGTTGCCAGTGGATCCTACCTGTTTCCCCATGCTCTGGGTGTGTAGCAGCCCTAACCCTTTTGACCACCAAGGGCAAACACAAGAGTCTGTAGATCTGATTTACCATGGCCCTTCAGTCACCTCAGCAGCTCTCTGCGCACCAAGAGCATCCTCACAGGCACTGCTCATGCTGATCCAAACTTGTACAGTGGCTAAAAGCAGCTGCCGTTGTCAGAGCAAAACCTTCCAGGGAATCCTGCTTCCACTGAGGCTTCAAAGCAAAATGTCTTTTCTGCATGACATTAATTTAAACAGCACACACACTGTTTGGCTTTGGTTCAATGCTGGACTAAAGGTCCTCTACATTATAAACTATCAGGGCTAGAAAGATTTGCTCTGTAAGTGGCTCTGCATGCACACACACTGTATCTATCTATCTATCTATCTATCTATCTATCTATCTATCTATCTATCTATCTATCTATCTATCTTATGGATCTACTTATGTCATGGAGCCCTTCAAAAATCCCTTAATAAAATAATAGACCCCTAGGTAGCTATATATACTGGCAGAAAGTTGCTCAGCCCTTTGGAACCATGGAAAATGTTAGTGCTTCTAAACATTTCTTTATCCTCCGTCTGGTTTCCACTGTGAGTCATTAAAACCACAGAACATCCTGGATACTATTGCACAAAGGGATGCGGTCGTGGTCCTCTGAACCTGACAGGGGCTGACATGGAAACTACTTAAAGAGGATGTGATATGGGCTACTTGTCTCCTGGCTGGACTTGGAGATTGAAGAGCATCACTAGAAAGATTTCCAATGAGTAGGGAGAAATTGTTTCTTAGCTTCGTTTACCAGGGCTGGGATGTGAGGTGTCGCTGGCAGATTCACAGCTACTTAGCAGGGAGCTGTTGTTGCTGGTGGTATTGATCTTTCCAACTGTGAGAATGTCCCCCAGGCTGATCCTTGCTTTGCAACAAATAACCCCTGACACCCAGTGAGGGATGCAGCCAAGCAGAAAAGCTCTGCTTTTTTTTATTGGTTGTTTAGAAAGCAAGCACCAAGCTACTGAGTGGGACTGGAGTCTTAATCTGAAAAGGAGGCTCAGGGCTCCAGGCTGTCACTTGTCTCCTCAGGAATTTCCTAGAGAAAGGAGTATTACTCTGTGAGCACACTTGCCCTGCTCCCTGTGGCACCCAGTGAACTAAAAATGTAGAGGGACTGCAGGGGATAAAATCATACAATCATTAAGTTGGAAAAGACCTCTAGGATCATCAAGTCCAAACATCGTTAGTTATTGTGTTGAGTGACGGGGAGATACCCCTAGAGCAGGGAAAGGGAGAGCTCTCCCTCCCAGCTCTGGGGCAGGAGTGGAACTGCTCATCATCTCACAGCCGTGTGCCTGCATCTCACGATACCCCCAGCCCTACTCTCCAGCTGCATCTGGAATGAGGGACCATGGGTATGGGGAGATGCCACACTGTGTGTTTGAATGGACCCTGCTCAGAGAAGATTCAGATTTTGTCTTGCACTAGCAGTAGCTGAGACCTCCCCTACACACACCCAGCCAGATACTCCTGGGCATGGGCCATAACCCTGGGATGCTGACCCCAGCTGTGCTCAGAGAACCTGCTGTATCAATAGCTGCATCCTACACCTGGGTGGAAAATAACTTCTGGTTCTTCCTGTATAAAAGGAGTTTGTGCAAATACAGGTTTGCCTTCTGGTTAGTTGTCATCATCCTATCCCCCAATGGTTTTGGGGAGGGAATCCTTGTGAATCCTTCCCATCAGTCTGGACAACGGGGATGGAGTCTTAGAAACCCCTTGCCCAGGGTATCCAACTTTTTGTCTCTGCTGGTTAAAAACACACAATAAATATGCGGGTAGTTTGGCCACAAAAACTGAAAACAAAGACTGACTGCCAAGCTGTGAGCACCTCTTCACTCTCAATTTAGCTTTCAGTTCTCCCTTAATTTATTATTTGCAGTTAATTTAATCCATATTGAGCTGCCTCAAAGAGAAAAAAAGCTCTAGATTTGGTGAAAAATAATCTATTTTTAATTATTTCTGATGTAGAACACTGGCCATAAATAAATTCCACTGCTACCCAGTGGTATTTTTGCCATCAGAACTGTCTTGCTGGAATCAATAAACAGTTGATTAAAAACCTTGTTATTTAATATATTCAGTAACCCTAATCTATTCATTAGAAACCTAATCACTTTCATGTCACCAGCTGCTGTGATGGAGAAAAGAGCTGTAGCTAATTATTAGTAATTTTACAAAGCTAATATTGAATTTCTAATGGGTCCTCTGTGGCCTCTATTTCAAGCAGTTTGTGTATCCCACAAACATGTGTTCTGGCTCCAGGCAGGGCCAGGCATCACAGCCTTACAGCCTTGTGGATAAACTTGAGACCTAGCAACCAAATCTCTAGTTAGTTTGGGTGAGGAACACATGTGCACGGCGTTGGTCCCCGGCCAGGTCCATCCCGAATGCTCCTCTGCACCATGACTGGCCACGGAACGAGAAGCTGCTGCTCCCTGGCTGCTCAATGTGCTCGTGGCTGCGGGCAGGGCTGCACTCCCATGCACTTCACTGCATCGTTCACACAGGATGGAATCAGCGGATTGAGGGGGAACAACCAGGCTGGGGTGATGGAGGCTGTGGGGGGCATGGGCAAGCCTTTGGTGTGACCTTTGTGCTGCCAGCCTCCAGCCCGCCTGTCAAGAGCTTTCGGTTTTCTCTCATTCAGGTCATTTTGTTCATTGATGTTGGAGCCACTGGTTTGGCTACATGGCCATTGTAACAGAGAGGAAACTCCTGATGGGAAAAAATTGTGATTTCCTTTAGGGCTGCATTTACTTTAAAGACACTCTGTCTGGATTGTCTGCATCTGGACATATATTGTTATCATTTGTACCTTTTGTTGGACTGGCCAGGGCCCAACATGCAGGGAAAAGACAAGATCTCCCCTCAGGACCTTGTGTGGGACACCAAGTGCACACTGAGTGCAAAGCTACAGCACATGCGGCTGAAGTGGGGGTTTGTGCCACTTAGAGGAGGTTGAAATCTAAAATATGTTCATTAAACATTTGTGGAACCAGCTAAAACTTCCTATAGATGAGACACAAGAAGAAGTCCTGATCTGGAGTTGTGCAGGTAACAAGGACCTCTGCTATAAGGCAGTGTCCTTTGCCTTCCTATTCCTGCCCTGTTTTGCTGTGGGATGACTCACTGTGCAAGCTCTTAGGTTCAGGTCAACAAAAAAAGCAACAGCACAGAGCTGAAGATGTCCCGAGCCTCACAGCAAATGCAGACGGAGCAGAATCATAGAATCATAGAAACATAGAATCATAGAATCTTGGAATGGCTTGAGTTGGAAGGGACCTTAAAGATCATCTAATTCCACCTAATTCCTTAAAGATCGTCTAATTCATCAAATCCTATCCAGTTCTATGCACCTGCCATGGGCAGGGACACGTCCCGCTGGATCAGGGTGCTCAAGGCCCCATCCAACCTGCCCTTGAACACCTCCAGGGACGGGGCAGCCACAGCTTTCCTGGGCAACTTGTGCTGGAGCCTCACCACCCTCATTTTGCAGAATTGCCTCTAATGAACATCCAGTGATGCTTTCCGACATTCTTAGCCTCAAGCTCTGCACGTGTGATGGCTCTACCCCATAAGGCATCTTACTGAGGGGTTCAGGTATGGAAGGGTGCCTGTGTGCACCTGTATTTGTGTGTGTGGAACCTGTGGTGTTTTCCTTCTTTTGCAGAGCACTTTCCAACAGCCTTAAGGGGAGTGAAAGTCTTGACAGGTTCTGTGGCTGGACATTGGGGTCTTAGCACCATGAAAACTTGCAAAGCTGCCTCCGCATATTCTGGAACCAACCTCCCTCGAGGTTTGCACCCAGAAGACAGTCAAGGGTCCTGTTTTCCTTTGTTTGCTATCAAAAGCAACAGCACCTTCTTTAATCTTCTGTATCATTAAAAGTGACAGGTGCTCCAGCTAATGGGGACAGATGGCAATCCTGCTTCAGGATAGCGCTGCTGAGAGGTGGCTGAATGCAAAAGCTTCCATTGCTCGGGCTTCAGCTCTCTGTCTTGGGAGGGAATTTACCAGACAGAAGGAATGACACAAACATATCGTAAACTCTTCCACAATGGCTTCATGTTCTCATTTTTGAAAATATGTGACTGAGATTGTTTTATGGGCTTGGCAAACTTCTAGTGGCATCTGGCTGAGCTAAATATTGTATTTAATAGCCCAAGACAGCAGTGATTGCATAGAGCTGTCTGCATTTCATGTGTATTTACAAATGTGTTGTAGCACTTCCATGGAAATTAGCACAGACCCTTAACGACAAAACAGTGGATAGAGAACAAAAAGAAATGTCTCTTGGCCTCTCTTCTCTTTATATGCGTATCGGTCCATGTCTACACATCCTTATGCTTAGCACTACCTTTCTACTGGCCCATCTATTATTATTATTGGCAATTATTGCACCCCAAACCCTCCAACCTCCCCCAGTGGCTTATTTCTTATGTATCATCTGTCAGCCAGAGGAAGCACAGCAAGAGATTGTACCTGGATTCTAAGTAACACTGAAACATAAGGTTTTTACCCTATTGAATGACATCACATTCTATGAAGTTACATAATACTAACGCTGCAAAAAATATTTAGAGGATGAAACTCTCCAGTTTGCCAAATAGTCTGTCTAGTGAAGATGGTTTTGATTCAGAGGTTTGAAGAAATTTATTTGCTGGTCCTTGGCACAGCTCCTTTGACAAGGAGCCCAGAGCTTCAGGAGGCCATGGCTCCAGCCCCCAGTAGCTCTCCCAGGGCATTACAGTTTTACTTGAAACTTAATGAAACAAAGAAAAAAACCAAGTATTTAAATCCTCCACAAAATGAAGTTGCTTTCCTCCAGACAGCTCTGATAAGTGTGACACTATGCAAGATTTGCTGTTGGTGTGAAATGCTGCCCTTGTGGCAGCAGAGCTGGGACTCTGGGCTGCCTGGTGTGGTGCCATCAGCAGCCACGGGACACGTGAGAGCCAATTGTGCTGCCCTGTTTGCAGGTTGCTGTGGCAGGAAGGCTGGGCTGTTGACAAAGGGAGACTTTTTTGTCATGGCGTGGCCCATGTCAGGAATAAATAGGTCAGTTCTCCTTAGCTCCTGCCATGTGGCGCCAGGAGCATGGACATTGGGAAAACCACACTGATCCAGCTGTGGCAGTGCAGGGTCTGAGCAGGGGTGGTTTTCAATTTCTGGTTTTCTGAGCGTACCTGGGAATGCTCTGTGGTGTGGCGCAGAGGGCATGGCAGTGTCACCAGCTGATCTAAGCTTCCACCGGACATTGTCCTCCAGCAATGAGCTGTGCCTCTGGCAACACTTGGCAACAGCTCTGATCACAGCTGGGACAGTGCTCTCTACCCAGGGAAGGGGGCTGCCTTGACTGCCACAGACTGATGACGTGTAGAGGAGGCTGTTCAGTCATGTGCTGGAAGCCATCCCAGATTTCAGCTAGCTCAAACCTGGGGAGGAGCCTTCAGAGGAGCTATTTAGGTGTGCACCCACACCCCTTGTGCAATTAAATGCACCTGGCCTAGAACATCAGTTCGTGTAAATAGGCAAAGCTCCATACCAATCTTCTGAGCCGTTGCATCTGTGGATGATGTATTATTGAATTATGCTTGATTAGCTGTTTTTCTGTTGCTTAACAGAAAGCAAATCTCAGCATAAATGAGATTAGTCTGTGCCCTCCATGTACACCAGCTCTTACTCCCATGAATTTAACATTCTTAATAGAATGATTTTTTTTAAAAGGCAGAGGAGGAAAAAGAGTCTTTGAGGCTCCAGTTTCATTTGCCAGATTAACTGAACATTAAATTAAGCAAGTATGGAAATTCAAAATATAGCTGTTCTACAACATGTGCTGACACTGGCATAACAATATCAGTAATCCCTCGTGACAGCCATTACAGCTTAATGTTCTAAGAAAATGAACTACTTATTTTCTTTACCTCACATACACAGTGTCTCAAAATCTTTCCCTGTCTTCCAGCCAAGATGGCCCTTTGAATTAATCTCCCCCAGGTACCAGCTGTGTTTGTCTCATGCTGCTGAGCAGCACTGATCGCTTTGAGGCTGTCACCTTGACAGCTCAAGAAATCCCCAGCTGCTCTTGAGGACTTCATTGCTCTGGGTGTTTGTCATGTTGTAGAGGTCCTCAGACATCCTGAACTTTGGTTCATGCCAGAGACACCCTTCACATCTTGTAGGGACTTGCCCCATCATCTTTTTATTGTGTTTAATCTCAGTGCAGCTGACGAGATGTGGATTCCATGGTCATAAATATTAGAGGTGTTTTCAAGGGTGGACCAGTTCCCTTTCTGCCTCTTTTAAAGTTGTGCCCTTCAAGAAACACCAGGATTTGTCTTTCAATGATGCTAATTTGCAGCTGTGACAGTGAAAGCATCATGTTGAGCTGAGCTTTGAAAGCATTAAGTGAGAGCTGAGGAAAAGACAAGTTTTATTTATTGGAGGTGGCCTCTGAGCTTGTTACTTGTGCTGAGATTTGTAGCCTTGTCCTTTTTTTTAATAAGAAAAGCTGTTCTTACTTCCAACATCAACTCATTCTTGGTGCTTTTGGGAAAGATCCAGAGAACTTGCTTAGGAGACCTCTTCTGGGATTACAAAGACAGTTCACCTATTTCTTTGCTGGGTCTCTGCATCCCAGCAGGTCTTTGGTCCTCCAGCGTGAGTAGGTCTGGGAAAGCCTGGGAGCTTCTGTTAGGAAATGTTCACTTGAGAATGTTAAGGGCTTCTAGGAATAAGGTATTGTGGATGCAGGGACTTTAAGATGTGCTTTTGTGAAAGGATGTGCTGAAATCCACCAAATTCCAATGTTTTGCACCAAATGGGCTTTTCCAGCATGCACCATATAACTCATATTTAACAAGAAATTCAGGTACTTAACAATGCGGCTGGTGCCAAGTGGGATTCCTAAAAGCCTCCCGGGGAGCTGGACTTCAAAAGTGTCCAAGGGCTTTTGGATCAGCCTGTGGACACTTGCACAGGTTGTAGAGAGACCCAATTTTATTGAGCCATTTTAGACTATAAAAGGACTTCAGTAACCATCTCTTCTAACAACATTTTATTAAAGAGTATCACTTCACAGGAAAAAGCTTTCTACAAGAGCTGAAGGAGGCAAGTCAACTTTAATGAGCCTGATCTCAGACAGTGTAAACTCATTTTCTGTCTTTGAGCAGAGCCATGGTGGTATGCATGAGGAGTAACTTCTTTATCATCAGGTGCATTTTACAGCTAATTCATAATGAGAAGAGAATTTCCACTGTCGGATCATTGTACCGCTGAGCAAAACTGGAGCAGCTGCCTTGTAAAATGTGAAATGGCATCAATATACTATGCTGCATTTCAGAGCATGTGACTGAGAAGGTGATTGCTTTCATTAATAATGAGCCACTAAATTGGATGCAATTGCAATAGCTCATCATTGGTATAGAAATATTATGCTTTATAGATACATTACTGGGCTGTATTTTATAAGGCTGTTAAGCTCACACACTTTCCCGTGCAGTAAATGTCAGCAAGGTTACAATAAAATTTAATACAATATTATTAAAGCTGAAGTGCATCAGTATAGAATGATCATGTATGCACACTAAAAATTCTTTATTATTGCTTCCTTAACCTTCTTAAGAAACTGCTTGTTTTAAAAAATGACAGTGAAAAGGATCAAAGCTTGGAGGTCCCTCTGTCCACCCAAAGCTTCATTAGAATTTTCCACGTTGATGGGAGTTTTGTGATGCATTAGTTCAAGTAAATTAAACATTAAAATTCCAGCTCTGCCAGGAAAATTTCAATACAGCTGCAGATTATAATACAGGTGGCGAGGTCTCCTGACATTCACCCTTGCTTTCATGGGGTGGAACTCATTGGCCGATTGTTTGCCTCCGAAGAAGCAGGGCTTGCCCTGGGTGCTGCACATCTTGGAGGGGTTCAGGGCTCTGCCATTACCATGACAATGCCGATGGCCTTCTCCTTGTAAAGAAATCAATAGGCTGCTGGGCTTCAAAACCAATTTCCCTGACCTCCCAAGATTGCCAAAAGCAAGGTCAAGCAGCAAAGATCAGAGGCCCAGTGGAAACAGACATCACCTCCCTGACCTGCAGGACTGGCAGAGGGAGCAGTCTTACCTTGAATTATTTTCTTAATTTAAGAAACTGGTATTATTTGCACACGCTCTGGGCAGAGGAAAGCAGAATTAATCCCAGTGAAATCTGAGGCATTGTCTCCTATTTGATCAGGTTTAGAGTGGTTTTCATGGGCAAGGCAGCATGCAGAACCAAACAACAACCCAGAGAGACAGTTTTGCTTGGGTTTTGATGCAGAAGAGGAATGGTAAAACTCAGCTGTGTGCCTCTGAGAAATTATCAGAGCTATTTATTAGAGTGAAGTTATCAATGGCCAGAGCCATTTTTGGTGCTTGCAAAACTAATCTTTACATATCTGGAAAGAGCAAAATAAAGCTTGAATACATGAATTTTACAGTCAGCTTCTTCAGCCTTGTTTGCTATGAGTAGCTGATACAAAAAAATTAGTATCAGATACTATTTGTTATCAGGAATCTTCAGCTTCCCATGTGCAGATCATGGGAGCTCCAGAAATTACTCCCAGCTTGAGATACATCATCCCTGGCACCGTCTCAAACAATCTGTGGTGTGTTCATCTTCTAATTAGACACTCTCACTCTTGCAAATTGCTGATTTTCCTTTGCCACTAAATATATTTGGATTCTTGTCAGAACATTTTGGTATTTGAGAGCTCCCAAAGAGGCTGGATTTTAGGCAAGTGGGTACTTAGTGCTTCCCAGAAAGCTGGGCTTAGCCAGGCAGAGACCTGGAAATGCTGTTGGAGTTTATGGGTTCCTTTTCTTTTCCAAGCAGCAACTCCTGGAAGTGGCAGTTACCCAGATGGATTTGGTTCCCACCTCTGCCCCTTCTGCTTGCGACCAAGCTTTTAAATCACTGTTTTAAGAGCTTGTGTCAGAGACTTCATCTCTAGAAATCTAAGAGGGTCTACTGCTTTTACACAGTGATTTTACGTCAGCCCCACTGCACAGCACCTTTCCCAGCGTGGCCATGGGTGGCAGCAGGGTCTGCTGGGTCCCCGCAGCTGCAGGCGATGCGGGAGGAGGGCAGCAGCCACTGAATTGGAAAAAGGCAGGGAGAGCTTCAAATGAGGTGGAGAGACCTGTGGTGGTGCTGCAGGGCCAGCAGGCAGGGAAAGGGACAGGGAAGAAAGGCAGACGGCATCTGTTCACAGTGGTGAGACCTTTGGGTACCATGCGTCACATCATTTGTTCACCAGGGCTTGTGCACACCAGTCATACAGCTCATGGGGGACTGCGCACACACACACACACAAACATACACATGTAGACACTCACATCCATATAAAACTTGCTCCCTCCAGCAATCCTTTTTCAGATGAAGATTTATCCTAGTTTTTCCTTTTCAGCTTCTGGAGTGCAAAGCTCCTGGAAGATGGCTGGGTGTGCTGCTGGTCCTGAAGGATGGCTGAGTGTTCTGTTGCTGCCCTGCCTGTGCAGGGTGTAAAGACTCTTGAAGACTTTCTTGGAAGGCCAGTCCAGGTTCAGGCATCCTACATAGTCCGGTCAGCCCTTCCTGCCCACAGAGCTTGTGGTAGTGGTCACCCTGTGTATGTGGCATCAGTGCATGGTGGCGATGGGAACATAGGAAAGGTATGGAGAAGGGCCCTTCTTACCAAATGAAACCTTTAGATTTTTGCTCCTTCCCTCTTGCAAAGCTGTGGAAAGGAGCAGGTTATGACAGACCTCTTAAAAAGGTCACAGAACTAATTTGCATCAGATATGTCCCAAAATCTTGCTCTAAGTGGATACGGAGCATGCTGCAACCTTTTCTCTTTTCACCTTGCTTGATTGCTCTCCCTGCTTTCCTTTCCTCCTCACCCAGCCCCTCCTGTCTTTTTTCCTGGTTGTCCCATCACTGCTCTCTGGTACCCCATCCTATTCTCCATGTGTGGGTGACATTGTAGCACTGGCATTTAGCTGCTGCTGGAGTCTCCACAGCTCCAAGTGGCCAGCAGATCACCTCACAGCAGCCTCCCCCTCCATCTCCTCACTGTTCATTTTCTTCTGCAATAATCCTCTACTATCCCTTCCATAATTCCTTTCTTGAGGTTTATTTTCATCTTGGTGCCTCAAGTGACCGAAGTACCTCAGTCTGTATCTACTGATTTTTGACAGCAAAGTCTGCTTGTTCTCCACTAGTATTTCTAGCACCAGCATTCACATTCCTTTCAATCTAAAAGATATGTCAGTACCACATCACTAAGCCTTCAGTTTTTTCTCCCTGTCAGCATCATTCTTTCCCCATGATTCATATCCATCAATTGCTAGGGGAAAACTTAAGCTTTTCATCAAACTCTCAAATATTTTGAGACTTCACAGTTCTTCCATGATTTCAGAACAGAGGCGATGGCCAAGGAAGCTGCTTGTAGTGATTTCTGGGTGTTTTGGGAACTGCCTCTTTAGTCTGGTGTCTGTGGTCCCATATAATCCGAGTCATCAGTTCCTTTGCTATATTGACAGGTTGCATCCACACACGCACACCCTTTGTTTTCACCAGGCTAGAGGGTAGCCCATACTCATTGAGAGCCTTTTGGTTTTGACACAAACTCTGGAATTTCTGGGGGTTGTAACAATGAGCTATGTCTGTTACTGTCACGCATGATGTAGGTTAATAGGTGTCTGACAGTGAATCCCCTGATGATTCCACTTTAGCCAGGATTGCTGTAGGATAACTCTGATATATGTGCTGCAGAGGCTTGGTGGCAGGATGTGTGTCACTTCTACCCACTGTAAACCCACTCATTCCCTGCTGCTCTTCATGGTGATGGTTTCTGTTTATAATAGGAAAATTTGATGAGATGCTCTGGAGTTCCATTATGTGATGGCGGAGAAAGATGTATTGGATAGTTTGAGAAGCCTGTGAAGTACTCAGCCAACGGTTGCTGAAACTATTTTTTTCAGTGACATGAAAGATGTTTTTAATTTCTCCACAGGTGCTTTTTCCATCACAGGAACCAGGTGAAGGTGGCATTAATTTTGCTTCTGTCATTTACTTCACGTGTCTTGCATTTTGCTGTGCCATGCCTGACCATCGGAGGGACAGTAGGATAGCTAAAATAGTTCACATGCCCCTTCTCTTGAACAGATCCCTCTCATTCAATTCGCTGAACTATTTCCAGGCAACAATATATCTTTACAGATTTTTCACCTGAGAACAATACCAGGTTCCCTGATCACTTTGAACTGTTCTGCTGCTTTGCCCTGGTGCTTTTTCAGGGATCATGTTCAAACTGGCATATGTGATTTCCTCCATCCAGGTGTATCAGTATCTGTTGTATCTCTGAGATCTCCCTTTTGGGCTGGGTTTGATGAATCTATTTCAGTGGTATTTCAGGTGCTGTTTGATTCCTACCCCCTCATCAAAGTTCTTGTTTTTATTGATCTTTTACTGCTTCCAGTTGGGGCAGAATATTTGCAGCAAGGAATCTGAAAGCTATGAAAAGGTGCCTAGTAAACCAGAACAGGTGGATAGCAGTGGGAAACCTCTTTCACCATCTCCTATTGCAAAGTACCACCATGGGCCACAATTAAAAATAAACCACATAAAGTACTTTGCAGTGGTCTTTCAGGCTTAAAGGTTCAACAGAATGCATTGGTGGGCAGATTCTTCAGGGTAAGATGAGTATAATTTCATTCGTGAAGGCGCTGTACTGAATTTTGGGAGAACTACAGTGCTCGATGTGAAAGGAACAACCCATCTGAAGCTCTCTAGGAAGATGGTTGGAGCTTGTTTTTGGAAACTAAGGAGGAAGGAATGCTTGCTGTTGTGTCCATATTGTAGAAGCATATGACAGATGCACGTGGCTTACACAGTAATGAAAGAATTGGATTCAATTTGTTGTGACAGGAGTTGGGTATTTGGGATGAGAGAAAGTGTAATTTATCATCCACAAATTGACATCCGAGATCACCTGGGGAGAACCCAGTCTGTGTGAGAATCACCACAGTCTGCCTAGGTGGGACTCCAGTCCCTGTGGTGATCATAAAGGTTTTGTGCCCCTCTGGTAGCAGCTGGTGGCAGGTAGTCAACAAGTCCTTCATTGACATGAAGAAATGTTTTTTAATGAAATTGTCTAGCAGTTCTTTTATCAGGAAATTAATCTTAGTGCTGGAAGGATAATCTCTGTTGAAGAGGTAATCGCCAACAATAGTTGGTTTTATAAAACGATAGAGATGGGCTTTGCGGGTTTTCTTGGCCACTTTGATCACGTGCTTGTGCTGAATACCAAGGTCGTGTGATGTCATGATGAAGGGCTGAGCCAACCAAGCTGACTGTGCTCTGAAGACTGTTGGGTGGCTGAAGACTTTTCAAAGCGCATGTTGTGTTTGTCATCATTCCAACCCTAAACAAAGCAGATCAGAAAGTAAGAGGCACTGCCCAAAGCCTGTGCTTGAATCAGTGGCTTCCTGGGCACTGCACAGAGCTGGGTGTGCACAGGAAGGGATCCTCAAATTCACCTGTTCATGTCGTCAGCTTTAGGTTGTGCCAAGATGACTGGAACGGTTTTGAAGTAGCAAAGAGTGAATGAGGAGTGCTGGGAGGGATCAGGATTCAGAAGTGAACCCTCAAAGTCAGGGGCGGGGCAGAGGAAAGCTGTGAATCACTGTGTGTGCAAATAGTCATGATTCCCTCTGGAGGAGCGCTCTCCTTCAGCTAATTCTGAAACATTATAGGATGTCAGGGGGCTGGGGGACCCTGTCCTCATTTCCCATCACCGTATGAGGACTAACCACTGCAGCCAGCCAGGAGAGGCAGCACTTCCACATGATCCACAGATGAATTGCAGTACACCTGCTGGTGCCTGGAGGAAAATTACAGCCCCGTCCCCATGTGATGGCTGGGTGATACTGAGGCTGAGTGGCTGAGGATGCGGGGATCCTGTGTGGGTGCTTGGTGTGACAGATTTGACTGTAGGTTTTCATGAGTCACAGTAAGTAATTTCACAGAATCGTAGAATTGCTTGGTTGGAAAAGACCTTCGAGGTCATTGAGTCCAGCTGTGCCTGTCCACTACTGAAACATCCATGAGCACCTCATCTGCCCATCTTTGAAACCTCATGGATGAGGACTCCACCACCTCTCTGGGCAGCCTCTGCCAGTGCCTGAGAACCCTTTCAGTGAATGAATTTTTCCTGACAGGCAATCTAAACCTCCTTTGGTGCAACTTGAGGCCATTTCCTCTCATCCTATCCCTGTTACTCGGAAGACGAGACCAACACCCACCTCCCTACCTCCTTTTGTGTGTTTGTAGACAGTGATAAGTTCTTTCTTCAGACTTCTTTTCTCCAGATTAAATGGCCCCAGCCACTACTCGTAAGGCTTGTTCTCCAGCACCCTCCCCAGCTCTGTTGCCCTTCTCTGGATGTGCTCCAGGACCTCAATGTCCGTCTTGTAGTGAGGGGCCCAAACTTAACCCAGAATTCACAGTGTGGCCTCGACAGTGTTAAGTACAGGGGAAGGATCACTTCTCTGCTCCTATTGGCCACACACCACACTGTTTCTGATACATGCCAGCACGCCAATGGCCTTCTTGGCCACCTGGGCCAGTGCTGACTCATATTCACTCATATTATTGAGCAAGGTGTCTCCAGAGGGAGCTCGGGCGTGTGCATTCCTCTGCATTTGCTTTCTGCATGTCATAAGGACATGGGGGTGGATTTCCCAGCGTGGGGATCAGCTGTCGGGCCAGTGTTATCAGTGCATGCATGCTGCTGCTCTGCCCCCTGCCCTCCCACCCAGCTCCTGCCTGGCATAACACACCCAATCTCTATATTCCTGCATCTCCATGAAGCTTCTCACTATTTTTTTTTTTAATTAAAAAGGGAAGGTTTTATTTCAAGTATGTGTCCAGGTGAGACTCTGGCTCTTTGTTGCACTCCCAATGGGGGATCCCTGAGCCATGGTGGTACAAAGATTCTGATGCAGTGTCACACTGCAGCTCCAGGCTCTTTGCAGGGTCTCCAGAAGGACACAGAGTAATCACCAATCATTTCTTAAACACTGCAACAGGCATCTGCAGGGAATATCCACCTACTTAAAGGTAGTCATTTCCAAGGAAAGGAAATTGTTCCCCTTTATTCATGCAGTATCACCGCAGTATAAATAAAAATTGAGAGCAAGTTTGAAGTGCTTACACTAAGAAGGTTAGGGAAGTCGTCTGTGTTTGTGAAGTGTCTGGCTTCTCTTGTCCCCTGCGCCGCTGACAGATGGAAATAATTTCAACTCGGGGGTGTGAGCCAGCGTCAGTGAGGGAGAGAGGCTGAACCCATAAGGAACAACTCATTAATACCCTGAGGCCAAAGAACCACCTTCCCGAGCTGTTTTCTTTGTGTTGGTATAAAACACAAAGGTGAGCAGGTGGACCCATGGGCTGCAGCAGCTTAAATCAGAGCTGGGGAAGGGTCTGGAGCCCAGGGGTTCTGGGAGCAGCTGAAGGACCTGAGACTGTTTATCCTGGAGAAGAGGAGGCTGAGGGGAGACATCATCGCTCTCTGCAGCTCCTGGAAAGCAGGTTGTGGTGAGTTGGACGCTGGTCTCTACTATTACGTGACCAGTGAGAGGACAAGAGAAAAGGGCCTCAAGTTGCACCAGGGGAGGTTTAGAGTGAAAATTTGAAGAGTCTCCTTCACTGAAAGTGTTATCAGGCTCTGGCAGAGGCTGCCCAGGGAAGCAGTGGAGTCTCTGTCCCTGAAGGTGTTTAAAAGCCATGTGGATGTGTTGTTGGGGACATGGTCTAGTGCTGGGCTTGGCAGTGTTAGGTTTATGCTTGGACTCAAAAATCTTAAAGATCTTCATCAACTTAAACACTTCAGTGAATACCCGAGGCATGGGGTGGTGCTTCAGCAGGGCTGTGCACGAAACCACAAAAATGCTTGTTCTGAGTTGGTGCACAAGTTTATTTCAATTGCAAAATATACTTAGGTGGCATTTTAAAAATTATTCACCCTGTGGTGCAGCAAGGAGAGGCTGCTGAAAGCTGAGAGCGTCACCCGAGAACCTGGACAGCAATGACAGAAGCAGCACTTCTGAAATCCCAAAGCGGAGGTTATTCCATAGAAGAGGGCACAGGCATTTCTGCACGGGGGAAGATGCCTAAGGGAAGAAGTTCACCTCTGGGGCACTTCGATGTCTCGTGCTGCAGCATTCCCAGTACCTCACTGGGACCAATTCCCATGAACAAAGAGATGCAGTGCTGCCCTAACAGGACATCCCAGCCATAAGCAGTTTGATTCATTCTTGGCTAAAACCAGCGCTCTCCATGGAAAGGAATAAGGACTTTTTAGATCTTGTTGTGTCTTCCACTTCCAGTTGCCAGGAGACGTGTGCCACACAGTGAGGTCACAGTGAAGGGACCCAGGCGTCACAGTGACTAGAGGGCACTTGTCGTGGTGCTGCCCAGGCACCGAGGCTTCAGACGCCACAGTCCTTCATCCCACTGACAGGCAGGACTCAGTCTCGCTGGTCAGGGAAAGGGCCAAGGCTCAAAGCTGTACTCAAGCTCAGCAATGAGAGATAACATGAAGCCACCATCACCAGACTCAGAGGAACCAGACTGTGCAGGTTCACGAAGAGCCAGCCCCGCTTCTCCCTGCACCTTCCTCAAGAAGCTCTGGAAGGTCATCGTCAGCCGTCACTTCCAGTCAGTCTGGTGGGGAGACAACGGAAACTGCGTGGTGTTCGCAGAAAATCTCTTCCAAAAGGGAGTGCTGAGGAAGAAAGGACCCCACAAGATCTTTGAAAAAGAGTGCATGGCTGACTTTATTGTCCAGCTTACCCTGCATGGCTTCAACAAAATGGAAAGGGATGCTCGCACCTCTATCTCAGTTGAGGAGCTGCAAGCAATAGCAGCAGCAGGACCATCTCTGGGCAAGGTAAGAGAGTTCCTCCCACACTACAGAATCCTAAGAAAGGTCGGTGGGGAGAGGGTCCCGTTCCGACAGAATAAACCTTTCCCAGGCAGCCAGTGAGGATGGGGATGGGAGCACATGGCCCAATTTTGTCTCAGGGTCATTGTCAGGAATCCTCCATGCAAGAATTTGCAGGTGCAGAAGTGCTGACCGGAGGGATTTGGTTAGGGATGTGAAACACCATCACAGTCCCATCGCTCGGGGCTCTTTTGGTGCTCACTCTGCATCTGGCTGGACCAAGAGGTCCATTCTTCTGGTGGCGTTTGCTGAACGATGACAAGGCACACCTCAGCATCACGTTATTCCCGACATGACCATGGCACGATGAGGGGGCTGAAAACCAGTGGTATTTGAGGTTCTCCATCAGTTCTCAGGCTTTGGAAAACTTTGTTTCTCTGCTCTTAAATGCTGAGAGCTCTAGTGTGGTCATTCCTTCAAGAAGCTCAATTCAAACATTTGATTCAGCAGAACCTGGAGGCATCCAAGGTCCCAGGGAGCCCTTTGTCACAGCCATGCATGTCTTTCCTGATGCAAACGATTGACTGGGGAGTCTTGGTTTTGCACTTTCTGAAAATGATGGCACTGACTCATCTCCTTTGCGTTCTGCAGCTGCACTTCTTCTACAGCCCCTTCTTCCAGAGAGATCAGCCCAACCTCCTCAGGATGTGCAGGGAATGCCCTGGGGAAAGAGAGCGAGTCCCAGCTGCAGCCCCACGGAGCCCAAGGAAGGGGGGCAAATGCACAAAAAAGACAAGAGGTGCTGCTCTGGCAACGGCAGGAGGTGCAGAGGAGGAGAATGGACCCCAGACCTGTGCAGCCTCCTACCTCAAAGAAACCAATCCGTGGGCTGACCCTGATGGCCCAAGCACCAGTGCTGGTCCAACCCCAGCCAAACGCCGCTGCAGACGCAGCCCCGATGGAGTCCAGGAGGTGGCTCCTCCTTCACCTCCACCCCAGTGCCGCTCACCTCCTGCCCCACTCTTCATTGGGCCCCCTCCACGACCAGATTGGTGGCCCAATCCTGATGCTGGGCAGGTGCCCAGGAATGACCTGCTTCCATTCCACCCTCCAGAGCTTGCGAGGGATGGACCACCAGCACCTGGTGCAGCTCCCCAGCCAATACCACTGCGCCGCCCAGCTCCAATCTTCCGCCACTGCCCAACCTGCTTCTGCCCACCAAACCCCCAGTCTGCCGGCCAAGGGGATGGACGTTAGTCGGGGCTGGACTAGAAACAGCAGTGGTCTAGGGGAGGGAATGATGTTGTAGAGGTAGAAACATGTTAGTCTGGGAATAAGTAATAAAGTATTGTATGTTCTTCTCAAAAATGCCTCCTTTCAAGTTGCCTTGTCCTGTCTTTGCTCTCACTGGTTACTCTGTCAACACACCATGTTGCCTTCAGGGACATGAAGAGTCTCTAATCTTTCTGTCTAGTTCATAAATCATAGTTGCACACACACAATAAAATGAATAAGGTGATCATTAAAGTAGTGTGCACTGGATATTTTTCCTTTCCTGTTTTGGTCTGAGAGCTCATTAAAGGCTCACTTGCCTCTTGAAGTATCTTGACACTGAAGATGACGATGAACAGAGCCACAAAGAGTGTTAATAATTTGAAATATATTGTCAGAATCACATGACGATGCTGTAGGAGATTGTTACAGTAGAGTTATTTGTGTTTGGTTTATTCAGTTATCCTCTAATAGACCAAGATTAGAAACAGAGCATTAAGCTGAGCAAGTATTTGTTTTCTTCCTTGATGGACATTTTAATTAAAAATGAGCTATTAAAAGAAAGGCGTTTAGGCAAGTGAGAATTACTGGAATGACAGTACCACGACCAAGTTCACCAAACCAAGCTTAATCCCTTACCGTGTCTCCGTTTCTTCCCAGGCATAAGCGCTTGGCTGGCTAGTTTCAGCATGTTCCTAACATGCTGAAACTTAAATTCATGCTTAAGTGCTCTGTCCTTCTGCAGTTGGACCTATCTGTTTGTCCTTAGCATAGGGGGACAGCAGGCTGGGTAGCCTCTCTCCACACTGCTCCATTGTCAAGTCCTGTATCACAGCTGGCTGGACTCTTAGCTAGTGATGTGCTGCTCATTTGAGGGGCTCAAGAGAAGCATTTGGTGCAGGAGCTCAGCACATTTGTTTTCTGCTATGGGACAAAATGCCACAGGAACTGCTTATCTGCTCTTCTCCCAGCACTGCCTGCAGCAACAGGGATTTTGTAGGCCAGTTCCTACAACCATAGGGAAGTGGATCATGAGTGGTTGATCAGGGAAGAAAGTTAAAGCAAGGAAAAAAGTAAGAGAGAAAAGGTTTCTCCCTCTGACAAGTACACATAAGAAGTGGAAAGCCTTTTAGTCTGGATGAAACTTAGGTTAAGTAATGCAATAATAACACTTTGTATTTATAAAAAGCTTTCATAGAATGGTTTTGAAGCACTTTGCGAGTAGTATGGACCTGATCCTTGCAAATTCCCTGTGAGATAGACTAGAAATTTGTCAGGACTTACTGCTCTTAGGAGAAGTCTGCTGAAGGAAGGGAATAGGGCTTCTTCCAAATGTGTTCTTTGATCTCTGGGGAAGATGTCACCAGTTAATTTTTTAAATATAAAGGCTGATCACGATCTTCAAAGTATTTATCGGCCCACCAGATGCTCAAACTGTGAATGTAAGCAGTGCAATCATCCTATTCTTCAGAATAAATCCTGAAAAATAAAGCAAAATCCATTCAGAATAAAGCAAATGAGGTCTTGGTGGATGCTCCTAAGAGGTAAACTTTGAGTTTGCAAAATGTATCGCAAGTTGAAGACTCAGTAATTGCCTCACGGAGTGCATAGATTTAAGACATAACAGTGGTTCATGTGTTTTATCCTTTTATCTTTCCTGATTATTGGACTATTTTGTTTATATTTTTTTAGGGAAAATACTTTTTTTTTTTTTTTAATGTAGAGGAAAATCATGGAAAACTTAGGTTCCTGGTTCTCTGGGCTGCTTTTTTTGTAAGACGATATTCTTCACCCACTGAGCCTTTGGGGTGTAGGATAAACGGAGCAGACTTTGTTCCTTGCTGACTTTTAAATGAGATGACAATCCACCGAGATGTCCTTTGAACTGTGGTCTCAGTGCTGTACAGCACCTTTGGGAGGAGATGTGTCTCAAGGTGAAGTAACAGCTTGTTCTGTGTCTGGGCAGTCAGACCTTCACAGAGACCTCTCACATGCCTCTTCATGACCTCACCTCACTTCTCCCACTCTGCTGAATTTGAAATCACTCCAAAACATAGCAAGAAATTGTAGCAGTCATGATATTTCAAATATGGTTCACAGGCCTGGCAGTAGAAGCCCTTACATCTAAGGAGGCTCCCTGGAGACGGAAAGCTGATAAAATAGCAAAGCTCAGTCCTGAAATCCAGGCAGACCCAAAGGCCTCTGCTTTTACTTGGTCTCCACTGAAGGTGATTGACTATGAGTGAGCAATTGTGGCAGACTCTGCAACTTGATCCTGGAGTTTATGTACTGTGTAAGTAACCTTGAGATAGGGATAACTCATAACCTTTACCTGACCCTGGCTATGCATCTCAAGAGAACAGGAGCTCTTTGTTTGAGGTTTTTGGAGCCATGGGAGGTACGTTTAACTTGTAGTCATGAACTGACGCTAAACATATGTGCCCAGAAGGCTGCTCCTTCATTTCATCTATGAATAAGTATTGATTGATGGAAGTATACATTTGTACACACATTGAATTGTTCTGTGGAACTGGTACCAAACCATCAACAGGTTGGCTTTGTCTTTTTTAATAAAATGAAACACTCCTTTTGAGGGAAAAGGGACTTTGGATATTGATAGATGAGTGATGCAGAGAAGAAAATCAAGCACAGCCCATGCTCTACATGCTGTGAAATTGCCAGCAGACGGACAATTGATTTGGCACGTTGCAGGCTTCTGAAGCGTCATGCAGCTGAGGAACACTTTGGTGATATTAGGATGTGTCATGCACATTGCGTACAGCCAGGTGGTGGTGGGAAAGCATGTGCTTGCATGGAAAAGGTGTAATGTCAAAGAAGTTGGGACCAATAGCCATGTTAGAAGGTTAACGAAGGGTCTCCAGTTAAACCCAGGCTGGTTCAGACCAAGTGTTCAGATTAATCATTTTAGTCCCAATAAAACTTTTTTTTTTTCTTTATCTATCTGCTGTGTCTGTGATTCAGCACTGTCAAGCTTCTCCACTGGGTGGAAAATAGATTGCTAAAAACCCCATGATCTCACATTTTTGGTGCTCTAGGACAAGCCAAATCCTATACAGCTCCTGGTTTTTAAGCCTCTTTGAGTGGTTAGATGATAGGCACTACAAAACCTGCAGTACTGCTGCTCTGACAGCAAAACACCCAGCACGATGGTGGTGCTGGGGCCAACCTTGTCCTCTCTTGCCTCTTGGGTATGACATAGAAATTGCGTCTGCTGCAGGTCTGCTGGGACCCCTTGGATGGTGGGACGGAAGGAGGCACTTCTGCAAGGGTTTGGGAGGGAAAGCTGAAAGCATAGCTCAGACATACACCAGGGGTTTTTCCTTTTCCAGGAAGATGTTTGCACAGAAAATTAACCATTAAGTGTTACAAGCAACCTTGCAAGAGGTGCATCAGTGAGAGTGTGGGTTGTGTCCCTGCTCACCAGCACAAAATGCATGTGGAGTGGCATGTGCACATCTGCAGCCTGGATCTGTGCATGAAGGTGTTCAGGAGGACACTAGCTGACTTTGCAGGTTTGCACATGTATACTCACAATGTTCAGAGAATAAAATGTGGAAATTGCTCCTTTATTTGTGGCATTTTACGTTACAATCAGTTCAGGTTGCAGAGCACCTTTTGGTTTTGGTGTCTGAGCGTGAAGACAGAAGACTTGATGATACGCTGGTTAGGTAAAAATGGATTATTGAGGGTTTGCCTGTATGATTTCCACACACTGATACTTTTAATCCTTTGCATCAGCCAACAGAATGAAAAAAAGGTAGAGAAAAGCAATAAATATGAGCAAAGGGTGGACGAGGTGCTGAGGGATATGGTTTAGTGTTTGGTAGGAACGGTTGGACTCGGTGATCCGGTGGGTCTCTTCCAACCTGGTTATTCTGTGATTCTGTGATTCTGTGAAATACTACAACTATATCTTATCCTATCCTATTGTTTTAAAACGTCTCTGGGGAATGCCATGTTTTCTGTAAAAGGCAGGGTGCCTGGCTTCATAAACCCTTATAAATTACCACTTGCAATAGCCTCCAGCAGCCGTCCTTGTGCCCCAATTCATTTTTAGCATCTGAAAATTAAAAGTACAAAACACATGCTTTGAAGCCAATAGTGATCCCACACCGTAGGGAGGGGGCAACTTCTGACTCATGAATGTTGATGGTAGCCAGCCCTGGAGAAGAACAATATGATCTGAGATCAGGGGGATTTGTTAAATCAGCTTGAACTTGTGGAATTGTGTTTATGTGCATTTGCTTCTACTGGAAAACAGCCGTGATGCTCTTGGAAGAAAAAATAGCTTTAACAAGAATTTAATTCTATCCACCTAGGAGCTGTACAGGGAGGGGAGATTAATGTGGAAAAAGGGGAATGGTCGTGCAAAATGCCTCTCTTCTGCCAGCAATATTCTGCATTTCCCTTAGCAGATACTGAGTTTTGCTTGTGGAAACAAGCTTAGCCTCTTCTACAAGCGGAAACATAATGATGGGCGAGCTTAAAGAGACTTGCAAGTGTGGTCAGTTTTCAGTTTAAAGTTTAATACACAACAGGCCTGGCTCATGCCTTCATTCTGGATGAAAGACAGAAGAGATGCATGAGATATGTGAGTGGCTTCATATCCTTTTCAGCAACCTCTAAAACTTAAGCATTTAAAAAAATACATTTGTCTGCATGACAAGATGAAGTAATTTGGAGATTTAAGGATCATTAGTGAAGCTTAGCATTAGTGTTTATCCCTAATGCTGCTTCTCTCCAGCGCATAGGAGCTCACCTTTATTTTTTGGAAGCTGCTATTTTGCTCTTTCTTTTAATTGCACTTTTACCTGTGTATTGCTGGTAGATGACACCCACCTGCCCATCTCAGGGATACTTCAACTATGACAGTTACTAATGTTGTCACTTGCCTGTATTATGATGCGAAAGTTTATCAGATTGAATATGGAGATAAACTTGTAACAAGAACAGGACCAGTTATCCAAGAAATGAATCAGCCTGATCTCTTTTGTGTTTTGCATTCATAGAATCATAGAATGATGGAATGCTTTGAGTTGGGAGGGTCCTCAAAGCCCATCCAGTTCCAATCCCTCTGCCATGAGGAGGGCCATCTGCTAGTGGATCAGATTGCTCAAAGCCTCACCCAACCTGGCCTTGAACACCTCCAGGGATGGGAGGCATCTACTCCTTCACTGGGCAACGTCTTCCAATGCCTCAACAGCCTTTATAATGAAGAATTTTTTCCTACACCTTCTAATCTACACCTTCCCACTTCCAATTTAAAGCCATTCCCCCTCATCCTGTCATTACAGGCCCTTTTAAAAATTCCCTCCGCAGCTTTCTTGTAGCCTCCTTCAGGTACTGGAAGGCCACTATAATGTTTCCCTTGAGCATTCTCAGAAATTCAACATCCACATTTAAGCTAGTCTTGAATGCAGTCTATATTTGAGCTTCTGTGCTTCTTCCTACTTTGCTTATCATTAGCAGCACACTTACTTTGTTGAGAAGGTTAAATATTGCCTGTATGATCACTCGTCTGTAGCCCTTATCTAGGTTCTATCATATCTAGTGTCAACAGCATTGCTTTTCCACCAAATCACCGATGCTGGATAAACACGTCCTTTCCTAAGGTGAATCTCCTGCTCCTGACTGTGAGCACTAATTGACTGCAGTGGGGCTTGATGCTCAGAAGTATTTAGTCACTCAGGCTGTGCTCCTGGAATCAATAAACCCCTTTGGTCTGGAACCTAATAGAATTCCTTGATGGATAACATTGTGCTTGTGTTTCATCCACTTAGCTTATTTCACTCTTTTGATAGCTTTGCTCCATAAAAATAACTACTGGAAATGATCATGTAGTTCTCATATGGTTGTTACAATGAACATTTTTGTATTTCCCACATAAACTCCAGGACATGGTTAACTTGCATTCTTTGAAAAGAGCTGCGATCAACATGTCCTTAGCATAAAATCAGAATTGGGAGGAAACCAGCAGCTGATGCTGGGGAAATCAAAGTGGTGCAGAGAAGGTGGGAAACAGGAAAGCTGCTGGGTAAATCTCCACTCCTATTATCTGCACAAGCAGGTAATCTGTGCTGCTGTCAATCCCGGGGCTTGAAGACAGAGAACAACCTGTTGTCTCTGTGCATGGAACAAGGTTAAATCTCATTGGGCAGGTCTGTTGTCATAGATACTAAAAGCTTCATGAGGGATCGAGAAGATCCAGCTTGTGGAACAGGGGGAATCATAGAATGGTTTGGGTCAGAAGGGACCTCAAAGCTCATGAAGTTCCGACTCCCTGCCATGGGCAGGGACACCTCCCACTGGGTTCCAAGCCCCATCCAACCTGGCCTTGAACACCGCCAGGGATGGGGCAGCCACCACTGCTCTGGGCAGCCTGGGCCAGGGCCTCCCCACCCTTACAGCAAAACATTTATTCGAAAGGTCCCACCTCAATCTCCCCTCCTTCAGACGAAAACTCTTCCCCTTCTCTCAACCCTGCACTGATCAAGAGCCCCTCCCCAGTTCATTCCTGGAGCCCCTTTCTGTACTGGAGGCTGCTTTAAGGTCTCCCCAGGGCCTTCTCTTCTTCAGGCTGGAAAAGCCCAACTCTCTCAGCCTGTCCTCATACGGGAGGTGCTCCAGCCCTCAGATCATCTCTATGGCCTCCTCTAGACTGGCTCCAACAGCTTCATGTCCTCCTTATGTTGGGGGCCCCAGAGCTGGAACCAGGGCTCGAGGTGGGGTCTCATGAAAGTGAATTTGAGGCTCAGAAGCCCCTCCTTTGCCCTGCTCTCCGAGCTTCTTTTGATGCAGCTTAGGATACAGCTTGGCTTTCTCAGCTATGAGCACATGTTGCTGGCTTGCGTCAAGCTTCTCATCAACCAACACCCCCAAGTCCTTCTTCTCAGGGCTACTCCCAACCCATTCTCCACCCAGCCTGGATTTGTGTTTGGGCATGGTCATTTACTAGACAATAAGGGAATAGGGCAGAGGTGAAGATGTAGAAAGCTGAATTTACAAGAAATAAGAATAAAGAATAGGTTTTATGTCTTGGCCTCTTGATGAAAGGAGCCAAAGGAATTGATGCTACTCTTACGCTTACTGGACACCCGGCTGCAGTTATGGATATCTGGGCATGAAGTGGTTGATCTGTCTACGCTCTTTTGTTTTGCCCTGCCTCTCCCTTCAGAAGAAGATATCCCGATAAAGTTATTTCTAGATCCCCTCTGAGCAAGTTTTGTGGGAAGACAAGCAGCCAGCAGCCCCTGGCGAGCTGCTAAGCCCACCTCTCAGTTTGCAGCATGTAATTAGCAGATAATCATGCCAAAATCGCAGACTCCAACAAGCTAAGTTTATCACATGTGCTGACATCAGTAAGCTTGTTGAAAGTAAGTTGTGGGTTGTTGGTTAAATGTGTTTCCTCACTTGTTTATGAGCTCATGTTCCCGTGTTTGCTGTATAAAGGCGAGATCAAATGCAGGTCTTGTCATCCAGCAGCCTCTGGTGTTCCAATTAGGTTAGATAACACAGGATGTTTCCTAGCATTAAAACTGCTTTTTATCAAGATGTGGTCACTGCTAATAATGCTTCCAATTATGCTGTTCAACAAGGCCAAGTGCCAGATTTTGTACTTGTGTCACACCAACACCATGCAACATTCCAGGCTTGGGGAAGAGTGGCTGGCAAGATGCCTGAGAGAAAAGAACCTGCAGGTGTCTACAGCGGCTGACCATGAGCCAGCAGCAGCCAAGAAGGCCAACAGCATCCTGGATTGCATCAGCCGTGGTGTGGCCAGCAGGAGCAGGGAAGGGACTCAGTGCTGTTGAGGCCACACCTCTCATCCTGGGTTCAGTTTCAGGCCCCTCAGTACAAGAAAGACATTGAGGTTCTGGAGAATGTCCAGAGAAGGGAACAGAGCTTGAGAAGGGTCTAGAGCCCAGGGGTTCTGGGAGCAGCTGAGGGCCCTGAGGCTGTTTAATGTGGAGAAGAGGAGGCTGAGGGGAGACCTCATTGGTCTCTACAATTCCCTGAAAGGAGGTTGTGATGAGGTGAGTGCTGGTCTCTTCTCCCAAGTAACACAGTAGTAGGATGAGAGGAAATGGCTTCAAGTTGCCCCAGGGGAGGTTTAGATTGGATATGAGGAAAAATTTGTCTGACAAGACAAATCTTGCTGACAAGAGTGGTGAAGCCCTGGCAGAGGCTGCCGAGGGCAGGTGTGGAGTCTCCATCCCTGGAGGAGTTCAAAGAGTGTGTAGATATGGCACCTGGGGTCATGGTTTAGTAGGCAGGTGGTGTTGCATTGTTGGTTGGACTGGATGATCTTAGAGGTATTCTCCAATCTTAATGATTCTTTGATTCTGTGATTCTATCGTGTTTTGGTGCAGGGTTGGTATGGAGGTTGTTGGAGCTTTGATTCAGCAGTATATTCAAGCACATGATTTGAGGTACATTTATTCAGCTAACACTTAATTATGCATCTTTAAATTTATGCATAAAAGACTGCAGAAGCCTGCTGGAATTAAGCAGTAATTTCCTATGATCTAAATGGGAATTAGGCCTGTATTTTTAAGCTATGTGTATACTTAGGAGTTTTGCTTATTTAGGGCTTTAGTAACTCCTGCTGTTTTCTGTAGCAGAGAAAAATATTGCGTGTCTGATGGTTGGACTGAACTGCCTTCAGGACCTGCATACCTCTCTTACTGATGTGATAAAATAAAGATATTTCTTAATTGAAAACACAGCCCAGAGTCATCCATCTGGGTACAATAAATCTGAGACAGGTAGATACAATAAAAGCTATCACTATTTCCTCCTGATAATAGAAAGATTAAGTTGGCCAAGGTTTTGGGGTCAAAAATAGGCTCAGTAACAGGAATCTTTGGGAAAGATGACCCGAAGAATGTGAGAAATGAGCCCGACCTCCTGCTGCCTGATTTATTGCCTGATTTCTTCAGGCTTGGAAGCTCTGACTTTGTGAGGGGTACTAGTCTGCAGCAGGCAAAGTGGTCCCAGAGGTCAGCCAGGGAATGGGAGCGTTTGCATTCTCTTGTTTTGCAGAATTGAGTGGGACTCCCATAATTGGGGAGTTTTAAGCTATTGTGTATAGCTGTAAGTTTTGAAACCCTGTGGTGGCCAGAGCAAAGTTTGGTGGAACCTGTATGGTCTCCCATTAACGAGTGTCTCTGGTTTTGCATCATCCACCAAAATGGTTCTTGCTTCCTGCCCAAGCCTCTTGCCTGTGACATTTTAGAACTGGTTTCATAGAAGCAGATGTCAGGCAAGGGAAGCTGCCTCCCTCAGGTGAGCATTTCATGTTTAATAGAAGAGAATAGACCTTTGTAACCTGTTTTCATTTTCTGAACTGTTGCCATAACAAAAAGTGGCTGTAGTTGAGTTGGACAGGCCTTGAGGGTTCACTGCAATACTTATCCATGTCCGCGTGGCTCTAGGCTGTCAGGTCTTGCATATGATGTCACCTGTGAGTTTAGATCTTTGTAGTAACATCTTGTGCCTCTGGGCTGAATAAGAAAAGCAATGGGGGAAATTATAGCTCAAGCTGAAGCAAAAAAAATCCCCATTTGCTGACGGACCAGCAAATAAATATTTGTCTAGGAAAGAAACTTGGTTCCTTATTCCCTAGTCATAATGGAGGCTGTGTGTGTAGAGGAAACATCCCCTGTGCAAGCGAGCCAAAATTGCTGGGCTCTGGGTGCATTTGAGTACCCTATCTGCCGGTCACGTGGAAATTAATTCAAAGGCAGAATATGGCACCATTGGCTTAAGCAGGCAAGTGCCGTTCTGCAGGTAGTATAGCTCATCCTAACAGCTGGCTCGTGAGCAGTGTGTCAGAGTAGCAAGAGAGTAACATCCTGCATGCAGGAGATGCGGCAGTATCTCCAGAAATGAGATTGCAAGTCTAGTTCCATCACAAGTCTCCACTTTCCCACCTATCCATCTAGAATTCACTTGGAAGCAGTCACTGACTGCTCCATCTGTTCAGATTCAGGCAGTCTGAATTGGCCTGGTCTCCTTCAATCCTTTTTTTTTGTTGTTGTCTAAAGCTGTTTATGGCTTGAGAGAGAGAGAAGGAAGAGTCCTGTTAGTGGAATCATCACCACATCTTCAGATTCTGATTGACAGAGAATGGAACAGTTACCAAGGAGGGTGCCTGTCCCATAACACTGGGATGTGATGTCACTTGATCCTCATTTAAACACACAGATTATTTTTGCCAGTTGCTTGTCACAAACTTGATTTGCTCCATAGCAGAGGAAGGAGGGTGATGGGAGGAGGAAAACACTGCTGCACTCTCACAGGATGACTTCAGCCTCCTTTCCAGCGCTGTTTGGGGGGACAGCACTGTTGCCACCCTAGGGATAGCTGTTCTGGTGGCAACCCAGCCCCCAGGGAACTGCAGTTTCATTCTGCCATGACCACGGTGCTGTTGCAGCCACATCACACTACCAATTCGCTGTAAGCACAAATGCTGTGGTGGCCCAGGCTCTGGGCACACTTGGGAGCAGAATCTGCCCAGCCTTGATTGCCGTCTTTTAACTCTTCCAATTAAACATTTAACCATGGAGAAAAGGGTGAATTCTGATAAATCCAAGATTTCTTAGGGTTTTTCCAATCAGATCTATTTATTGCCCAGCTCTCTCTAGAATCACTAATTATTAAAAATTAATTACATTCACCCTTTTGACTTGGCTTACGAGTCAGATATGAAGACAGACAGAAAAGTTACTCTTGGTAGTGCAGATCCTGCCAAAACTTGAGAGAAGCAGCTACTGAGGTTTCTGTGTTTAAGCACTGACATATGGAAATGGTGTCTGACGCTTTAGCGTTCTTTAATTGAGCTCTCAACAGCACGACAAGGTCCTATGGCTGGAAAGTGAAGCCAGAAAATTTTGAATTGGGAATAAGGTGCAGATTTTTAACAGTGAGAATAATTAACCTCTGGAACAGTTTACCAGGCTATGTGGTGGATTCTCTATGGTTTGATCTCTTCAAATCAAGAATGCGTGTCTTCCTCAGAAATATTCTGTGGCTCAAACAGAAGTGAAAAATCTCAAAATTGATTTAACTCTGTTCTGTGGTGGGTTTTTTTATTTCTTTTTAATTGTAATTCTGTGACCTGGACAATGCAGAAGGTCAGACTGTCGCATCTGAGAGATAAGAATCTGTGAATCTGAACCCAAACACAATCCCTTGATTCCAAGCCCTGCATTTAAAATTAATCCAGACCTAAATTCCTCCCCTTCATTCTGGCTGCTCAGCAAAAGAGAGGGGATTTTCTAAGGCAATGATTTGGAGAGTTTAATGTAGTTTTTCCTTCTCAGCCCAGGAAACTCTATGGGGATTTTGGCTGAGGTGCTGAAAAGTTCGAACCCCCACTTTGAGCTGACAGAATGTCTCTTGTTCTGCCCACATCTCAGGTGGTTGTTGAAGTCCTGGCTTTATGTGGTTATCTAGAGCTGGCCCCATGGCCAGAGGTGTTGCTGAGCAGTTGCACCTTTGGGAGCCAGGTATTCACTCCCCATTTCCTTGTCATTCCAGGAATACCTTTCTCCTCTTCCTGTAATTATGGGTATTTTGCTCATCTTTACAGCTAAATTTATCTGTGCCGTGCAGCTCTTATGCTCTCTGGAGTTAATTAGTGGTGCCACAAAAGCCCACTTGTGAAGAGCATCATTCAGAATGGTGCACAGGTTAGAAAAATGTAAGGCCAGCAAAGTTCCAGGAACATCCTTTTTGCCAAGGTTACACATGCCATTTCCCCAGTTTCCCTTTTTAATCGCATGCTGTAATGACCAGTGCCTCAGCCATGGGGATTGGATGCTGCTGCCAAGAAAAACTGGCAAGACAGGTGGTGGAAGAGGTCCATTAATTGACTCCAAGTACCAATTTCTCTAGAGGGGCTTTTTTTAACAGAGAGAAACTGTTCGGCACTGCAGGGGCAAAACATACCTGCAGAGCAAATGACGTTTCTGAGTCTGAAGACATCTACAGGCCATGGCAATAATGTATCAGAAATATCAGAGCCTGATTTTAAGGGACATCTGAGAATGCAAAGGAATTGCTCTTTATTAAAAAGACCTGACCAGAATCTTACTTGGAGCATATTGAATCCGGATTCTTTCACAAGGATCATTTGAGGAAATGGGGAGGAGGGACGTGGATGGAGAAGAGGAGATGGGGAGGAAATTTAACCCTTAAAGGCCTTCTTTTGAAAACTTTGCTTTGCAAAGAAGTCATTGTCACAGGGGCATCTTCTTACCTATAAGTGATTACTTGCTGTGTCTGTAGAGAGCAGCTGGCATGCTTTTGTTGAACAGCTATTTGATTCACTGTGTTAAAGCAGATCATCCTGTGTATTATGTGTTGGAGGGAGAATATACACAAAAATCTTTGTGTGTGACCTCTCTAGGCTCAGTCATAAAACGTGAACAGCCTCATGACTGTTTTGTTGTGTGCAATCTGCTTATTTCAGTGATCAGAAATACCCGTCCCATTGGAGGGGCATCTGCCAGAGGATTAACAGCATATGAAGCTGTTTCACTAGGGACATGGGTCCTCGATGGTTGTTTTATTTATTTTATGGCACCCTTGTTGGTCAAGCCTTTAGGGTTTGTTTAAGCCATTGTCTTCTGTGCCCTGAGAAAAGCAGAAGAGACCTCAGAGCAGCAGTAGTGTGACAACAAGCCCCAGAAAGTTTTATCCTGACCTCACTAGCTGGGAACTGGCTCAGAATCCACATATGATGCTGGGAGACACTGAATGCAAACATGCACTTCAGTGTTTTGTGTTGGACCTTCGGGCCTCTGGGGCTCTCTAGGACTGTCTGCTGACTGCTGGTATTTGTGACTGCCTTGATTCTCAAAGAGGCCTTTGCGGCTTCCCTGCCACCCAATATACTCAAAATTGAGCTCTCATGATCATTGTTTACTTTGGGAATTGGCTAGGAGGAACCTGGCCGATGTGGTAGCTGGGGAGGCTTTGGAGCATTCACATGCCACCTGCTGTGGAGTGTTTGCTGCCTGCAGTGATGGTTTAGGGAATGACTCTGCTGGCTCTGTGTGCTATAGTTCTGAAACCACGGGGTAGCTGCATGGCTCTCCTTCTTGGTTCTTTGTTTTACTGGAGATGAGTGGAATAGATAAACACAGCACAGCCCAATGTTGATGCAATGACTTGTGTGTTATTATCCATAAGTTGTGCAGACATAGGTCAAAGGTTAGCTGGAAAGAGCTGGAGACAGCAATGGTGTTTTTTAACTCTAGAAGATGCCAGGCAGTCCTGGTCTAGGCAAAGCCCTAACCCAGCGTCCTGCTGCTGACACACAATTCATGCCACAGCCATCAAAAGTGACCTGTTGGGAAGAGGACGCTGTAAAAGCTCATTCATCTTGCAGTTCTGCCTCTGCTTATGGTCCTGTTCCTGCCAGTTTGTCACCTTCTCCATGCCATCACAGTCCAGGAGAGTGGCCAGCTGAGCAAATGTGTGGTCTTCAACCTCATTTGGGGCAATTTGCCACAAATTTTACATTTCGAGATAGTGTTCGTGCCACAGACACAGATGACACCAGCACAGAAGAAGATTGCTGGGGCTCCTGATCCAGGAATAGCAGAACTTAGTGTGCCAGCACAAGGCTTCACTTCACTTATCTGTTGCAGTGTGTTTGCTGCTCGGTGATCTGACTCTTTGACCTGCTCCACGCAGAATGTGTATCCTTCATTCCCTCTTTTGTCCCTAGTAGCTTTATTTTTCTTCAATCCATGCATGACATCCCTTATCAATTTTGTGCCATTCCTTGCTGCTGACTGGTATCCATGGCCATTAATGTTTCTTGTCTTCCATGGGGAAGAATTTCCCATTTATCTATTACTTTATGTTTTGGCTTTTGGTGCCCTCCAAACCAGCGCAGCCTTCTTTCTTTTCCCTGGGATTGTGGTTTCTCTGCACAGGCAGCAAAATGGGTTCAAACAATTCCCAGTTATCATTCACAGATTCCTGCTCAAATTCTTTCTCCCAATTGTTTTGCTTTGTAATTAGTTTCAGCTTTGTTAAGCTGGCATTTTAAATCATCAAGTAGATACATTACTCGCTTGGACTTTAGTCTATTTGCACATAACAAATGTAATCAAATCAGTCTCTTGTACCTAAGCTGCTACTATATTTTTACATTCTGTCATCAGTTCCCCTTGATCTGTGAAAATGAGACCTGCTATAGAATTTCTTCCATGTTAGATGCGACTGGTTTTGTGTCTGGATATTTTCAAGTATAATTTTAGGAATTCTGAGCACATTTTTACTATTTGCAGCACAAGGCTTCAACATATGGCTTTCAAAATGAAATCCCCATAGAAATGCAGGTCTCTTTCTTGAGTGATATAATTATGTTTACAATAAATCAGTGCTGCATGAAAATGATAGCATCGTTAGTAACGTCATATAGACTTTTGAAGAGTTCAGTAAATATTTCTGTTTCTTATAGGGAAAGGGGAAATTATGTGAGCACATTCTCTAACAATAAAATAGTTTTTATATTGAAAGAATATTGTGTAGCAGCTCTTAATTAGAAATAATAAATACTAGAAAATTCCAACTATGTGGAAGAAGTTTAGTTTTGTGCGATTATTTTTTAAGGAATAAACAAGGTGGATTAACTACAGATTTTTCTGCCTGACATTAATCCCCAACAAAATAATGGAATTGCTGATAGGGCATGTAATTAGTAAAGAATTAACGGGATTAATGTAAGCAGTGTCAATCAACACAGGCTTATAGTATATGGGTTTTGTCTAATTAGGTTTTTTTAAAGGAAGATTACAAATTGGTGGATAAATGCAATAGTACTGATGTGATAAACTGCTGGCAAGGCAAGAGGATCCTGGTCCAGTCTCATCGCTGACCCTCTTTCACCTTAAAACCATTTTCCCTCATCCTTTCCCTACACTCCCTGATCAAGAGCCACTCCCCAGCTTTCCTGGAGCCCCTTTCAGGACTGGAAGCTGCTCCTCAGAGCCTTCTCTTCTCCAAGCTGAACTCTCTCAACCTGTCCTCAGATGGGAGGTGCTCCTGCTCTCAGATCATCTCCATGGCTTCCTCTGGACTCTCTGCAACAGAAGTATTGCCTTCGTTATGAATAACTTGTTGTCTAAGAGCGGAATGGTGGAAAACCAGTTTGGCACCTCTGAAATGGGCACGAGTTGTTATAGTCTCCAGTTTAAATGGGTATTCTTCAGTGAGGAAACATACTTCTAATGGAGTCCTAGAGTTATCATGGATCTGTCTTTGAGATGAAGTAAAAATCTGAAGAACTGAAATAAAGGCAGATCACCAATGCAGAAGAATTAGATCCCGTTAGTAACCTGCATGAACACCAACAGCATGTTTTAATAGGACTCATGCTGGGCTGCATCCTGGGAACTGCTGACTTGGAAAAAGATAGGTGAAATATTGGGGCCATTAGCCAAATACAGAGCCTGACGTGGGAGTGTAGCAAGGAAGGGAAATGTCAGCTTCAGATGTAACGAGGAATATTAGAGATGAAGAAGTTGTTTCTCCTGCAGTTTCCAATTGTGACTTTGGTTGTTCAAGGAAGATGTTATGAACAATAGGAGAGAATTAAGAAAACGAGTTGTAGAATTGTTAAATGATGGGAAAACACATCTTCCCACTAGAGAATGAAGGAGATTGTTAACATCATCTAATGAAGAGGAAGGTGATGGTGAGACTTGAACACTGGTGAAGGGAAACACATAATAAAAAGGCTGAGTTGAACCCAGCAAACAAACATGTAATGAAAACCAGTAGAGAGATACTGCAGGCAGGTAGACTCAGACTAAACATTAAACACTTTTTCAGCAGTGAGAGCAATTCAACACTTAAAAGAGCACACCAAGAAACATGATGCTTTCTGTTTCATTGGAGATTTTTACATGTTTTTCTTTTCCTAAAATATCTGCTGTAGTTTTAGAAGGAATCAGTTCTGTCAAGACTTATGATTTGAGTTATCCAGGAAGTCAGAAGTGAAGATTACAGTGGTGTCATTTGGTTTTGTCATCAGTTAATCTGACAATCCCTGATGCTCTGCTCTGCTGCCTGTGTGTTGCAGTGTAACACAAGAGGTGGTGTCCCCAAAACAGGCTGAGCTGGAAGTAAATTAGCAGTTTTATTTGTTTCTGGCTAGCTTAGGTGAGAGTTTCTGGAAGAATCAATGAACCAGGGACTGAATTTTCTGAAAAGCTTGTTATTTATTAAAGCATTCCAGATACAGGTTAATTCACTTAGCTTGATATCGATTCCTCCACCTGCTTGGAGACAAGAAGTGCATCCATGCAGACAAGTGGCTCAACGGGCTTCTCTCGTCGCTACACCTCCTGGGAGCCGCTTTGAGGGGGTTCATTTGTGCAGCCACTTAACTCAGTTTAGAAATATATGGAGGTAAATCAACACAAATCTCCGTAGTATGGGGGTTTAAAAATCAAATTACATGTTGTAACTCATTTCAGACTTTACCCTTTCATACTAGAGTGCATTGCTGCAGTGTGCTGGGAGCAGCAGGGATCCCTCCACACATGGTCAGTTAATGCTGGCCTGTGTCACCAGGATGTACTGGTGCTTTCTGCAGACTAAGTAGATGCCTGAGACTGGATGTACTGTTCAGAAGGTAAAGTCAGGAGAGATAAACCCCTCCCTGAACGCGTACCTGCAGGTTGCTGAGCCACCATGTCATGGAAAAGAATCACAGAAACACTGAGGCTGGAAAAGCCCTCTAAGCTCATCCAGTCCAACCATCAGCCCAAACCCATCATGCCTACTAAACAATGAGATGTAGTGCCATGTCTGCATATTTTTTAACACCTCCAGGGATGGAAGCTCTACCACTGCCCTGGGCAGCCTCTTCCACCTCTCTCTCAGTAAAGAAATTCTTCCTAATAGCCAACCTAAACTTCCCCTGGTGCAAGGAAGGGGATGTCTCCACTGGTGTCCTAATGGACCAGCATTCCTCCTGCCTTCCCACCCCATGTGGCTCTTATTCATGTTGAGATTTGTATCTGAAAGTTCCAGCCTGTTTTTAGATTCCTGAATATTTTCAAGAATTCACCTATATACTTGGAAACCATAAAGAAAAAGAACAGGAACATGTCAATGAGTATGATTAAAGGGTCATGGTTATTCCCAGATCCTTCTCTTAAATGTGATTAGTTCATTACTGTACATTCATGTTGCAGAACTTCTAGAAGCAAGTGTTAATGTCTGTCTAGTCAGACTCTTTAAAGGCCAGATTTTGGAGAGAAAAAAGGATTTGGGATGGAGAAAAACAGCAATTAGAGTTAAATGGCAAAACGGAGAGTTAATGTGTAGTGGGTGAAACTCCTTTTAGTGGAAAATGGTTTTTATGTTAACTTTTCTAAGAAAACAATTTTCCATACTTGTCAGGCTTGACAGTTAAAGTTAATGGTGTTAAAGAACAGAGTACTGAAAAATGTTCCCTTCAGTATAAAAGATTTATTCAATGAGAGTTTGCTTGAAAAGTTATTTTGGCTAACGGTGCAGGCTATTGCCGAATGCTTCGAACAAAGATCCTTGCTGTGTTAACAGGATGGGGACAGCCCCAAATTCACGAATTCCCAATTAAGATGACATGACCTATTTTCTTGTATTGTTGACCTGTTGTTGACCTCTTTTAAAAAGAATGCCACCCTTCAAATACCTCCCTCCCCCCCACCTTCTGGAAAAACACATGGAGCAAGAGCTGATCTCAGTTCTGCCTGGAATAAAGCTTGGTACGTGCTGGGATGCTCAGGGACAGAATCTGTGAATTAATCTATGTGGGCATAAAAGATTCCACTGTCACACATATGCTGGGACAAGAGGCCGATACCTCGGAGTACCCGTGATATTAGAAGCAAGCACAGAGAAAATGGCCAATGTTCCCATGCTTGCTAGCTTATTGAGACCTTGGAGTCTTTACTAAGACCTGTGAGTTAATAAGAAAAGAATGCCTTAGATGGAAAACATGAAGATAAGGGGCAAGTTGGTGGTAAATAGTCAGTTGCACTCTACCACTTGTAGGTGTGGGATTTTTAGAAGTGGAAATTCACCAGGGTAGCTGCTAGATGGGTAGAGAAACATTATACAAAGCTTTGTGTCCACACAATAAAGTGATCTCTTTTGGCATCTTAAGACAAGGCCCGTGCCTCGATCGCTACAAATCTGCACTGAAAGCTGACAGAAAAGTGGATTGAAATGTTCCTACCTATTACATGCTATTTATCAAGGTAGTTATGGGATGAAATGCCTCATGGCATATTCATATGGACAAAAACGGGTGCCCAAGAGCAGAGCTGGCTTTCCCGGTGCTGCGGTGGAGGCAGTGGTTGGTGAGGAACTTGTGTTACAGGAGGAGCGTGGCTGGGAGCTCTGGAGCTCTGCCCTGGCTGAACTGACAGCCTGGTAATATACTGGGGACAAAAGGGGTTTTCACAGCTGCCCACCTAACCTACAGGCACAATGCTGCTTGATTTGACAACCAGTTTGCTCTTCACTCACCTCAGCACTTCCAGAGAATTGACCTTTGTTTTTTTAAGCCTGATCCAAAGTGGCTGGAAGTCGAGGGCAGTTTCCCGCTTAGCATCAGAGAGATTTGTCTCTTGAAGCACTCACTGGATTTTCATCTCCTTATGACAATGGTAAAAGAGGAATCACTTCACTCACATTTTTTGTGGAATAAGGCTGTGGGGCCATATGTCTCTGTTTTGTTCTGGCTGTGGCCCATGTTCTTCTAAAGCAAAGGGTCTCTTGAAACTTGTCTGCCCATCACTCCCTTTTTTATCTTCCTGGTTTAGTGCTACTCTTTATTATTTTGACCTCTCAAAATCTTTGAGTTCTACCGACCAAAAATCCTTGTAAATACAGTGTTAGTGTAGATTGGCAGAGCTCCACCGGCCTCCACAAATAGCTGGTTGGCACCATTTGGGAATCTAATCTGAATCTTAGAATAAATCCATCAAGAGAGACAGAGATTCAAGTCAGTAGAGTTAAAGCTCTGGTTTGGAGCCCTCCTATGTCACAAACAATGTTTTCCTGAGCTACCACTAAGTAATTCTTCATTGCATGTTTTTTTCACATGAAAGACAAAAACATCCTGGGGCTTTCCATGCTCCCTACCTCCGCATAAGTACAGATGCTGTATTTAACATGCAGTTTTGGAATCACTGCTCCCTCCAGACCTCCCATTTGTCTTATCCTGTTTGGATCCTGCAGAGTCCAGGAACTGAGAATCTTGTTCTGGGCCAAGTGTCCCACAGGCACCTCCTTTCTGCAGGATGGTCCTCACTGCCTCAAGAACAGGTAGAGGATGCTGTCAGACCCTGATATGCTCTTATCCAAGTTCTTTGCTCTATTCCCATGTATGCACTGTCTTTTGCTGTGTCCTCCAGCTGCCAGAGTGATAGCGCAGATGTGGCTTCAGACTGCTCTTCAGGAAAGGGTGCAAACAGAAAACACGTCATGGAGGGCTCCCTGTAAACATCTGCAACTGCAGTGTGTGCTTGGTTTAAATATTCCCAAGTGATGTTTTTAATCCTTTGGCAAAACAAACCCTGAATGTTACCCCTGTATGCCTGGTGATGTAGGGGCTGAGGGTAAGCGATATCTGGAAGAGTTTCAGCATGGGCATTTGCCTCACAGGTTTCTAAAGAGGAGTTAGAGCCTCTTACTTTCCTCCAGCTGCACCTTGCTGGAGACACAGTAATGATGTTGCTTGGACCAGTTCTGGGATCAGCACCAGTGTGGCAGCAGATAAAACCAGGGGAAGAATGTTGATTATGTCCCCCTTCTTCCCATCTGTCCAAGAGAAGCTTTGTTAATGTTACAACTGAGTCAGATTTCCCTGACCTGGGAGATGGATGTGTTTTTCCTGGAGAAAATTCGACATTCCTCACATTGGAAGTTCTGAGGAGCCACATCTACCAGAGTGAGGGCCTGGGGAGAGCGAGGAGGTGGCAGGATCCATGTGGATAAAATCATTAAATTTGGCAGATATTTCTTGACGAGTGGTGGAAGATTATCAGATGGACAGAGGATTTGAGCAAAAATGTTCACAATGTGGGTCCTGGCATGGTTCCTCAATCCAGCTTTCGATCCTGTATTAATAGAAGCCTCATTTCTACTGGCATTGAAAAACTTTGTGTTTGAATTGCGAGTGCTTCTGGTGCAAAGTGCCTGAATGCCCAGAGATGGAGTCAGAGTCCAACTTTGTTCTCCTGTTATTCAAAACGAAGCACTAGATGGTAATTTTCTGCAAACTACTTTGCTCATGGATGTTTCCACTGGGATGAAGGCCTTCTATCAAGATGGATTTCAAATTACCCTCCTACTTGTCCTTTGTGCCAGCAGCTCTCAGAAAAATAAAACTAACCCCAAAACGAGTTAACTTTCTGTGCCAATAAAGAGCTTTCCATTTAGTTCAATTTATGAGTATGGGTTTTGACTGATTATTATTGTGCCTGACTGGGTCCAGAGCCATCTTCCTTGTGTTAGGTTTCCACGTGCTGCCTCTTCAGCCAGAATTCAGATGGCCATCCTGGCAGGAGAAGACCAGGTTCTCACTTACATGATAGTAACAAATGGATTTTTAAATGGAAGGAAATTATATTGTTATCTGTTTGGAAGCAACACTGCAGCGCTCAGTGTGGAATGGAAAAATCTGCCCAATGTGTTTATCTTTAGTATTATTATAACCCATCAACTTCTGTTAAAGTAGAGGTGCCCTTTGAAAGAGTCCATACTGCAGGGAATGGAGCCTTTTTTTTTTCCCCTCCATAAATATATTTGCTTTTAATGACATTTTCATCTATAAAAGCTAAAAATAATATGCCTCATTAAGTTCAAAGCACTCTGGGACACAGTTTGCATTTCCTGGCTGAAAAGTTGACGTTTTCCTCAGAGAGGATCACATTTGCTGTTTGGTGTTTTGTCTGCCTGCCGGCCACCACTTCACATGGCTGTGGGAAACGCAGGGGAGTTCTGAAGCACCATTCACAAACCTGGGACCTGGGAGAAGCTGAAGTCTCATTTCCAAATGGAGAGTTGTTATTGCTGTCTCCTCTGTTTGCCAGTTGGGCAGTGAATGATGCCAGGGCAGCTGTTAAAAGTGTTCAAGCCATTCATAGAATCATAGAATCATAGAATCATAGAATCACCAGGTTGGAAGAGACCCACCGGTCATCGAGTCCAACCCTTCTTATCAAACACTAAACCATGCCCCTTAGCACCTCGTCCACCCATCCCTTAAACCCCTCCAGGGAAGGTGACTCAACCCCCTCCCTGGGCAGCCTCTGCCAGTGCCCAATGACCCTTTCTGTGATGATTTTTTTCCTAATGTCCAGCCTGAACCTCCCCTGGTGGAGCTTGAGGCCATTCCCTCTCGTCCTGTCCCCTGTCATGCCACTCTGTATCTGGCCTTTCCAGCCTTTGGGTTTCATGAGAAGATATTTCTACCTGCAGCCTAGCAGTGAGTTGTGAAAGTCACCAAGAAACACCGCTACTATTCTTTTGATTTGGAAAGGGAGGGAATGGCTAAAAATACAACCATATCTAATGCCTATGGCGCTTCACTGTCTAATGCTGCCATGTGATCCTCAGTACAGGCAAGAAGTCCTGGAATCCTCAACATGGGAAGGACATGGATCTGTTGGAGCAAGCCCAGAGGAGGCCATGAAGAGGATCTGAGGGCTGGAGCACCTCCCATTTGAGGACAGGCTGAGAGAGTTGGGGTTGTTCAGCCTGGAGAAGACTCCATGGAGACCTTACAGCAGCTTCCAGTACTGAAAGGGGCTCCAGGAAAGCTGGAGAGGGACTCTTGATCAGGGAGCGCAGGGATAGGATGAGGGGGAATGGCTTTAAGCTAAAAGGGCGAGACTGAGATGAGATCTGAGGAAGAAATGTTTTGCTATGAGAGTGAGGAGGCCCTGGCCCAGGTTGCCCAGAGCAGGGGTGGCTGCCCCATCCCTGGAGGGGTTCAAGGCCAGGTTGGATGGGGCTTGGAGCCCCTGATGCAGTGGGAGGTGTCCCTGCCCATGGCAGGGGGTGGCACTAAATGGAATTCGTGATCCCTTCCAACCCAAACCATTCCATGAAGTGTTGTTTACACTAGAAATGATCTCATCCAGATTGTTCCTAGAATTATATAAGAATAAGAAAGGGATCTGGTACAGCCCAGCACGCTACAGCTTAGTAAATGGTGTTGGTTAATAAATGGTGTCAGAAGTGTGCGGTACAAGGAATTCAGGATGTGACCATGAAGCTGGCCTGGATGCAGTCCAGGAGCAATGTAGAGGACAGGATGGTTAAGTGCTGGGCAGGAGGCTGAGCAGAAAGCTGGAGACTTGGAGAAAAGATGATTAATGCAGCCTATCTGGTTCCTACCGAGAGCAATCAAGGCCTGCAGAAAGGGTTCATTTTGCAGAGTATGAGGCTGGTGGGGCCTCCAGTAAGTGTGGAGGTGGGAGGACCTGAGTTTTTTTGTTCATAGCAGATAAGGGTGTCAGTAGCAAGGAAAGTGCCAACAACACTGACCTGCTGCCACCTCCTGCTTCAGGAAAGTTTCAAAGCTTAGAAAAGCACTGACATCTGAGAATGGGAAAGCCTCAGCAGCAGTTGTAATAAATTCTGCTGTAGTATCACTTGTGTGATGTTTCTGAGCAGGAGATGCTTCATGCTGAACATGCAGGTAGTGAGGACACGTCACCTTTTCCAAAAAGTTCACTGGCTAAATAACCTTTACATCTTTAAATGCTCCCTAAGTGTTGAGGAATGGCTGCAGCCAGGCCAACATGTGCCATGCTTGGGATCCAGGTTAGCTGATGCAAGGCAGCACTGGGCAAAAAGCTGGTGTGGTTAGTGCTGAGGTGTGACTGGGGCACTGCACGTAGTTATCACACCTGTAGTAGTGCTGACACACATCTTCCAGACAGTCTTCTGTTCAAATCCTCACTTTAATTTCTACCCAAACCCTTCTTACATACATGTAGGCTCAGGATGAATGAGATCGGGTTCTCTTCATTTATTGAGGTGCAGTTGAATTGCATCCATTTTCCACTCTCTTACTGATTGTTTAAAGAAAATTGCAGATGCAGTTCCATGCAGGTTATCTGCATTCTGGAGAGCAGTAAAAGGAGCTGTGGTGTCATACACAGGTGAAACAACACCAACATTCACATCATGTGTCTGAAGGTGTTGGCCAAATGCTCCTGGCATGTCATAAGTCTTGGTACTGTGACTGCTTCCCTTTGGAGCTGCTCCAGTGCTCCACCACCCTCTGGGGGCAGAACCTTGTCCTGATTTCCAACCTAACTCTCCCTTGGCATCTTCCTGCCATTCCCTTGTGTCCTGTCACTGGTCCCCAGAGAGAAGAGCTCAATGCTTGCTTCTCCTCCTCCACTTGTGAGGAAGCTGCAGAGCACGATGACATCTCCCCCCAGTCTCCTCTTCTCCAGGCTGAACAGACCAGTGACTTCGGTCACTCCTCATATGGTTTCCCCTCTAAGCCCTTCCCCAACTCCATGCCCTCCTCTGGACTCTCTCCAGCAGCTCTAGATCCTTTTTATCCTGTCTCACCCAGAACTGCATCCAGTGCTCAAGGGTGGGACTGCAGAGCATGACAATCCCCTCCCTCACTCAGCTGGCGATGCTGTGCTGGATGCATCCCAGGACACGGCTGCCCCTCTTGACAGCCAGGGCACTGCTGGCTCAAGTCCAACGTGCAATCAACCAAAACACTCAGATCCCTTTTTTCAGGGAAGATCTGGTGGCATAGGGTCTGGTCTTATTTCATATTTCTCAGCCATTTATAAATTCAAGAATGCTGAAGTTTCCTGCTAAAATGCAAACACTCTTTGTTTCTAATCTCCTTCACTCCCTGAAGCTGCCTTTGTCTCCATCTTTCATCTAAACACAGATGGAAGCTTCCACAAGGTCTTAAGCAGCCTTAGGACCATTTCCTCAGATGATTTTCATTTCCACTTGCCTCTGCTCTTCTCAAATCCAGCTGGAAGCTGAAGTTTCAAAATACCTTGAGGAAAGGCTTTTCTTGTGGTTTCTCTCCATGCTTCAGAGGGAGACACAGGATATTTCTCGAGGGCCTGGCTTTGGGGGATTTGCAGTCTTGTTTTCCAGATCTTGCAGCTTTAGACAAGTTACCGAAATGAAGATGCTGAACTGAATTAGTGAACTTCTTGAAGATTTTCTGTCATTAAGAATTTACTTGAGCATCAAACTTAGGACCGCTGGGGTTTTTTTTGTGCGTCAACCCCACCTTGGCTCAGCTGTGGTGCAGGGCAATGTCCTGTTAAAGCCAGAGGACAGATGTCATTCAGAGGCAAAGTCAAGTCAGTCCCGGGCACATTCAAAAACCCTTACCACCGCTAAGCCTGCTGCAACTTTCCTGCCAAAACTTTACTTTGATTTTGAAAAATAAGAAGGGAAAATAAAAGTTATTTTAATGAAATAAAAATTTCTGTGGAATGTATCTGCTGTTTTCTAAAAGCATCCGTGCTTTATTGGTAACTCAAAGCCAGAGGATCATGGCTGAACAAAACGATTTACATTTGATAGCTTTTCAGTTGAAAATGTGTATGCTTTGGAATTGAAAATCCTTTTTTTATGGCTTTCATTTTTATGAGAACGCTGGAGAATTTCTGCTTTGGGAGAATTCTAACCAGTAAGCTTTTTATTCTCAGAAGCCAAGGACTGTTTCCTCAAGCAGGCACTTCTACATTTTTCTGTCATATCTTTTTCTTCCCTTTTGCTGCTCAGACAATTTCCCTTGACTGTATTAACTCTAACTTAAAAACCAGGATGAGAAATGGGGCTTTCTGTTACAAGTTCTGTGTCCCATTTTGCTGTTTTGTGCCAGCTGAAAAATCATCCTGGATAATGCTTTGGTCTGATTGTAGCCACAAAAATGCTTCACAATGGAAACTATTGGAAAGGTTATATTCAGGCATGAGGTTTATATTAGCACCTTACTCACCTGAGCCTGGCCCCTGCTGAATGGCAAGCAAATGCCCAAAGTGCTAAATACTGGATCCTGCACTTGGGTCACAGCAACCCTGTGAGCGTTCCAGCCTTGGGGAAGAGTGGATGGAAAGGTGCCTGGTGGAAAAAGAACTGGTGTTGCTAGTTGGCAGTGGCTGAACATGAGCCAGCAGTGTCCCAGGTGGCCAAGAAGGCCAACAGCATCCTGGCTTGGATCAGCCATGGGGTGCCCAGCAGGAGCAGGGAAGGGATTGTCCCCATGGGCTCAGCGCTGGTGAGGCTGCACCTTGAATCCTGGGCTCAGTTTTAGACCCCTCAGTACAAGAAAGACACTGAGGGTCTGGAGCACATCTGGAGAAGGGAACAGGGCTTGGAAAGGGTCTGGAACAGGGGTTCTGGGAATGGCTGAGGGCCCTGAGGCTGTTTAGTGTGGAGAAGAGGAGGCTGAGGGGAAACCTTATCCCTCTCTGCAGCTCCTGGAAAGCAGGTTGTAGTGAGGTGGGTGCTGGGCTCTTCTCCCAAGTAGCCAGTGATAGGATGAAAGAAAATGGCCTCAAGTTGTGCCAGGGGAAGTTTAGATTGGATATTGGGAAAAATATCTTTACAGACAAAGTGGTGATGCCCAGATGCAGAGACTGCCCAGGGCAGTGGAGTAGTCTCCATCCCTAGAGGTGATCCATCCCAAAAAGCGCATGGCTGTGGCACCTGGGGACATGTGGTTACCAGGGACAGTGGTGCTGGACTGATGTTTGGACTGGATGAGCTTACAGGTCTTTTCCAGCCTTAATGATTCTATCATTCTACAGGCAAGACAAGCCCAGATGATTTTAATCTGAACGGGCATGACAAGAAGAGAGGCCAAATGTTGAGTGGATTTAATCACCTGCCAAATGCAATGATTAGCTTTAAATTTTGTGTATTCAGTCCCGGGATGGAATTTCTGCATAGAAATGAGGCTGTCAGCCATGGGCATTTATTTTTTGGTGGCTGTGATGTGTGCTGCTGGCTAGAAAGATCTTGTTACATGTTAAAGATGCAATAATGACAGACGATGAATTGTTAAATAACTGCATAACTCCTCAGATTCTGGAAGGTGCTTTCAGCCTGAAGCATGGCTTTCCCTTCCCTGGAGGCCCACAGTGTTGTGGGGACATGTGCATCTCTCCAGAAACTGTGATTTTGTATTGCAAAGAGCTGCTGCATTTTCTCTCTGCAGGCTCAGGGTCTTCCCCTCAGCTCCTTTCCCTTTAGAGCTGCTGCTTATGGGGCCTTTTGTTGGCAGAAGCTCGGACTGATGTCTTGTGCGCTGAAAGCAAGGCTGAAGGAGAGATGCCAGAACCAAGCTGTGCACCTGTGTGGGGCGTTTGCACCCTGGATCTAGCCTCTCGTACTTCTTACATGTGAGTTCAGCTTCCAACACAGAACTATGCATGAGCATGGAGTGAAACTACATTTCCAGGTGACCTCAGTAGCCTCACGCAGTCTCATGTCCCAGCCTGACCTGGACGAAGTCTCTGGTTGGCTCTCCTGCATTTCATGTCTCCTGTCCATGGAGAACCAGCTGCTTCTGCAAGAGGGCTGCACAGCAAAGCGCTTCGTCCACATATCTTCCCATGGGGTTTGGTAGGTGGTGGTTCCTGGCCCAGTTCTCTCTACCATCACATTCCAGTTGTATGTGCTACATCTGAAGCAGTGAAGATGTGGCCTCAAATTTCTACTGAACAAGCTATTTTGATACCTTTGACAAAACAGGTCTCGCTCATCTTGCGTTCCAAGGTAATTCAGCAGGGATTCTAGCAAAGGGATTTGGCTGTTGATGAGCAGAGAGCAGCTCCAGGGGTGTGTTAAGCCTTTATGGTCATGTAGGCAGCAGTTGGCACAAGATGTGTCAGGAAAAATAGTATGGGATTAATTGATGAGGTAGCACAGCTATTTCCTTACCTGATGCTTTGAGCATAATAACAGCATTCTAATATGCATTTTATGTGAAAGAAATACATCATTTTTTTTATCACTCTCACAGCGTAAAGTTCAGTATTAGAAAGGTATTTCTTTCCACCTCTGAATGTTTAACTTTTAATAGTAATAGTTAGCATTAAAGTTCATAATATTTTGTCTTTAATAGTGAGGCTTTTACCTTTCGCTTGCAATGCATTGCTAAATTTGCACATCACATACCTGAGTGCAATGCTGATAATGATAGAACATGCTAGCCTGACTGGAACTAAATCATACATTTCTCTGCAAGCCTTCAGCTGGCTTCATCTGTAGTGGAGCTGGCAAAGAATAATATAAAGAGAGGAAGAAGACAAGAAAGAGCAGATAGAAGTCATTGGAAACAATGCACAGTGCAATGCATGCAAAATACTGTATATTCAAGCTTCCAGAGGCTGTCGTTTGAGTGCTCCACAAATACTCATCAAACAATGTTGATGTTCAGTGTTCAGCAGACAATGTGGGGAAAGCTTCACAAAAGTGATTTGTTAGAGTAGAAACTGCAGAAAATCTGGGCCATGAAAAATATAAGCCTAATGCCAATTATTTATAATGTGCTGGGATTTCCTGATGGGCTATTTCAGGAACCCTGTATGAGCTGGCTTGGCTAAAGACCTTATTGAAGTAGTGCTGATGAGCTCTGCTAAATCCTGAGAAGGATGAAAAAATCTGAAGTCAAGATGCTTCAGGATGCTTCACAGGATGCTTCACAGGATGCTACCTGTGAAGTTAGACTCCTGTCCACTGGATTTGGAATGGTATCCCAGTCCAGAGTTGGGGAAGGAAAGGCTACCAAGGCAAGGCCAGCTCTGCCCGCTAAGCTGCAAGTCTTGCAGTGGGACGGTAGGGTAGAAATGGGTTTATTTAGAAGATAAAGCACATTGTCTAAATCCTGCAAAATGGTTAGATGTCCTCCACATCTGTGGTGTCCAGATTGACTGTGGAAGCCTGATTGTAGCCATCCCGATCAATATAATCGAATGCCTCTCATTCATGGCTGCGTTTGAATCCCCATCACCTCTGAGGAAAAAAAGTGGTATGATTCTTCCTTCATGATAATATCAGGCAGCCCTGTCCCTGTGAGAGGCAGCAGTCGCCTGCATATGACAGGAGAAAAGTGTGTTTTAAAGAGCAATATTAATAATAATAGCAACATTAAAGTGTGGGGAAGGATTACAAAAGTAATTCCAAGATCTCGCTCAGTAGCGCAGGCTATTAACAAATGATAATCGCCTTTAAGTCAGTCACCTTTAGCCCTGGAGTAAAATGGAGGCACAGTTATTCAATGTAGCACAAAAGTAATTTAAATAGAGATGGATGGACCGTCGGCTCTCTCAGTTCTTGCTTGGGAAACCAGCCAGGGACAGCTCCTAAAAGGAGGAAAATACAATGAAAAAGGGAGGAAAATGCAATGAAAAAAACCAGCAACAATAAGTAAATAATTGCTAGTGTCTTCATCATTTTTCCACCAGGGCAGAAGTCATTCACCTTTTGGAGAGTGAAAAGGGAAAGGGGGGAAATAGGAGAAACATACTGAAAAGCAGTTCTTCATGTTCCTTGTATGAGTACATCTGGGGGCTTTCATACTGCAGGCTGCCACTGAGAGTCTAGAACCATGCTCTGCATCAGTGCGGTGTTTTGCGGCTGGAAACAACACAGAGGTGTAACTTCATAATATCTGTCACTTTGGGTCTGTGGCTGAGGAGCAGCCTGAAGTACAAGGTGAGACAGACAAGCTTCAAATGGAAAAGGCACTGTATCTACTGAAAGAGGGCTTAGGAACCAAGGAAACTGTTATCAGCATGACCAGAAAGACAAGGCCATGGGGTTTGTTTATGTGTGTGGTAAACCTCTGCTTGCTGGAAAAAGGAGCAGCTGCTGTATAATCCCTTTCCTTGTGTTCATACCCTGCCTTCTTCTCAGAAAACAGGCCACTAGTTGCTCAGTGCAAGGTTTTGTTAGTATTTGTAGCATTGCTTTGGAGAGCTGCCTTGCTGGTTGTCTTGTTTATAGGGTTGTTGGAGTTCTATGCTGAGAATAAGGACCATATATGCTCTGGAAGCATGCGTGAGATTACAAAAGTGACTTTAAAAGGTCTTTGAAGCTGCAAAGACAGGCAGCTGGGGCCTTTGGAAATGCCCAAGGCAGGGCTGTAGCCACATGTGAGTTGCCTGGACAAGGCAGCACTGACTTACTATCTGAACTTCCATTCAACAAGCTCTTAAAATTTCCACTCATTTTCCTTCCCATGGAAAGAAGCACTGCAGCCGAGCATCCAAAACGTGTTTGTTGCTTTGCACTGCCTCCATGAGCAGCAGGGATGACAGCCAGGCAGGGAGGTGAAAAAAGACTCAGCAAGCCTTGTGGCACGTGGCTTAGCCTGACCCTTGCTCCAGAGCAGCTGAGGGCATCTGGGAGAGATTATCAGGTACGACAAATTATAAACAGAATAATTTTTGTGAGAATAAAACTGTGAGTTGCTGTGAGAGGCATTGTTAGTAGCTGTTAATCCACTGAGAAGAGGGAGAAGAAGCTCCAGTCCAACCCAGTATAAAGTGGAATAAATTGCACATTTCTGTTTTATGTCCTGTCTGTGCAAGCGAGGGGCCTCGTGCACTTATTCCTACACCATTCCTGCACGGCTCCATCTGGATTTCTGCCTGGTTTGGCTTTATAAACAACATGGTAGGAGCTCAGTGCATAATTATTCTCTGCAATATTATCTCAGTGTTAGCTCCAGTTACTCATTTTCCATTGCACAGCTCACATGGAGGCTTCTTACCAAAGGAGCCTGGAGAAGAGAAGGCTCTTGGGAGACCTTAGAGCAGCTTCCAGTACTGAAAGGGGCTCCAGGAAAGCTGGGGAGGGGCTCTTGGTCAGGGAGTGCAAGGGCAGGATGAGGGGGAGTGATTTTAAGCTGAAAGAGGGGAGATTGAGATGAGACGTTAGGGAGAAATGTTTTACTCTGAGGGTGGGGAGGCCCTGGCCCTGGTTGCCCAGGGAAGTGGTGGCTTGTATGAGAGCAATGTTGCTGTGGGAGCACCCCAGAAGGGTCTGAAAGACCTGAGGGAGCCTGTGAAAGTTCTCTAAAGGACACTGTGCTGCAATTGCTGAGCACTGCCATCTGACTGCCAGGACTGGTGTGCAGCCAGCACAGAAATGACCTCTCCCCACACTGATGAACGGAGAGTAGGAAGAGGCAGGGGACTGGGATCAGCTTTTGCAGCTGAAGACCTCTGGCAGTTCAGATGGCAGTTCGTTTGGGGTTTGTCCATGTTTTCAGAGGGCAGCACCTCTGGGAGAGGAACAGCATTATCAGAGTTTAGCAAGGGGTAAATCTGCAGCAGAGGGAGGGATAGGATTTATCCCTGCTCCCTGCACAGTTTGGTAAATCAGACGAGGGCTGCACTGTGCCTGGGATTCCAGCACTGTCTGGAAATTCTCCGTATGTCCATCAGCACCTGCACCATCAGGGAGTCTGAATCTCAGGCTTCCAACCACAGAGGTAAACATTTAGGACCCAAACACAGAATGACAATAACCAGAGCAGAAACTTTTCCATCCTATTGCAGGTCAAGCCTGGTTTAAGCATTTCAACTCAGAATTTATCTCCAGAGTTATTGAGGGGCCAGTGCCTGCTCAGGGCCCTTCACTTCACCCCATAAAACCCTGCTCATGCATTCGGGTCTTCTTCTATACCCTGCTTCAGGCTTGTGATCAGGGCTCTGATGGAGAATATCTTGATAGGGCAGACAAATTTGCCTTGTAAAAACCAGACAAAATTGGTAAAACCTTTATTGAACTCTGATGTTAACCTTTGGTGCACTGTACTGGGGTCAAGCTCCGAGACTAACACACGATAGGCTGTAGGGTCTTCTGAATGCCCTTGGCCTCTGATACTGGTGCTGCCAACTGTGCTGGCCCGCATGGGCTTCCAGAGATCCAGAGATGTGGTTCACTACCTGCTGACTTCTTGCTCTGCTGATGTGTTGTAGTAGCAGTGGAACAGATGGCATCGAGTTTGTACTGGGGATCGTGTTGGAGACTTGTGTTCCCTGGAGAACCTGCAAGTTGGATCAAACTGTAGATGGTTGCTACCAGCTTTCCCCATTTTGTGAATCTGAGTGTCACAGAGGTCTAGGCAGAGCCTGGTGGGTGCTTAGGGACTGTTTTGGCACCACAGCCCTGCTGAGACCAGTATGGGTTCAGTGAAAGAAGACAGAAAAGCAGCTGAAAATTGCATCCTTCTTGTGTTTTGTTCATCTGAAGCCCAAAGCAATTTGTAAGTTTGCTTTCATTATCTGTTAAAGTCGAACATTTTTTCCATACAAATTGTACTCAGGTTCTTGATCAGCTTGAATAAGCACAAGACCTTCCCTTGTCAGATAGGCCCACTTCAGCTGTAAATCTGATGCTGAGAAATTAAATTTCTTTCCTGCTCCTGCACTGTCATCAGAAGAATAAGATGATGGTGATCCATGGGGAGAGCTGAGTATGACATCGCTGTCACCTACCTGCCCAGGCAGGCACTTGGCAAGGTTTCCTCAGCTCACCAGAAAGGGAGCATTGGCCTTCAAATTCTCATTTGGTTTGTGGTGATCGACCAGAAAGAAATGCATACAGAAACAGGGGACCAAGAACTGCTTAACACTGCTGTGTTCAACTAAGCCGAGTGAGATAACCTCACAATTCAAATTACTTGTCTTTCAGTGGAGAAAAAAAGAAGTTTTCCTCTTTCAAAAGTCCTGGAAGAGATGATGTGGCATCTCCTTTGTACAAGGTTCGAACATGGTGGGGTAACATGTCCCAGCCACCAAGTGACCCTTCTTGTTTGGGAGCCAGAACTGATTTAAAATTGCTAAGGGATCGCTCACAGCACCCATAATTTGCTACAACAGAGTGACTATGATCACCAACTGGTGGCCAAGATACCATGAATCAGGCCCTCCAGTCAAGAGGCAGCTGAGAAGAAAAGGTTAAAATCCCCCAGACCATGAATACTGATCTCTTTGTCTCGCATTTGACAGCCTTTACTATTCATGTTTCTGAGATTTCTTCTGCAGCTGTAAAATGTAGAAGAGCGTTTAAAAAAAATTAAAGCTGAGATTTTCTTAAAATCACATGTTTTCAGACACAGGGGACTTGAAAGTAAAGCTCCAGCTATAATCCTGAGAACTGGCAGCGCTCTTTGTATCGTATTAAGTGATGGTCTACAGCACTCGTTAATTACTGCGGGCTGAAAAACTATTCTGGCTCCTGACAGAGGTCTTCTGCTCATTTTCAGCATATGAGTTTCTCCAGTTCTTCTGGGTAAGAGGGAAATATCACTTTCTAAAGTGTGTAGGTACAAAACTACACAGTGACATGACCTGTATCCAATTTGAAAACAGTATTTTTAAGTGCTTTATGCAAAAAGTGAAATCTGAGAATATGCAACTAAATGATCTACAAATATGTTTCTGAATAATCATACAGGTAATTTCAGCTTTACAAGCCTCCATGTCTAACCAAAAGTCTGTTAAAGTCCAGCAGAAGAGAGCAGTCTGCTGGTTAAAGGTAGCAGTAGTCAGTGATGTGAACTCTAAGGACGGACAGATCCAGGAGCAATCTATATGGTTGGACTCGATGATCCGGTGGGTCTCTTCCAACCTGGTTATTCTGTGATTCTATGATTCTATATTCCTCCTTCCAGTCCTCTGCAAGCTGGTCTTTGTGCAGGTACCCAGGAAAGGCAGTGTCACCTGCCAGGTACAACACCAGTCTGAAAACAACTCTTCCTTTAATGTTCATTAAAACTCATCTACTTCTGGACCCTGGACCAACCCCTCACTTCAGTGTTATCCCTGCTCTCACCCTCTGAGCTGGCTACTCAGACACCAAAGTGCTCAGGGCAGAAACTGTCTGCCCCAGGCCTGGCAGGGTCACGCTGCTCCAGGCTGAGGTGAGGTTTATAATTAGGCTGGGCTCCCTTAGTCTCTGGTAGGGTGGATTATGTCAGCTGAATGTGTTGTCCTTGGCCACAGCGAGACAATCTGGAGGTGCCATTGGAGATGCTGTCCCACGGCTCCCCACAGATGTGGTGGAGAGGGGCAGGATGTTGCCTGCTGGACAAGAGTGACATTGTGCTGCAGAGCTGTCAAATGCAATGCTTAGGATGCGGAGAAGTGAATCTGGCCTCTTTTCCTTCTCCAGCAGCTCACAGCCAAATCCCCATCATTTTTATGGGCCCCCTCCACCTGCTCCTGGGCCTGATGCTGCCATCGCCGAGGATCTGCACTGGCCGTCTGCTGCCAAGCAATGGTCCCCATCGATGGAGGCTTTTTGAGAGCATGCGGAGGAGCAGTGAGCTCAGAGCAAAGGCAAGAAGCATCCTCACAGTGATTTCATAGGGGATCTCTCTTCTGTCCCATGGAGATTTTCATACTGGAAATGCAGCAGCAATTCACTGCGGGGGTGAGTCACTGAGGGGGGTGTCTGGGGTGAACCCCTTTGGAAAAGCTGCAGCTAAAGGCAGTTTCTCCTGGCTGGAGTTGGATGGGGGAGCATTCACCTGTTCCCCTTGTCTCCTCTGCCCGTGCTCTGCTGCCCACAGCCCTCTGGCTGGCAGGTTCGCGGAGCTTTGTGTGCGAATGCTGACGTCTTCCAGCAAGCTGCCACACAAACACAAACATCAAAGGGCTGGCGTGTGTATTTTCTGAAGCAGCTTTCGAGGTTTTACTGGGCTATAAAATACAGCAATGAGGATATAAAAACAAAGCTGTGATGGACTTACCAGAGAGCCAAAGCAAGCGGGGAGAGAAATGATGGAAATGGGAAAAAGGGTTATGAGCGAGGAAAGATGTATCAGCTTTGTGTCAGGAGGAACAGGTTTCGGAATAACTGTGAAAAGCATAAAACTGGTTTAGACATTAAGAAAAAAATAGAAAAAAATAAAAACGGAAGGGAGAAAAAAGGACTGATAAAAATGAATAAAGGAGGGAACTTCAAAGCATAAATTCCCAGACTGTATGACACTGATGTTTTGAACAGTTGTTCTGTGTGAGATAGCAGCAGTGATTTTAATGAACTTTAAAGAGCAGTATAAATAGGAACAAACAAAGAAAGGCGATTGCATAGCACAGAGCCAGGCATGGAGCTAATTGCCTGAACAGGATTTAAATGGCAAGTTATTATTTTTTTATTTATGAGTATAAACCTATTTTTCTATTTGAGCCTAAGAAAATAGAATAAAATAAACTCAAACATCTCAATTTGGATTTTCAAGGGAATCAAATTCATGCTTGATTTCCATGGTGTGCTTCAGCTGCTGAGGTAAAGGGTTGTGAAATGGGTGTAGTGGAGCCTTTTGTTGGCCTATAAGGGAGCTGTGTGGGTAGAAGGATTTATTTTAGTTCGATATACAATCCCTCTCTGATGTTTCAAATGGATTTCACAGTGCGGCTGCATAGGGACTTGGAGAATCAGAACCTCAGAAATGGGAAAACACAGGTCACCTTGTGCTTGAAGTAGGTCTCCTTATTCACATCCTAGGCTAAAGATTTTCTTATGCCTTTTCAGATTAGAGCATTTGTTGTTTTTTTTTCACTCAGGCCTGCTTCTTGCTTTTCTGCACGCTGCAGCTCAGGGCTTGATGCCCCAACCTCTGTCAGCAGGAGATAAGCAGAAGCATCTGCCAGGGGAGGTAAGGGTGCTCTGACGTGCAGCTGCTGTGAGGTGTCATTGATGCTGGGTTTCCTGGCTTGATGTGCTCACCTGAAAGAAAAACAGCTGTACCGTGGACCAGATTCACTTGCAAGTCAGGTGTTTCTAGTCCAAACTTTCTCACCTGTTCTACAGTTGGTGGACTAAGAGCCACCACTGTGGGGACAGGCAAAGGGAGCCAGCCCTGAACATCTGCAGCATCAGAACTCTCCCCACCTGTATAAATAAGTCGGTCATCTTGTTAGAGAAATGTGTGGTCCTTCAAGAACTACTAAGGAAGTTAATTAAAAATTATAATCTCTAATTGGGTACATGACTGGAAAGCTAGCATCCTGTGTACCTGAGTAGTACAAATTCAGATGGCAATCACTGCTTTCCAATTCCCATCCCAATTTTCTGCTCAAAGACTCCAAAATTTTGAGCTGCAACAAGTGTTAATGGTTAATGAGCTCATCAGCTCTCCCTGAGGCCCATCATCACTCTGCTGCTCGTAAAAGAGGTTTCACCTGCCACAGGCACGAGCCACCCTGCCTCCTCAGCTGCTATTTCTCCATGGAAGAGGCAGTTGCTGAGGGTCCTGTTTCTGTGCTGACCCCTTATGATCTGTGGACTGTTTGCCAAAACCCAGCAGCTGAAGCAGGGATTCATCTCTCTGATATGTTAACCACAACTGTGGTCATGGGTCAGAACAGTAGAGTCTGGAGAAAATCCAGCCTGTCTCCATTGGCTCTTTCAACTGCTGCTCTCCATCATCGTTTTCCTCCTTTGATTTAAGGGCAGAGTGGGTTCAGAAGCCCCCAGCAAAAGCCAGCCTGCAGTGGAAATGTGATTAATCCTCACTTGACTCTGTATTTGTTTTAAATTAAAATTCTGGAGGAGTCCATATGCTTTTCATAGTTATTCTTCCTCACCATGAGAGGGACTGGCCCAAGATGGACGTTTCTGAGCTGCTCAGATGGCTGTGTATTAGAGTGATTACAATTATCAGCACTGAGATTAAGGGATTTGGGTTAAGAATAGAGGCAATTGGGGAAGGAAAAAGCAGAAGGAAGTAAAAACGCTACAGTACCTTTACTTACAACCTAGTAACAGCTTGTGTTTGCAGCCTGTTAACTCCTGCTGCCTGCTTTATTTGTAGTCACCATAGTCTCAGGTACCATGAGAAGTCCTTTAACGGGTGTTGGAGGAAACAAGCCAGCTTAAAGCAGAAAAGAGGTCCCACAATTCTGCCAGCTTCTAGAAAACAGCCTGAATTGAATTCTTGCTCAAGGTTGCTAAAGGTTCAGAGAATATAAAGACTCTTATAGTGCTGTTTGTAGAAAATTTAATGGGTCAGTCTGTTCTTTTTGGCTGTGCTCAACTGTATGTTTCTCAGCCAGGCGATCTGACTTTTTTAGTGCCAAACTCCTGATCCAGTCAGTGGGGCTGACTTTTGGGAAGTGCCTGGCTTTGACTGGCTTGAAATCATTGATCCCCACTCCAAATGTTTCAGGTGGGTCATTCAAAGTGGGGACATCTCAAATCACTTGTTCAGACCTGTGCCTGGCTGGGATGTGCCTGGATATTTCAGTCTGCTGAACCTGGCAGCTCCACACTGCAGGTCCTCATTCCAGTTCAACAGGGAACACACCCCTGGTTTTCCCATCAGCATCAGCAAGAAGGATCAGTTTGATACAGGTTTATTTGTAAGGACTAAGCGCTTTCCTTCCACTTGTCTGAACGGTGATGTGCAGCAATGCTTTTGCTCTTACCTGGTCTTGGTGCCATTTAGAGCAGGACTTATTCCCAAAACTGACTCTAGTGATTCCCACTGTGGTAGCAAGATACAGGATTTTTTTAATACTGTACTGATGGACAGTGAGTTAAGAACAAATTATTTGTAACAGTAAAGCCCATGCATTTGCCTCCAGCCCTCCAACCTGTTCCCGTCTGCAGTGGTCACTGGAGCTGCAGCTGGAGAAAGGCCAACTCCACTCTGTGTTCCAGGGAAGAACATGCCCCAGATGGGATGAGGTTTCTGCAAATGTAGGTTTTTCTGCACTTGTGTAAACTCTGACTTTACAAATGATTGTAAATTGAGCACATTTTTCTTAAAGACAACTACAAGGACAGCTCCCAGTAAAATGCCTACTCCAAAATGGGAATGGTGGTAAGGATTTTTCAAGGAAAAAGTTGCTTGAACTGTTTAACTTAGGTGAAGGATGTTATTTTTGCTTCTATCCTCACCTCATTGTAGAAAGGGAAAGGTCATTTTAGAGATAAAGACAAAACATTGCTGGAGGCAGATTGCTCACCTGTAAAATCTCATCTCAAATCATTATCTTTTAGCAAAATTGCATAAACAAGCAAGGGGGAGAAGCATTCAGCAGTTTTAAAACTTGATAGTGCGTTATGTATTGCAGATCTTCACAGGCAGTTCCATCAGAATAACAAGGTTTAAAGAATATTAAGAAAATTTATTATTAGAATAGGACAGAAGTTAAGTCACTGCCTTGTGTAAATGTACATGATTGCCTTTCATTTCATGGTCACCCACTACTTTTTTCAGGTACCCTATCAGAATATTGTCAAGTGTTCACTTGGAAGGGGTGAACAGCCTGGCTGAAGGGTGTGCTATCGGATGTTTATGCTGCTCCTAAGAAACATCCCCTAGCTCCCTGACAGCAGTGTCTTGGGGCTCTTTATCAGGCATGCGTTAAGTTAGATAGATGGTAAAATTCAAAACATATTTGGTTTGGACATCTGAGATCTGGAGCTCTGCGATTCACTGCTAAAGCAAAGCTGTCCCAAAACTGACCTGAAGAAACTCCTTGCACGTTTTTGTGAAGTACTGGGAGTTCAGAACAGCAGAGGTGAGGGGCAGCAAAGTGTGAAATTGATAGTGAACCTGATGAATTCCAAAATACTTCATTGTCTCTTGCTCTTTTGTTTTGCAGTCATCACAATCATTTTTGCCCCATGAAAACTGTGTCTGTTCTGCTGGTCAAAGCAAAGCACTTCTGTATTATTGTGACACCAAAAACATAATAATGAATTGAACAGAAATCAGATATCCTTCAGTGAATTATTGAGAGGCAGATTTAAAATGGTATTACAAATAACAGCTCATCATTACAACGGGAATGATGTGCACCCTCATTCATGCCTTGCAGCTATGTTTGTTAATAAGAAAGCAGAGCAGAGCAGGATTGTGAAATTCTTCATGTTATTTCTAATGTGGTCTACAGTTTTCAGGCCAGATTTTAAGATGGAGTAAATGGCCTTTATTGCCTCCAGTATAAACTGGCTGCTTTATGGTGGCCAAGCCTCTGACCTTGTTTTGCTTTAAAAAAGCTCTTTCCTTCCCAAAAAAGTTATGCAGTAGGGAAGGAAAGTGGTTCTGTGGGTCTCTGATTCATTTCAGCTGAAACTCTGTGCATTAATCACAGGTCTGATGCACTAAATGTTTCTAATTAACATCCAGCTTAAAACCACATGTGCTTCAGCCAATGTTCAAACACTTGAGCTGCACAGGTAACCTCAGGAAAAGCAGGAACAGATGGCAGGACATGGCTAGACTGAAAGTCAGGCAAGACATTTATCTGCTTTAACAAAGCAGAAGCCAGAGCAGCAGTTGCATTTTAGGGCTGTTGGAAGGGCTGTGTCCTGGCACCCTGGGAGTGTTATGCCCAGGGGAGGAGGAGCTGAATGTGTCCCACCTGTGTGTGGGAGCCATCGCAGACTTCTTGCTGCACTTGTATCCTTGGCTGCTGGAAGAATGTGCTCACAAGCAACGTAGCTTCCAGCTGCTGGAGTGGCCAGCTGCGATTTTTCTGTGAGTGAGGGGGAAAGAATTACAGTGGGACAGTAGTATCAACAAGTATGGGTTTGTTGCTGTCTGTTAGACAACGCCGGATGTTTCCCCTCTCTGAACTCACAAAAAGAAGATGTGCCACAGTCAGGCTGGTAGTACTGCTGGTTGTACACCCACTCCAGTGGTGAAGGCTGCCTTGTACCCTTTTAGTGCTGTTCCTGGAACTGCAGAGTCTCGGGAAAAGCATTTGAAAATTGCTTATCATTAGCTTGCTGAGGAGGAGGTAATGTATCTAAAGTGTTTGACCTCCTTCTGGCTCCTGTGTCTGGGACAAATTCTGATCTCATTTGCAGCCACACAAGTCCAGAGCATCTACATTAAGCACATTAACTTTAGTAGAGTTACTCTGAGTTTATACTACTGCCTGGAAGATGCCACTGACAGCCTTTTTGTGAAGGAAGTAATGAAGGCAACCTGCAAATGAAAGGATGAAAACAGACCCCGACGGCAGGACTTCTGCAGGAGTGTGAAATTCACTGGGGGCTGCTGCATACTCAGCATTTTTTAAAACCAGCTCATGTTTTTGGTGCTGGAAGTATGGAATTAGTAATCTTACCATTTTTAAACCATGTCAAAGGCTACCTGGGTCTACCTAGAGAAGAGGTTCAGTATGGAATTACAGACTGGTTTGAAAGAAGTTAAAGTATAGAGAGGCCTAAGATATTCTGTTTCTCATGTTCCCTCATTTTTCTGACAGTGAAGGGAAGACAGAGAACACTTCATAGAATCATAGAATAACCAGGTTGGAAGAGACCCACCGGATCATCGAGTCCAACCGTAAAAAACACAAAACAAACCCTTCAAAACCACAAAACAAAACAGAAAAGAAGGGGGGAATGAAAACTAAAGCAATTTTCATGTAAAATTATTTGGTGGTATTAAATATCCCACAAAATAACAACTGCCACCTTTTTCATTCTTTCTCTGCACTGGTGAGAGATCCACTGCACATTTCAGTTTGCCTAGTCCCCCCTCAAAACTCCAAATTCAGTATCACTGAATGTTCTCAGTATTAAAGAGTCAGTTTAGTTTTTTCCAAACAGGCAGAAAATTCAAAATATCTGGAAACCAAGGACTTCTTTCTGTGCAGTGTTTCCAGTTTGAATCCCAGCAAACCCAGAGAACCTGTACTTTCCTGGTGGTGGTTGCAGCAGAGAATTAACACACTGGAGAAGCCTGACTTGGCTATTGGATGCATGTCAGAAGTGCTTGCCTTTTGTCATTGCTTTTTCACAGGAGACAGCCAGATGCAGATTGCCAGCAGTCTCAGAAAATACATTGTTGGTCCCACATGCACTGGATGTTAATACATAGATGACTGTGAAAATATTTAAGGTTTCAGTGAGAGCCTTTATTCATCCATGCAGAGAGGCAAAAAGGGACCTTTGGCTCTGTGGTATGGTTTATCTGTCTCTCTGGATGCCTGTGTCTGTGTGGCTAGGAGGAGGGAAGAGCTGCTGTGTGGAGAGAGGCCGCTCGTTGCCCTTCCTGTGGATCACTGGTTAGGTCCCGGTGGCTGGATACATGCAGACCCTTCACCTCATCACTGGGCAGCCCTATCTCTGCTGGACCTGTGAGAACTGGCAAAAGAAACTACCTTTTAATTTGGGCTGAGGGAATTCTGCTGTGAAATGGACTGTGGAGAGTGGAGTAAGAGTTACCTGATGAGAGCTGAGAGGATCTTTTCTTGTTCACCAGGGCCAGACTCTTCTGCCTACACGCAGATGCCACCAGGTGAATGAATGGGCCCCAGCTCCCTGTGGACAGAACCCAGCCTTTCATGTGGTTCCTCACCTCTTAAGGTACCTGCCTAGATATTAGCCCTGAAAGTACCTTTTTTTCTCTATTTCACTTCTCCTTTTTCCTTCCAAGCTGGGGTCAGTTACCTTGTGTGATGATTTTCTCCTCCTCACCTCATGCCTCAAGGTTCAATGTCGGGACAGGCTGAGTCCTCTGCTCAGGTCTCATTCCAGAAGCGTGCAAAGCCTCTTATTTGTCATTATTAGACTTAATACAGAGAAAAAATGCCACGGATTAGATCTTTCTAACAGGACCTGGTTGTCAAATAGTTTTAAATCACAAACTAGTTTGTCACTTTACTTCAGATTCTTAGAAAATCTATGCTGTGCTTTACAACTTGCTAAGTCTGGGGAATGTGTGCAGGGATTTTCATGTACACTATTGATTTTGGTGCAAGAGGAAACCCAGAGCTGTTGAAAACTTGAGGTTACCTTTATTAGGAGGTTCTGGAGCTCCTTCTGCATTTCTTTGTTGATCCCAGGAAGAAATAGCCAGCCGAGACCAATGCAAGTGTTCAGGGAGAAAAGGAATTGAAAATATTTCCTATGCACAAAAGTAAAAGCAGTTCATGCTGAGCAGCACAATTCCTGTATCCCATGAGATGCCTTGCCATGCACTGGTAGAAAACTCCTCAGTGAAGGAGGGAAACAACATTAGCCTGCAATAATCAAGTGTATGAAAATTAGTAGGTGTTTGCTGTACAGGTCTGGTTTGACTGAATTTCCTCTGAAAATGGATTTGACAAGCCTCAAAGACAGCATTACACACAAGTGCTCCTGTTTGCTCTCTGTGCAGCTATTTGCAGCAGCTGCCAAACACTCTGGGCTCTGGGCGTGGGTAAATTTCTTCCATGTGCTGATTTGTCAGGTCTTGTACTGCAGAACATGTCAGACACTGGCAACTGCCCCTCTAAGAAAGGGCTGGTGGCTCCTGTGCCGTCAGTGGGCATTTAATGTAATACACTCAGAAATTAAGTGTGTCTGGGCTGGCCCCCCATTCAACCGGTTCTTTGTATTTTTTTACCAGGTTGATATAATACACCTACCTCTCTGTAATTCACTGGTACAGTCATGTTTCTTTATGAAGAAAATAAAAGCAAATAGTCAGCAGCACAGAATAAATGACAGTTTACCTCCCAGTGCTGAGCTGTTTCATGCCAGAGGTATGGAGCAGCCCTCTGAAAGGAGCTAGTGAGCTCTTAAAAGAGGAGAGAGAATTCTTCAGCAGAAAGAGAGATGGTTTCCCACTTTGCAGTGTGACTATTTAGTTGAATTCATTAACAACATTGTGATGAAGGGGAAACAACTCTCTTGGCCAGGGTCAGATGCAGCCCAGCCCGTATCACAGACCGTATGATGTAAGAACTGAATTTATTGCAAGATACTTTAATGCAAAAATATATTAGTAGTAAGAAAGCCTGAGACCTTGCTGCATTGCTACCAGGAGGTCCCACAGAGCTCTTGAGTTTATGCAAAAGCCACAGTTGCCAGGACTTAGTCTAAGCAGTCATCTTGTGGATGAGGTTGGCTCTTTCCTGCCTTTGGCTGGCTCAGATCTGAAAGCACAAATGAGACTGAAGAAGTGGGTGACTACAACCACTTCTATTATCTTTCCTTTTATGTTCTTCTTGTGGATTAGCTTAAGTTGGACAAAGCTGCACAAGGGCTGGAGCCTCTTGGTGCATGTTGAAGGCACTGTTAGAAGGGGCCTTAAAGCTGATAGCAGCTGACTGAAGAGGCTGAGCTTCTGCTGATACCCAATTAGCTGATTATCCCAAAGGGAATTGAAAATGAAGGTTATCTTTCAACTTGTGATGAGCTTCCAAATAAATATTCAACATGCATTTAATAAGACAGTTTTATGCATTATTTAAGTATCAATTGATGGGTAGAAGACAAAACACTGCACTACTGATGCTGAGGTCTGAAAGGCAAGGGCAGAAATCTGGAGAATGAGTCATTAAAGGAGATTTGTAACACTCATTTCACTGGATTATTATTTGCACAGCAGTTATGAAGAGAATTTTAGCAAGAATTCATTTCTGCATTTTGGTTGGTTGGGGATTTTTTGTTTTTTAAGCACGAGATGAGCAAGGGTAGAAATGAATGAGAAGATTAGGGAAAAGGCAATCTCAAGACAAAGGGGATCCATCCAGCCTCCAACTGAGTGCAAGTGCAGCTCTTCTGGGTGCAGGGTGTAACTTTGTCCCTTGGAGTTTTGTCACTGGTTCAGAGAGAGTAACTGTTTCATGTTAAGGGCTAAATCTTTTACCTTAAACTTGGAGGGTTTGATTCTCCTCTTGCTTCTGGCATAGTTCAGGATGTACTTGGCTGGGGCAAAAGACCTCTCTGAGAAGCAAGTCTTCTGCTGAAGGGCAGTCCAGCTCCTCATGCATAGTAGGTGTTTTTAATGTTGTAGATACTCAAAAGAAGTCTTGACTCCTTTGGGCTGTTGCTGCATTGATCTGGCACGGTACAGAGCAAGAATGTGCCCTGGTCACATGCATATGGCTTGGGGTGCTGCCATGTGCTACCCCAGGACTGATCCCTGTGCTAGGGATATCTAACATATAGGATCAGACAATCATTGAGGTTGGAAAAGACCTCTCTAACATAATCCAGTCCTTCTCACAGCCCAACCCCACCACTAAACTGACTCAACCATGTCCCGAAGTGCCACATCCACACAATTTTTGAATGCCCCCAGGCATGGAGACTCCACCACTGCCTTAGGCAGCCTCTGCCAGGGCTTCAGCACTCTATCAGTAAAGAATTTTTTCCTACTATACAATCTAAACCTCCCGTGGCACAGCTTGAGGCCATTTTCTCTTGGTTACTTGGGAGAACAGACACGGACCCACCTCGGTACAGCCTCCTTTCAGGGAATTGTACAGAGCAATGAGGGCTCCCCTCAGCCTCCTCTTCTCCAAGCTAAACACATACCTGACAGCACTGCCTAGTTTTAACCTGAACATTTTCCTCCCTAATATTTTTGTTACTCTAGTCCAGGTTACCCCAAACATTGGTGAGATGCTTTAGCTTGGTCCCATCCTTGCCAAAAACTCAGGACATAGACCAAAGTAGCATGGTTTCAACACCATGGGAATATCATTGGAAATTCTCCTGTGGGATGACAGAGAGTCAGATCAGCCTCACAGACCAGGGAGTCACCACTTGGTTAATTAAATAAACCAGTGACCTCTGAGACAGGAGAGAAAACAAAAAGGAAAGGAGGAGAGTGCCTCTCCATCTCCAGTGCTTCTTTCTTCAGCTGCCCAGTGGGGCTGAGCCTCCGGGCAGCTCTGGGTAAGCTCTGTTTTCCCTAACACCCTCTGCTATTCCAAATATTATTTTATGCATTTTTTTTGCTGTTGTTGTTTTAAAAAAGAAAAGTTGCTAAAATAAAACCACAGGCTCTGTCCCGATTTGTGGGGCTTCCTTTTCAGCTCTCTCTGTTAACAGATCTATTAATCAAGTTGGGATTATTTGTCTTTTCTCTTACAAAATGTTTTTCCCTCCAAAGGAAAACCTGCCCATGTATTATTGACAAAAGGTTGGATCCCAGTGCCCTTTCCCTTTTTGGTTCAATGTTTGAAGAGAAAACTTAAAGAGTATTTTTTAAAAAGGATGCAGTTGAGAAATGAGAACTCGAGTTCAGTCTGCCTTTTGACTTCAATTTTCCACTTTTCCCTCCTTGTTTCACTCTGTGCAACATGACCTATTTTTCTGTACAGATGTGGTTTCCCAGCCTAATTTATCTAGTGCTGAGTATTTGTATTTTTGTTACTTTTAAGAAAGATTATATCTTCATTTCAATTGAAAAATCACCTGTTTTAATGGAAATATAAATAATAGTCAAATGTGGTCACAGATTTTTATGGAGAGTTGCTTTAAAGCATTTATTTTACATCTAATATTTAGATGCTTCCTTTAATTTGGTACACGTTTCTTAATACCTGTTAATGATATCAAGCATATCAAGAAGCAGATTTTTCAAAAGAACTCAGAACAAGAACTCTGAATAATTGATTTTTTTAGTTTTGGTGTTAAACTAAAAAATGGTTCTTAATTTCTTTCTGATCACACTAAGAGGAATATTATTCAGCAAAATAAATAGAATCCCCTAAATGTTTGGTTTGATGCATTTTGCTTCAGCTGCCTCCTCTGAAACCATTTAAATCCCTCTTTAAAAATTAAATGTTGATGATTTTTTGAAACAAATGTACTTAAGAATGAAAACTTTAAGCATTTGGAAACATCTTCAAGATGCTAAGTAGAAACAATTTTTCTTTTCCCAAACACACCTATTTTTTCTCCATTATGGCCTCTTTCTTACCATGCAGCAGCTACCATGGATGGTTCCTGTCCCTACTTGCTGTAGGCTTCTTAAGAAATCATCAAAGAAAAAGCGATGCCTCTGGAAGATGATTCAACTCTTCTGCCTTTCTCATCACCATAAAGATAACACCCCTAAACTATGTTCTTTCTTACATTTAAGGTCACTGGGCACAAAGCTGGGTGTGTGGATTCGCTGTGTTATGCACAGCGTGTATAGTGAAGTGCTTGACCAGGCTCACATGCACATTTAGGGTGTCAAGGTCTGACGTTATGCGGCAGAAACCATGGGGAACAGTGGGGTTCACAAGGGAAAGGCAACAACATCAGGAACGATATGCAGATTAGTCTAAATTAACAGCCACCTTCATTTATATGAAGCTGATGAGCCAGCAGAGGAGGTTCGTTCCTGGCATGAGTATTGTACCAGTGACCTTGGGTGGAGGCAGGAAGGGTCACACCGTGAAAGAGGGCAACACTTAAGGGCTCTTGATGCTTTTAAGGTGATGTGGGTGTGTATTAATACCAATGCTTCGTCAAAGACTAAACAGCATTGTTCCACCCTCTTAACGAGATATGTTTTGCTATTTCTGCTGGATACCCTAAAATATCACACTGTTTTATCTGGTACAGGCAGTTCAGGAGTTCAGGAACTGATTCTTGTAGGAATATATAGAGTTTTATAGTCTAAGGCTATAGGAAACTATTTAAACACAAGGTGTTGTATTTTTATCACAAGATCTTTGTCTTAGTGTCTGTAAAATGTGAATTTGCTGCTTATTTTTGGAAGAAGGGCTAACAGTGTTTTTGTTATCTCTGAGCATGCTAAGCTGACTCAATATAATGTAATTAATGAGGCCATCTGCCATTAGAGGACAGTGGTAAAAGCTATTGCTAATTACTCCACAGCATCAGAGAAATGCTGCTGAAGCAGGGGCTCTCAGTGCCTGGAAGATGTTACAGGAAGATCTGGCCAAGAGCCAGATTCTGTATTTTGGTCACAAGAGCCCCATGCAATGTTCCCAGCTTGGGGAAGAGTGGCTGGAGAGCTGTCTGGTGGAAAATGAACTGGGGTTGCTAGTCAACAGCAGCTGAACATGAGGCAGCAGTGGCCAAGCTGGCCAAGAAGGCCAACAGCTGGCTTGCAACAGCCATGGTGTGGCCAGCAGGAGCAGGGAAGGGGTTGTCCCTCTGTTGGGACTTGGCACTGGTGTGGCTACACCTCAAATCCTGGGTACAGTTTTGGGTCCCTCACTACAAGAAAGAAACTGAGGGTCTGGAGCACATCTGGAGAAGGGAACAGGGCTGGGAAAGGGTCTGGAACAAAGGTTCTGGGAGTGGCTGAGGGACTTGGGGCTGTTTAGTGTGGAGGAGACTGAGGGGAGACCTCATCACTCTCTACAACTGCTTGAAAGGAGGTTGTGGTGCAGTGGGTGTTGGTCTCTTCTCTCTAGTAAGAAGTGATAAGATGAGAGGAAATGGCCTCAAATTGTGCCATGGATTGGATATTAGGAAAAAATTTCTTTACCGAGAGTGGTGCTGCCCAGGGCAGTGTTGAAGTCTCCTTCCCTGAAAGGGCTGGACTGGAGGATCTTAGGGGTCTTTTCCAGCTTTAACTATTCAATGAAGATATTGACTCTTCACAAGTCACCAGTTGCAACAACTTTGCTTTTGGTTTTTGTCACCAAAGTGGCTTCTGCTGGCAATGAAGCATCACAAAGAGAGCAGATGAAGCTGCTGCTGCCACCTGCCCAGAGGGTGGGCCCTAAAGGACATTTTTGGTTCAAGGAGCAGATATTTGCTCACACTAGCTTAATCCTTCTGCACTGCCAATATTTCCTTCAGTCATCTGGGACTCCCGGGGACAGCCTGGGCTCAAGCCATGGCTCCTGAGTGAAGATGCACTTGGTTAAGTCTTTTGTTCTTTGTAGTGACATGAATGAGACTGGAAGATCCGTGCAGTTAACCTAATCCATAAGTCACTAAAATGTGATACAGGGTGTTGAATATAGAGATTGGGAGTTCCTTCCCTCCATGCCAAGAACAGGAGAAATTCTTGTTTTATTATCATTCCCCAACTTCCCCATAATTGAACTTATGAGTACAGTGGCTTGGAAGAAACTCACCCTGTTGTTCAGGGAGATATGGACATGGAAACATCTAAGGCCTCACCTAGCCCAACCTCCTGAATTGCAGGTTATAAAATGTTGCCCATTAACCCCTCCACTAGGCCGACTAACTAAAGAGATTAAAAACTTCTTCCTCTCTTGGTCTGAGGAGACCATGTGGTGGATAATCCACCATTTCCATGAACAGCTCCTTTTAATGTCTAGTGTGCCTCTCCATTTAAAGCAGCAATTACCCTGCTGCCTCTGTCGTGTACTAGATCATCGGGTCACTTTGGTTTGCAGTCTGAGCACGTGAAGGTCAGGACCAGGCTGGAAGGTTGCTGTTGCTTAGGAGGGAGAATGTTTGAGTAGAGGGGATGGTATATGGGAAGCCTGAGGTGCAGGGTTCAGGCCAGTGACTGTTTTTTAGTCATAGCCCTTAGCATTGGAGTTTACAGGTGGCTCAGTAAGGGCTTGGGCCAGAATCAGTGCTGCTGTCCTAGGGCATTGCAGGGGTGTTGGCAGAGCTGGATGAGGTCCCTGGGGAATCACTGGAGCTCTGCAGATGGTGGCTGCTGGCTGCTTGCTGCTTTAGCTGCGCTGAGCATCAGGGCTGATTCAGCAGGTTTCTGCTGGCTTGCATTAGTCAAACCAGATGAAAAGCTGCAGTGTTCCCCATGCCCTGCCTGGTTGCAGTGCTTTTCTGTCTTTATTATCACAAGCCCTAAATTCACTCACAAAATCATTCAACTCCTTGTTTATCTGCTTCCTTGGGTTCCATAATTAATGCTGCTGCTGAGACAGCAAAACCTGGTTTGGGAGACCACCAGCACAGCCTGTGGGGAAACTTCAAGCCCCCTCCATGTCAGGATGTGCTTTCTGCAGGGTGGCTGTTAGAGAAAGGCAAGTGTGTCCATTGACTGAGCTGAACAAACACGGTGAGGTTCAGCCTGCTCCACACTTCTGCAGAGTGGCTGGAGCAAGGGACCAGCAGCCCGCCGTCTCCAGTGAGGTGAGCAGTACCGCGCTGGTGAAAAACTGTGGGTGAATATTTTGACAGGCAGCCTGGGAGCTGGTGGTTGCCTCCTGAGCAGCTTTGGATTGACTATTTCTGTTTGCAGAATGAGTTTTTTCAGGCCTTGTCACTTTTGAGGGCATTGATTTTAATGTGTTTTCTTTGGATGGTGTTTTGTCAGTGAAGGAATCGGCTGCAACAAGGAATGGCATTGCTTGGGCTTTCACCTCAGCATGCCTTGGCTGTAAGCTCTGGTACCCAGAAAGACTTTTGTTGATAAAACTCTTCCTTGAACCCTTCCCATGCAGGTGCTGAAAGAATAGGCCACTTGTTTGGAGAACTGTCTTCTTTCCCATGGGCAGGAACCATTTTGAGTGAAATTATCTCAAATACCAAACACAACTCTCATGGACATTGCACAGTACCATAGAAAAAATGACTCCAACCCTCCAACTCCAAAAATAGACTCCAACCCTCACAATCTGAGTGGAAATTGCCAGTTATCTGGGTGAGCTGGTGGATAATTAACACCAGGAAATATTTGCAACTAGTCTTTGAGGAGCTCCAGAGCCTAAGATTCCTTCCTTTCTGACAAATCCAGTTTCTAGCAGATTGGTCTTCCCAGCTGGGGCAGTTTCACTGGGTAATGCTCATTGGCCAAACACAAAGTTTATGACTCTACAAATGACATGATGGCTTTTGTTCTTTTCTTGGCTATGCGCTGGAGGATACCTCAGCTGTAAGGGAGTGAGGCAGTGTCTGAAATGAGAGCCAGATATGAAGATCTCAGTTCATTTGGCTTGCTGAAAAGAAAGTTTGGAGGCAATGTCCTCAGCACAGGAGAGTCATGGATCTGTTGCAGCAAGTGCAGAGGAGGCCACGAAGATGATCCAAGGGCTGGAGCTCCTCTCATATGAGGATAGGCTGAGAGAGTTGGGGTTCTACAGCCTGGATAAGGGAAGGCTCTAGGGAGAACTTCTAGCAGTCTTCCAGCACTTGAAAGGGGCTCCAGGAAACATGGGGAGAGGCTCTTGACCAGGGAGTGCAGGGGTAGAATGGGGGGTAACAATTTTCAGCTGAAATGGGGGAGAGGGAGATTGAGGTGAAATCTTAGGAAGAAATGTTTTCCAGTGAGGGTGGGGAGGCCCTGGCCCAGGTTGCCCAGAGCAGTGGTGGCTGCCCCATCCCTGGAGGTGTTCAAGGTCAGGTTGGATGGGGCTTGGAGCTACCAGATGCAGTGGGAGGTGTCCCTGCCCATGGCAAGGGGTGTTGGAACTGGGTGGGCTTTAAGGTCCCTTCTGACCCAAACCATTCTATGATTCCGTGTGTTAGTGGCAGGTAGTTCCCTGTACCAGCAGATTTCTGATGTGTAACAGATATAATAAGATCCAGCAGACAGAAGTTGAAGTTAAGTTAGAATTAAGATAACTGTGGAGCAACGCAGTAATTACCCAGTGGAGCAGCTGACCAAGGCAAAGCGGAAATTCATTCTAGCTTGGATGCTTCACCTTGAGCCTGGATATCTTCCTGGAAGGGATGCTCTAGTTCAGCTGTGTGAGAGCTGGATAACATTGCACATTGATGGGAAAACCAAACTGAAAGTACTGTCCTGGATCCTTTCACACACTGGGCAGCTTTCCCTTCTGTTACTGAGCTCACTGCAAAAGCAAATATTTCACTGCTGAAAATCACGAGCTGCTCTGGGCCCTAAACCCTTTTAAAGTTACTTTAATGGCAGCACAGAGGGCTGGGGCCGCAGTCTTTGACTGGAGAGAGCTGGTTATCTGCCACAAGGATAATGCGAAGCATTCTGGTTTGATGTCATAAGTAGACACATCCAGCTTCTCTCTAACATATTAGGGGACAGGTGTGGGAAATACAGGTAGGTGGTGTGACTGGCCAAATCAGAAATCATAAAGTAAAGAAAGAGCGATCACGCCAAACAGACAAGCTGCTGCTTTTTGGTTTTGTCCTGTAAAAGAAAATAATATTGTGACAATTGAATTGTTTCATTTTACCCTAATATTTTGCTTCATTTTGGGGTTATTTCTGACTTGTACATTCAACTACTTTTTAGACAAGCAAACAAAAATGTCACTTTGAAATAAAACAGTGAAAAATATGGTTCCTAAAACTGGCAAATTGGTCTGGTTGTTAGCTCTGTGCCAGGTATCACCTTAATGATTTAGTGGTCTAGTGTTTGGTTTAGTGTTTGATAGGAATGGTTGGACTCGATGATCTGATGGGTATCTTCCAACCTGGTTATTCTATGATTCTGTGATTCTCTCTCTCCCAGCTGTCTGTACATTGACATTTGCTTCTGCCTGTTGGTGGAGATCTCAGTACAGCCAAGGCAGCGATGCCCTCAGGGCAGTTGATGCCAGGGTCTGTATTGCACACATTCCAAAGCTGTAGTGGAACTTCAGGAGCGTGGGCAGTGCTGTGTGGCCAAGCAGGTGCCATCAATGTATCCAACAGTTGTACATGCACTGTCTTGATGGGAGGAAGCGTTGAGCTTGTGTGGCAGGACAGCTTACAGCTGAACTTGTGTGGCAGGACAGCTTACAGCTGAACTTATGAGGCAGCAGAGCTACACGTCCAGAACTGAAAGCTATTTCTATACAGTGTGCATAGTGTTTTTCTCCTGAAAGGCTTCATTATGATAAGGTAAGGTGGTATGGGACATAAATCACAATCAAATAGCTATGGTATGATGCTGTGTTTTTCCCTCTTTCTCTTTGAGATATTCCTCTCAGTTCATCAGTTTTATGGCTGGGGCTTAGAATGCCCCTGTGCCTGATTCTTGTTAAAAGTTGCAGATATCTGTTAACGTTGGGCAGCTGCTGTGGCGGTTGTAGCATTTCTGGGCTTCAGGTCAACGTAAAATTCCATCTGAGGGGCTGCCTTGTTAATTCTGGTGTATTGGATGACTCTTGGAAGCAGTTTTTTCTGGGCTATCGTAAGAGTTTGTAATAAATATTAATGAGGCACCCCTGCTATGATAAATCATTTGTTTCTCTAGTAGGATCTTGGCTGATGGTCCCCAGGGAAAAGGAGAAGAACCTCAAATCCTGCATCAAGATGGAGTCAGTGGTCACCTGGCTGTTTACCATCCAGCTAGAAAACACAGCAGCAGTCACCCCAAATCCCCACGACGCTGTGTACTGTTTGTAAAAGTCAGTGTTTGCATCCCAAGGCAAACAACTGCTCTTGAATGAGATGCTTTCTTTCAACCGAAGTCCATTAGTGTGAGGGATTCTTCCTTTCACCCTACCTCTCATGTTAAATAGGATCCAGGAGGGATTTGCAATCAAGTTGAGAGAAAAGGTGATAGGGCCAGAAGTAAAAGCCTCACCAAACACTGCCGTTCCTGCTCTCACTTTGCTGGTGGAAGCAAGCAGGGCTTTAGTGGAGCACTGGTGTAGTTGGGGTGAGACTAAGGAAACACATGTAAGGCAGCAGTTCTTCTCTTGTGGATTTCAAAAAATGGAACTAAAGCAACCAGAGCTGACCAGTTTCCTGAAGGTCTGTCTTGCATTAGGCCAGTCCTGCACCAACACCACCGCCCCTTTCCCCTCCCTTTCCATGTTCCATGCTGTTCTGAGTATTTTCTTACACCATTTTCACTGTCAGCAGTAAGCAGATGCATCCCAGCGCAGGGAGATTTTCAAGCAATACATGAGACAATGGGCTTGGAAAGATCCCTGGGAGCTGTGAGAGGTGTAAATTAACATCATTGCTCATCTGCTTTTCTCTCAACAGTGATGGTAAAATTTAGGGGTGTCAGTCACTGCTATGATGGAAGAGAGACCCTGTCAGGAACCTGTCCATGTGGTCTGGTTGTCCAAGGCACTTACAGCATAATTTTTATTTCACCAGTGCATGACCGCTTGATTAAAACATGTTCATGGTTCGTAACTAAAAAAGCTCCTAAAGGATCAGACCTAAAACTTGTGGATGTGTACCTAAGTCTTTAATTGACTACAGCAGGCTCTGAATCAAGCCTTGAAGTAAGTGTCAGCCTGCAGCTCTCTAAAGGTTGGTGCAGCTGCTGGTAAAATACAGGCTGGGCAAAATGGGGTGACAAATCCCAGGAAGAAGAGGTTAGGTTACAGTGATCTGCATTGCTTAGTTAACTGGATTCAAGCCAGAAAAAAATATCTTAATCTAAGCCACTGCTTTTGTCTAATTTTTAAGTGGGTTAAACTTGTAAAGATTCATCCCATTAAACTTAGGGAATTAACTGTGGTATCTAAGGCAGAGTGTCATCACCCTCAACAGCGGGGGGAGAGAGGAATGACCAGAGAATGATCTGGATTTTAGCCTCACTGCTTTGTAGCTGCCTTTCCACTCTCTCTGAATGAGACTGCTGAGAGAAGTGCCTCCTGTTTGGTGGGGACAAACATGATCTGCACCTTGGAGGCATGGAGACTGGAAAGAATCTCAGAAATATTGTGGACATCCTAGTCAGTAGGAATTCCAGTGAACTGATGTTTTTAGAAGGCCCAAGGTACCCCTGAATTATTCTGAGAGGCTGTTTTAATATGAAGTCTGATAAATTTATGGAAGGGATTGTATGCCAAAGCAGTAGAATTTGTAGGGCTTGAAAAGCATATCTAATCATTTAGTATCTCCAGTGGGTTTAAAAAGATATCACATCACTCTTTATTTGTACCATATTTATAAAAAAATCACTGCTCCCTGGCTGCTTCTGCTCACCTTTGAGATCAAGAAGGAGTCTCATCCAGGTCTCCATAGCTCTGGAGCATGCAGCATGATGCGGGTAAGCAGCTCACTCAAGACCTTCTGGTGGCATCACATTCTCTTCAGAGCACTACTGCTGCATTCATAAATCATAAAATGGTTTTGGTTGGAAGGGATCTTAAGGCCCAGGTAGTTCCACCCCCCCTGCCATGGGCTGGTATATCACCCACTGGACCAAGTTGCTCCAAACCCCATCCAATCTGGCCTTGGACCCCTCCAGGGATGGGGCAGCCACCACTCTACTGGGCAACCTGGGCCAGGGCCTCCCCACCCTCAAAGGAAAACATTTCTCCCTAAGATCTCATCTCAATCTCCCCTCTTTCAGCTGAAAGTTGTTACCCCTCATCCTCTCCCTGCACTCCCTGACCAAGAGACCCTCCCCAGCTTTCATGTAGCCCCTTTCAGTACTGGAAGCTGCCCTAAAGTCTCCTTGGATGCTTCTCTTCTCTAGGCTGAACAACCACAACTCTCTCAGCTTGTCCTCATACGAGAGATGCTCCAGCCCTTGGATCATCTTCATGGCCCTTCCGCCTCCACACTTGGGGTCAAGAGGGGGTTTCCATTCAGTTTATTCTGATAAGGGCTGCAGGGGATTGCTTGGCATTAATGGGTTTTATTTTCTTTCTTTCTTTTTTTTGGGTCACATTTGTTTTGCCTGCCTAAAGAACAAGATCTACTTCCCATGTTCCCCTAAGAGCCACGTTTAGCAAATTCTCTGCTAATGCCCTCTGTGTCTTTTCTTGGTCTGAGGAGGAGCCCTCCGTCGAGAGAGCCTCAGCCACACTATTTCTGCCAAACTTCATGTGGAAGATGGGAAAAGACACATAAGGGCTGGTGGTAAATAAGGCCTGTTTTGAAGGGGAAATGGAGTGCAGGCCTGGAGACAGACAGACGCAACTCATACTGCTGGAATGCAATTGCCGATGGACCGGTTAAATTTAAAAGGTAATGGCCCAGGCCCAGATGTTTAAGAACTTCAGCATGGCTTGAAATTGGCATGGCAATAAAAGGGCTCTTTTTTGAAAATAGTTTCTTTGAGGTTAAAAAAGAGCCCTTTAAAGTGAGCTGCACCATCTGACATTGAAACCCGTGAGTCCTAGGCATGGAGATCCAGTATGGCTATGGAAAGCCACCGTCCTGTGACAGAGGCACTCCTTCACCTTATCCCGATCCAGTACCAAAAGGGATGCAAATCCTCACCGACTGGTTCATCACACCGTGCTGCTATGGCTGCAGCACAGCATCTCAAATTGTGAAGAAGGTGATGAAGCGGTAGCAATGGTCCCTACAGGGAGAAGAAGGGATGTAGCTAATGGAGAGTAGTGAAAACAGCTTTGTTTGTCAAAAGGTCTGGCACCCTCTAACACCAGGCAGCCATGTGGTACTGTGAGTACTGGAGAGCCTCTAGCCACTCCATTTATGTCCCTTGTCCATCGTAAGGTCCAAACCAGACCTCAAACAACCTAACAAACTGAAATTGTTAATATGGAAGTCTGAAAGCATGAAAAATTGCTGTAAGCTGCCAGCTGAGAGCTGGGGCTTCTTTTTGGCACTTTTAGGTGAAAATATCCTGACAGTCCTGGGAGCTTTGTAACACCTCCTGCTGCTGTTTCATATCCCTTTTATTTTTGAGGTAAAAAAGCTGAAGCAGTTGCAGTAACAGACTGAAAGCTGAGTACAAAGGAACAGAAAAATATTCTATTTCCTATGGAGTAACTACATAAATGGTCCCGTAGATGCCAGAGGAGGAGATCCTTTGGTGAGGTTGCTGTAGAACTGTAAGGTCAGGCTCAGCAGTTTGGCTGCAGATCCATGAGACCATGACAGGAGAAGCAGAGCATGACAGACGCACATCCTGCCGTTTGCCACAGGGCTACTGACAGCATGGCAGAGCTGCTTCTGCAGCCAGCAAGCTCTGTGTTCCACTCACAGTCTCACCGATGTGAGTGGCAATATTCCCACCATCTCCTGGGGACAGCACTTTGCCCCCACACCTTCTAATGTGCAGCTGGATCTTTCCCAGTGATCCCATTAAGGCTCTTCGGGGAACTGCATGGAAATTATATTAAGAAGATAATTACGAGGTAGCCCAGATAAAAAGGTGGGTCAAGAGCTATTTGAATAGTTGGGGATGACTTCAGTCAGCTGGAGAGATGTCAAAAGGTCTCTCTACTCTCCAAGATGTTTCCTCACTGCCTCGGATGAAACATTAGCTGCAGCTTTGCACATGCTCTTCTGATTTTCAGTATTTCCCTGGCACTGACAACTTTCCTTGCTATATGAATACCAGGTACTGGCAGAGTTGGAGTTAGCTGAGAGCAATTGGATTATAGGATTGAGAGACAGATGGGACCTTTTTCATTATATTTTTTTATGATTCGCTCACAACATAACATGTGAGGCAGTCACATATTTCATATTCACACAAAAAATTATGCATCTAGTAAGAAATAGCTCTTGCTTCCTTCTCTGAAATAGAGTATGAATTTCCATCTGGAATATGTAACATGGTTTCCATACTCAGAAATGGAGACTTGTAACAAGTATCAAAGCAGAGAGAAGATTTTGGTTGATAATGAGCTGTGGAAGTGTCTGTCCAGTGAGAGCTGTCTGTTGCTTCACAAATCCTAAAACCAAGACGTCACTCAAGGGTGAGGTTTAAGCCTGGTGATAGGATGAGGGGGAACAGCTTTCAGCTGGAAGAGGGGAGATTGAGATGAGATGTCAGGAAGAAATGTTTTGCTGTGAGGGTGGGGAGGCCCTAGCCCAGGCTGCCCAGAGCAGTGGTGGCTGCCCCATCCCTGGAGGGGTTCAAGGCCAGGCTGGATGGGCTTTGAGTGACCTGATGCAGTGGGAGGTGTCCTTGCCCATGGCAGGGGGGTGGAACTGGATGGGCTTTTAGGTTCCTTCCAAATCAAACCATTCTGTGGTTCTATGATGATGCTATGAACCCTGTGTCTTCTGGTTAAGGATACTGAATTTAAGACGTCCAGTGAGCTGTAATGCCAAAAGTCCAGTCTATGGACAAGAAGTCAACCCTTGATCTGGAAAATACTTGGTTTCTCAATTTCAAGAGCTCGGCTTAGGCGGGTGCTGAGTGACTGTTTGTGTGTAAGTGATAAGTGTGTCCCGGAGAGCGGGCTCTTATTCTCTCACTGTTAACCTCCTGTGTAGTGGATCATTCCCATTCTGTGGCCAGCTCACCACAAATGCCTGGAACAAACTGCTGCAAATCATAGCTCTAAGGCTGTTTTGGGCACATCTCCTGCTGGTGGGTTGACAGCCTCGATATTTAGTGTCTTTCGGTGCGACCAGTGTTAGTGCTATGCTAAGGCTGTGGAGAATTTCTCTTTTTGTTACCTTCAAGACAGGCAGACAGGCAGACCCTACAAGCCAGATGCTTAAATTGATGCCCTGCCATCAATTTAACACCTTTGTTTCTGGTTATTTTCCATTGCACAAAGAACATGTCACTGTTTTAACCTTTTATTTTTTCACTTACATCCTCAAAGCCTGTTTCAGAATGGTGAATGGATTATTGATTGGGCAGCACAGTTTTGTGAGTATCTATGGAAATGACATCTGGCCTCCAAATGGAGACCTTGTCCCTTCTCCAGGTCCTCAAGAGAACAATGACAGTAATTGAGCAAAACTCAAATGTTTCAGGAGGAGCGTCAGAAAGTTCAGAGTGGTATGGGAGAGTTATAAATCTGGGCTGAATTTGGCTTGAGGAGGAAACCCTTTTATAAACCTACTAGCTGCTGACGCTGTGCTTCTCTCACCTTGCACAAGATGTAAAGCTCACCTCCACACTGTCACATTGCCTTTCACTTGCACCTGACTGAAGGTGCTGTGTGTTCATGCATCACTCTGCTTCTCAGGAGATCAGTAGCAGAGAGATCAAGCACACACTTCCATGCATACGATTTGCTCTGTCCAGCCCTCTATGTGTTGCTCCTACTGGGGAAAACCTTCTTCCCACTGAGCTGGAACTTGGGTTGCTTTTTCCTACAATGAGAACTGGGAGCAAAGCTTTATAGGGGCAATCAGTGCATCTCCATTTTGACGTAATCTGTCCCAACAAAACATCAAATTGTTTGCTTCAGTTCTGTTCAACTCAGACTTTGGCTACTTAAATGGAGACTTTTATCCAGCTCCATAGTCCTCTGCTAATTATTCATTTTGTTTGTATTTTTCAGAAAAGATTGCTCTCTTCTCTTCTTCATCAGAATGATTGATGGGGTTAGAAATAAATCTGGAGTTTCAAATTCTTAGCTGGGAGGACAAACTTTACCTAAAAATATATAATGATCTGCAACATAGATATCCATATCTGAGCTGATACCTACCATGCAGAGAAACAGGTACTTGCAATTTGTGATTTATCTGGCTGTCTAGCTCAGATGGAGAAGCACCTGCAAACATTGAATACTGATGCTTTAAAAATTCTTTCTATCATTGTCTAGGGATGTCATCAGCCAAGGCTTGTGTCTTGATTAATTTTTGACATCTATTGTGCAGTCATTTCTTGATCCACGTGACATGCAGCATGCAGCTTATGGCAAACCCTGATCAGGGTATTTTTGTTAGTATGGAAAATGGCTGATAAAAGCCTATTTGCTTGCCAGCTTTGCAATCAGTCAAACCCGTGGTCCTATAAAGGAATGAAATCAGGTCTTCTTGACAACGGAAGGAGAATAATATGGTGCATCACTTCCAAGCTGGTGCATAGGTATCCTGCAGTAAGTTGAAATAACTCAGAAACATATAAGGAGTCTAAAAATAATGGTCTGACTGGAAAATATTTTCTTCATCTGGCTTTGTGAATCCTGTGAACTCTTGTTTCTACAATCAGTGGCTACAAAATACTGCTAAGTGTTTTTTGGAGATGGCTGTGAAGGAACTGCATATTTAATTAATAATAGTTGCATATGTCTAAATTAAATCCCACAAAAAGTGACATTTTTAAAGAGATCTCATGGTAAAATTGCTCTGGAGGCAAAGTTAGGGTTTTTCAGTTTCATATTTCATTAATTTAGTCTGACTTTTAGAGTGCTTTGTGTTATGCATTTCATTCTTTAGTAAACAAATGGCAGAAAATTAAAGCAGAGCAACTGCCAATGAGCAATAAATTTAATTGAAAAGTAATGAGTTGCCATGGGGTGCAGAGGGTTCTGCAAAGATAAAGTTATTTATCTTGGAAAAGTTCCACTAGCCTCTGTCAAAAAGTGATATATAGAAGAACAAAAGAAAAAAAATACCACATTTGATCAGGAAGGCCTAAGGCCTTATTCCTCACCCCAAACTCAGACCTGGAGTTTGGTGGAGTGAAAAACTGATTTCCTGCACCCCACAGCAGCTCAGTACGATTTCCATCTGATGCATCGTTAAAGGAAATGTTGTGTCAGGAAGAGAAGTAACTGGAATTTGTAAGGTTCAGATGAACAGGAAGGAAGAGGAGCATCAATAGCAGCAGAGGGGAGAAACATGTGAAATGATTTTCATGTGAAACAAAAGACAAGATCTGAACTCTCTCTGGTTTTCACATCTATTTCAAGGGAAATTAAGTGTCTGGGAAGCAGAAGAGTGAGCACTTGAATAAAGGCATCGAATTAACACAGCAAAAAGATGTCTTAATCTTGGTTAAAAATGTACATATATACCACCAGGTTTGGTCCTCTTTGTGAAATACGTGCAATTCAATCTTATTGAATAAATCCCTAGGCAAGGAGCAGCAAGAGCAAATTCAAGTCCCTGACTGGCAGTGAACTGTTGATCCAGACAAAAGAGTAAGCAAAGTTTCTTTGGAGTGATAGATCGAGTGCCTGTGGGCAGAGACAATGTTCTGGGCATCCCAACCCTTCCTGCTAAGCTGTGATCTGTGGATGAGAGCTCTTTCACCCTCCACACGTTCGTTTGATTGCAAACGTATGAAATGTGATGGGTAGCAGCTCCTTTTTGCAACATCTGCTTCCCAAGCCCATCATTTCCCAGCAGCTCCCACTATGCAGCAAAACCCACCTTATTTACAGCCTTCACATTTGGAGAACTCAAGAGCCCAAATTTGGCTGACATTTACAAGGTTCCTGCTTTTCATTTTGACCCATTCTTGCTTTATTTTTAGCTGGTTTAAAATGACACATTTCCGTCTTTTAGGTAATGAGATGCTTTCCACTTAATTCAATCACTAGTTAATTTGATCCTCTATTTAATTTGTTCCAAATGTCTAGAAGCAAAGTTTTGTGGTTTAAGTATATATATATATGTTACATATTTAGCTTCCACCCTTTTCTGATGATTCTGCTTGCAAGCTTTATAATTCTTAGTAAGCCTTATAATTAAGTCTTAGGCTATTGAAACTTGCCATTTAATTAATAAAAAAAGACAAAAATGAAGTAAGAACTCAAGTAAGATAGAAGGGGGGAAAAAGGTTTAAGGAATGAGTCCTGATCATAAAAGATGACTGACTTGAAGTTGTATCACAGAGTACCTGATATTGGCTAATTATGCAGTTATGGGCCATCAGATCTGTGAGAGTGTCGTGAATTGATGTATAGCAAATTCTTCTACGGAAATCTTAAGACTAAATGAGAAAAGCTCCTTTGTGGAACAGGTTTCCAGGCTCACTGTGATATAATGGAACATAAAACCAGAAATGCTTTGTTGCAAAATTTCACCAGTCACCCCAAGGCCTTTGGAACTTGGAAATCAGATGGCAAAGGAAGAACGCTGCTGCAGCCTGTGCCAGATCTGTGTCATCTTCAGCGCTGCCAGGAGCACCCTCCAGCACTCCATAAAGCTTTCACTTCCATTCCCAACAGAACCCTGAAAATTCTTCACCCACCTGGTTTAATCAAACAACCACCTCAGTGCTCAGCCTCTGTGCTGACCTTTTCTGGCTTTAGTATCAACATATTGGTCTATCTGAGTGTCACATCCAGCTGGTATTTGGGAATCGGATCTGCTTTTGGCTTGCAGAGTGCCCTGTGTGTGTGTGTGTGTGCAGAGACACATGCAGAGCCATGCACTTTGGCTGCAGTGACCACAGGGTGAGCAGTTTACGTAACACTTCCCAGTATGTTGCTCTTCTGCTCATCTAACGGGGTTTGCAAAGGCAAGGAAGAACAGATGTGGTGGGAAAGGGGGGTATTTTCAGCCTTTGTTTTATGTGGATTGTTGCATGGGGTGGATTTTCACATGTAAGAGAGGGGTAGCTGTGGGGCAGCAGAAGTCCTTCTCGATGAATCTCCAGGTTATTCTGCCAGGAAATTGTTAAAAATCTCCCTACACAGATCACTTATTTTCATAGTACTTTGCTTGCTGGAAATACTAAATGTGCACCTGGGTGTGAGCTCGGCTTGTGTTTCTCATGTCTGAGAAGTCACAAGCGTCAGGATGACACTGCAAGATGACAGTTTGAAGAGCACCAGGTGATGGAGGAGGCGAGGCCCATGTGAGACACATTACAATGTAGTAGAGAACCCAACTTTGAGCTCTAGGCTGAAGAGAAGGCTCTGAGGAGACCTTAGCGCAGCTTCCAGTACTGAAAGGGGCTCCAGGAAGGATGGGGAGAGGCTCTTGATCAAGGAGTGCAGGGAGAGGACTAGGGTAGCAGTTTTCAGCTGAAAGAGGGGAAATTGAGATGAAATCTTAGAAATGTTTTGTTGTGAGGGTGAGGAGGCCCTGGCCCAGGTTGCCCAGAGCAGTGGTGGCTGCCCCATCCCTGGAGGTGTTCAAGGCCAGGTTGGATGGGGCTTGGAGCAACTTGATGCAGTGGGAGGTGTCTCTGTCCATGGAAGGGATGGAACTCAGCTGGACCACTGGGCTGAGACCAATGGGATGAGGTTTAACAAGGCCAAATGCTGGGTCCTGCACTTGGGGCACAACAACCCTGGGCAGCTACAGACTAGGAGAAGTCTTGCTGGAAAGATGCCTGGAGGAGAAAGACCTGGGGGTGTTTGTTGACAGCGACGGAACGTGAGCCAGCAGTGGCCCAGGTGGCCAAGAAGGCCAATGGCATCTTGGCTTGGATCAGAAACGGCGTGACCAGCAGGTCCAGGGAGGTTATTCTCCCTCTGGACTCGGCACTGGTGAGACCGCTCCTCAAATCCTGTGTTCAGTTCTGGGTCTCTTACCACAAGAAGGATGTTGAGGCTCTGGAGTGAGTCCAGAGAAGAGCAACGAAGCTGGTGAAGGGGCTGGAGAACAGGCCTTATGAGGAGCGGCTGAGAGAGCTGGGGGTGTTTAGCCTGGAGGAGGCTGAGGGGAGACCTCATTGCTCTCTACAACTACCTGAGGGGAGGTTGTGGAGAGGAGGGTGCTGGCCTCTTCTCCCAAGTGACAGGGGACAGGACAAGGGGCAATGGCCTCAAGCTCCACCAGGGGAGGTTTAGGTTGAACATTAGGAAAAAAAATTTTCTCCGAAAGGGTCATTGGGCACTGGAACAGGCTGGCCAGGGAGGTGGTTGAGTCACCTTCCCTGGAGGTGTTTAAGGCATGGCTGGACGAGGTGCTGAGGGGCATGGTTTGGTGTTTGATAGGAATGGTTGGACTCGATGATCCAGTGGGTCTCTTCCATCCTGGTGATTCTATGATTCTATGATTCTATGATTCTATGATTCTATGATTCTATGATTCTATGATTCTATGATTCTATGAACTGGATGGCCTTTAAGGTGCCAGTGCCTCACCACTCTCATTGTGAAGAAATTCTTCCTTTTGTCTTGTCTAAATTTGCCCCTCTCCAGCTTATAGCCCCCTAGTCCTATCAGTACAAGCCTTTTTAAGAAGTCCCTCCCCAGCTTTCATATAGTTCCCCTTCAGGTATTGGAAGGTCGCTATAAGATCTTTTCGGAGCTTTCTCTTCTCTGGGCTGAACAACCCAAATTCTCTGGACCTGGCCTCGTATGGAAGGTTCTCCAGCCCTCAGATCATCTTTGTAGCCCTCCTACGGACCCGTTCCAACAGCTCCATATCCTTCTTATGTTGAGGATTCCAGAACTGGACTCAGTACTCCAGATGAGGTCTCACAAGAGAGGAATAGATAGGCAGAATCATTCCCTGCTGGCCAAGCTTCTTTTGCTGCAGCCCAGGACACGGTTGACCTTCTGGGCTGCAAGCACACATTGCCAGCTCATGTTGAGCTTCTCATCAACCAGCACCCTGAAGTCCTTCTCTGCAGGGCTGCTCTCAATCACATCATCCCCCATTCTCTATTGAAACCGGGGATTGTCCTGTCCCAGGTGTAGGACCTTGCTTTTGGTCTTGTTGAACCTCATGAGGTTCTCACAACCCCACTTCTCCAGCCTGTCCAGGTCCCTCTGGATGACATCCCATCCTTCCATTGTAACAACTGTACCACTCAGCTTGGTGTCATCTGCAAACTTGCTGAGGGTGCACTCAATGTTGCTGGGACCAGAGGAAATCAGACATCACAAGCAACTGAGAGGAATCACCCAAAGGCCAAGGGAAGAAGTAGGGAGGTAGCAGGACCGCAGACCTGTTTAGTGGCACAGCATTGGCTGAGTTTCAGTTCCCCCACGAGATGGAGACAGTGCTGCTAGTTTCAGTTACTTCCAACTGTGGTGCAGGAACAATTTGTCTTAATAAATAGTGAGGAATAATGCAATAGGACAGACCTCTCGAGAGGATGTGAGGGTTTTTATGGGAACCAAGGGATGAATATTAATAAACTAATCATGTTGTTATTGCTTTCTCTTGGTCCATGACCTAGGCTTCACAGCCCTTCATGGCATCTGTGTCTGAGACTCTAAGCTGATGCCCCCTGATCTCTATGGACCAGTTCCTGTTATGGTGTCTGTGGTCTATGTGACTGGGATCCATTGCTGTGCTGCTGCATGGAGCCAAGATGATCGCTCCATCTCACCAAGCCATCAGCCAGGGAAGCACATTGTTAGCGTGAGCATCAGCGTAATCTTCCCTTGTAACTTCCCTCTATTTCTGTGAAGCGTGTAACAGAGGGAAGAGGCTTTTTTCATCCTTCACAGAAATAGAAGCATCATTTATGTGCTTTCAGTGCTCTCACTACTTTCCTGAAGCAAAATGCTTCAGCCTTCCTCCTGTGCCAATGTCCCTGAGGGATGGTTTGATAGGTCCAATACAATTCAGGACATCTTAGGGAGGGCAATTTCCAGAGCCCAGTCAGCATTCCTGCCCCTGCCACTGTTCTCCTTTGTGGTGTTGGTCGTGTCACTTCACTGATGTGACGTGAGGCTGTGCTCGGGGGGGTCAGGTGCAGATGATCCTGGGGAATTGGCTTCTGGCAATTGTAATGCAACTGGCAGGAGACCGGGCTTCGCTAGATGCCGGGCATGCAATACAATATCACCATTCTAGTAACTGGAGAAGCGCAAGAGACACAGGATCAATGTCAAAGGTTGCCAACAGCAAAATGAAATGTGCTGTGAATGCACTTCGGGCCTTTATTTACAACAGTGGCCGATTGCAGGAACAGCCCAGTTTGCTCTCATTCTGACCTGGTGTTATCTCCATTTCAGTAATCTACACATGCTGTGTTCCCCAGTAGCGTAAAAGAGCTGCTGCTCTTCTGAGCTGTTTTGGCTTCTGCTCCTGCTGTGGTATCAGGTACCTTGGGAAGCTGGACACCCCACTGTGGTCTGAGGACTCATCCTGCATCTCTCCACTGCCATAGATGCAAGAAGAGACCCTTCATAAACATAAAGAATACCTTCTGTTTGTCTCTCCTGGCTTCCAGACATGTCTCATCTGCTTTCACCTGCCTCTCCATCTCCCTCCTCTTTGCACCCTGATGAAAAGCAAACCTAATAGAAAAAGCATTGCTAATGATCATGACCCCAATACTATTTTATTTCCAATTGGCAGCTCATGCAAGCAGCCCTATTTTCTGTTCTAACAGGAAACTTTACGAGGTACCAAAATTACCCTCTAATAGCCTGCACTGAGTTCCCTCCTGAAAGGTAAATGGTTTTGATTTTTTATGACTAGTTATTATTACTTTTTTGCCTATTCTATAAAAAAGGTGGGTGATTTCATTAAGGAGACCCTAAGGTTGGAAAGTGATGCTGCTGGGAGCCCAGTGGTGCCTTGGGCTCAGCTGCCCGACAGCAGCCAATGCCAGAGAGCAGCCGGTGACTGCGGCCTCGTCTCCCTACCAGACGTATGGATGTGCTGCACCTGATGACTTGTGTAGATGCTGATGGGTGAAAGAAACTGCTTGGCAGGCACAAAAAGGAGGGTTTGGGGAGTGCAGAGCCTGAGTGTTATTCTGCATGTTGTGGAGTGCCATCTTCTGGCTTGATACACATTAACTGGGACTCATGCAGCTCTTCACTATCTGTAGGGAGCCTGGAGGGCTGATTCTGCTTCCTTTAAGTTGTTGTCCTGGTCAGAGAGGTTGGCAGCAGCAGGAGATGGGAGCATTTAATCCAGAGCTGCTCTCCTGTGCTGGTTGGTGAAAACTTACTTCCTGCTAATAGCTCTGGTTTAGTTAGAGAAGCTCAGCCCTCACACAATGCAAGGTGGAAGTGCTATGGCTGTGGGAAGTCCTGTTGGCTTATTCCTCCACATTTTGCAGTGGAAAAGCAGTAGAGAGGTGTGGGATGTGTTCCAAGGAGAGATTAGGCAAGAAACTTCTAATTGGCATCAGGACATGCACTTTATTGTAGCTGAAATGAGGTGCCCAACTATTTTGCAGGATCTGTATGAAGGTGTCTGCAAAGATCAGATTTAAATCATCTCAGTGTCTGGTTGTAGTAATAAAAATATATGATTTGGGTTTATTGTGGCTGGTCTTGGCTGATGAACTGGAGACTTATGAGAACTGTAGTGGGAAAGGTCAAGTCCTATCTGGTAGCAATTTGCCTTATCCCAGGGAAGAGAAGGGATGATGTTCCTCACCAAGGAATTGCTGTCCCATACAGGTCTGTACAAGGTGTTTTTAATCACTACCTGTAGCCATCATATTTCCATCAGTTGATGTCAAGTCTGATAAGTATGTCTGCAAAACAGGAAGCGATTTATGTGAAAAAGATTTACAGTCAGCCCCGTGAATGCACTTTTAGTTTTCTTTCATTATGCATATTTTTTCAGTAGCTATAAATTGTTGGAAAAATCTGCTGGATCTACCTGTAGTTGGTTCAATAGAAAAACAAAATCTGTAATGGTGAACAAACAACGATGGTTTTTTGAACAAATGATCATATGTTTGCTACTGAAGTGCTTGGTGAAACCTGTGATTTAAAACACTGCATTGAATTTTGCAATAATGTTTTCACTTCGGTTGAAAAAAACGACATTTAAATATGTCTCTCTTCAATATCAAAAGGCATTCTTAGAAGGCTGGCGATCATTGCTGATTGCTGTAGCTGTGTGGGTAATAATGTGGTTCTGATGCTGGTTGTTTTGCCTGGTAACAGAGCTCCAGAGCAGGGCAGCCCCATTGGTGCCTGCTGCTCGGCTCACTCCCCATTTCTCATATGCATTCACGAGCACAAGTGAGCTCAGACAGCTCTCCAGTCATTGGAATAAAGGGGAATTTAATGGAGATGTATTTATAGTAACTTCTGCTGCTTGATTGTCTCTATAGACTGTTCCTATGATCTAGCAGCAAATCGGATTCCAGGTGCACTTTTTGGCACAAAGGCCAGATAGATTTGGTGCCCATTTGTTACTGGGCACAGAATCTGGTGGCCCTGGATGCTGGGACAGTCCCTGGGCCGAGCTGTACTGGGGGTCAAGGTGGCTGGTGGCTGGTGCATGGATGCATAGACCCTGCAGATTATCCAGAGAGTCTCTGAGAGGTGACAAAGAACAACCAGCATCCCCAGGGTTCCCCACCTCTGGAGTGGCCAGCTGGAAGGTGACAAGCTCCTTCTGCCTGTCCATCTGTCTGACTAATCCTAAAATAGCTTATGGAAACCAGTTCTCCCTGGAGAAGCTGAAGGTCCATTTCAGCAATTCAGGTTTGAAAATCCCTGTCCTGGCTGGAGCCATCAGCCCACATCTGCCTGACTCACTCCGGTGGTTTTGGGAGGCTGGTGCCCAGGTGGGCGTCCTGCTTCACCTCTTTTAGAGGAAATGTTCCGTGGAGCCAAGGCAAGGTGCTCTCCTCCTCCAGGGAGACCAGAGAGACCTCCCAGCAGAAAGAAATAGCAAGCAAATCCTTGGCCTATTAAAATTTAGTGCTGGGGGTGATGAAAGAAAGGGCAATAATTCTCCTGGATTCGCTTGTATCCAGTTTTTGGAGACAACATTGCTCAGTTTCCCTGGGGAGAGGTCAGAAAGGAACATCAGGTGCTATGACATAGTTTAGGCATTTACCCACCCCTGCTCTGGCTGGTCAACACCAACGAGTGACCTTTTGCAACAGTTACGCAGTTCCCAAGACACATCTTCTCCTGGTAGGGAGAGTGAGTGGCAGAAAGCAGACCAGCTGAGAGCTGAACCCTCCACATTCAGCAATGACTTCACCCACTTTTAACTCATCTCTTTCCTTAGTTCTTTACACCTACCAACACCCTGCTTTGGTTTCTTTAAAAGCAGTCTGTTTATTGTATGTGGGTGAAATCTGGTCGTGCTGTACTGCTTCTTAGTCCAAAACTGAGGTCAGGCAGGTTGGATTTCTTTCCCTAGTGCTTTTATAATATTTGTGTTAGCTGGGCAACTAAGTGCTGTCAGATGTAGCGGCAATGGAGCTTGCTGCTGTTGAAATTTTTATGGTTTCATGCATTTTACAACATCACCTGTCAGACTCCAACAATCATGATGTCACCTGTAGTGGAATATATAAACTCAAACAGCACAGACTGGAGCTAGGGGATAGGGCTTTCTCTAGTAATCTGGGCTCCTTTCTCCCCTCCTCCTCCATTGGGGTTGCTGGGGGATCTTAAGACATGGGAAAAGAAAAGGAACAGACCTCTCTTCTCCTCTGGGCTTTGCCCAAGCCATTCTGCATGATCTGGGCAAAACTGTTGCCTTCACTCCCCCTGTAGTTTCCTTACTGCTTCTTTGTTTTGCTGACTGTGTCCCTGGGGATATGGACTCCTGTATTCAGTTCGAGACACAGGAAAGGCTCGGTTGGCACGAGGGCATTTGCCGTGGCTCTGCTGTAGTCTGGTACCCCATGCATGTGGGATGGAGATGTCACACCTGGAAGCAGAAGCAAGTGCAGTGGGGGCTGGCAGCAACACAGAAGAGGAAGGGTGGCTTTATAGGACAAGTGTTTCAGCATTTCTGAAAGGAGTGATGGGAGGGGACTTACGCTCTGCAAATGAGCAAGGACTGTACATCTGGGGTTCTCTCTGCCTAGTACGCTTATGGTCTGTGGCCAGCACTGGCCTCACTGAACTCAACTCTCTCCTCCCAGGCAGTGTTAAGTCTCTGCCTAATTTTAGTGTCATTGTAGTTTTGGTTCAATTTACAACAGAGTGACACAGAGAGACTCAGTGAAGGCCCTCAGGGAGCACATGGGCTTGTTGAGTGCAGGTTGATCAAGATCTATACAAAGGTTTGAGCTGCACACCTGAGGGCTGGAGGATGCTCTCTGCTTGTGGTGTCGAGCTCCAGAATGGATGCGACCCTGCGTGTCGCATGGTCATGTACTCACATCACCCATGGTTCACACACTCCACTGAAAGAGTTGTTCAGAGATCAATGAAAAGATTTGACAACAGGTCAAAGAGAGGCTCCCATCTATGTGTTTGGAAGCATGAAAAGGATCATGTTTTTTCCTGGTTCTAATTTGTTGGTGTAGCCTTTTCCCAACAAACACTACCTTCATTAAGCGTCAAATGAGCATTAAGAAGATATTTCATGTGGCTTAACAACAATAAATGAAGACATGTAGCCCTACTGCTGAGCTATAAATCCTCAGTTAAAATGGCTTAAGAACATACTGATCAGGTTTTAGGAGCTGTGTAACCGATACGCATCTTATGGTATCATTAGGCCTCAATAAATCTGTTTCTAATAATCGCTATTTGCTGAGGTTTCGCAACTATGCCAGAGGTACAGATCTGTTACCTTGTGGTCCAGCCTCAATAAATGTGTTTTTAATAATCAATTGGTACTTCAATAATAAACAATAATTGCTTTATTAAATATGAATTTGAACATGTTCTGCATTTCAGTCATACTGAAATCTCTATCTGTTTTGTTCTGTTTTACACCGAAGGAGCTTTTACTAACCAGCGTGCACCAAACCTAACTGTTCCTTGTAGAGCATTGCTGGCTTCGCCTGCTTTATAACCCATGACAATATTTCAGTGTTTTGTTTCTCCCCTAGCACAGGCAGTTGGTCAGTTGCTGCCAAGCAATCTTCCTAGAAGAATGCTACAGTCCCTCTTATGGATCATTAACTGGAAACGAACCTGGGACCTTCAGATGAAAACTCACTGCCTGCTGCAATACAACCTAGGAGATCAACACTTTTAGTTGACAGAACACATAATAGCAATATGGGACTCCAAACTTTTAGAGAAAACCCAGTAAGTGAAGAAGAAAGTTGATTTCTTGCAGCGCCATTCAGAAAACTTTATAGTTTTTTAGAGTCTGTGCTCAACCCAGATCCTCATGGCACAAACGTCCCGACTCATCTGCCACTGGCTGCTGTCCTGTGCCACTTCCAGTGCTGCAGTGGATGCTGTGGAGAGTAGTTGGTTGGTCTGAGGAGAGGGTGACCCCCAGGATAGTCCTACATCTTGCTGGCCATACTACACTGCTTCCTATACCATGGTGCTCTGTGGAGAAGGGGGCTTTTGGCTTTGGAGTATAAGGAGGTTTTGTGTCATTCCCATCAGTGTCTAAAGCAAGTTTTATTCCTCAGGTTTCTGCTGAGCGTGGCCAGCTGTGGTGATGGACATGGACTGGACTTCAAGAGAACCACACAGGAGCTGAGAAACAGAGAGTTATGTCACTCTACCCGAATATCAAATTGATTCATCTTGTGTCTGAAATCTTCTCTAATTTATGACCTTTACAATCTTGTGTATCATCATGCTTGGAAATACTCTGCACACCAAAGGCACAGCAGCTGGCTGTTCCTGTACCTGCACAGGACAGAAACCAGCACTGCTTTTTCAGCACCTTCCACTTTCATTTCGCTTGAGGAAAGATTTGACTCTCACTCCCAGCCCCACCTTCTCAAATGACCATTCCGTCCTGCGTCAGACCACACGCCTCTCCCCTAAATGGGACCTTCTGCAGAGCATATAACCACCCAGGGCCTTTAGCATCTCTGTGGTGGGATGAGGAATTATCCCCGACTTTGCCGCCCCACACAGCTCACCCCAGCAGGGCGAGGGGGGGAAGCGTGCTGCAGCTGGTAGCCCCCGCAGATGCTAAGCCCCTTTAAGCAATGAGAACCGTATGCGTGCCTCTGCGTTCCTTGCCTGTGTCGAATGTCACATTGGATTAAGGCACATCAACCCATAATGGGTGCAGTGTTCGATGCCTTTAATTAGTCCAGTCAAAGGCAGGAATTCCCTTCTGCTCAGTTAGTCTGCTCCTATGACAAGAAGATTAGCAGCCTCAGCTTGTGATCATCAAATTTGGAGTTTTCCATCCCACTCTATGTCATTTGCAATTTTCTGTTCCTTACACTGGTAGCTTCGAGGTACTGGTTTCACTCCAGGAGGGCAGGGGTCAAAAGCATTTTAGTGAATGGCAGGGAGCCCTGTCCCTGGTGTGTGTTTGAACAACCCAACTGCCTCCTGGACTACTTCTCAGCTAGACATTCATGTGTCTGTCTGGACCAAATGAGAACGCAGCAGGACCTCTCTGTGCTCCAGAGAGCTCCAGCTCTGTAGGGCAAGAGACCCACTGGGAGCTGCTCTGGGCTCCTGATGTCTGCTGCTGTTACCTGACAGCTCATACTGGCTGTGGTGAACACGGATAAAGTCTTGAGTAGCTGTGATGTGGTCTGGATGGTCTAAAATGTCAGTTGCTAGGATGTTATTGAAAATCCCCATCCTATGTGTCTTTCGAGTTTACATTTTCTTATGAACATTAAGATTACTTATACCATTATATGTCACCCCATTACTGTAGTAATAATGTTAATACCAACAGAAGAGAAACAGCTTAATTCCATATTTTGTCTCCTTTTGCTACTCTTTTGGTCTTAGCTAAATTCTACAAGAGTTTGAGTTTATTATTTCTTTGTCAGAGCTGCAGAAAGGCTTTTGCATCTGACACTGTTCATTTTCTCAGCTGAGTACGATATACCTCCATTGACTCCTTGATATTTTGAGATTTTCTCTTGCCACAGAAATACTATTATAGTTTTGACTTAAATAGATCTTTGCTTTGGTAACTTAATGCTTCTTTCTCTGAAAAATGAGTCCTATGCCTGCAAGTAACTCTACAGTATCTTGTGGATCTACAAGGAAGGGGGTCGATGTCCTAGTTAGCAAAGTGTATTCCTGACATCTATCAATAAGAAGGTGTTGTTTGGGATTATGTTAAATACTGTGGAAGTACATGAGAACTAGACGGGTTTGAGTTATTGTGGATTAACTGCAGCAAACTGAGATGTCTAGGTGCAATTCTGTATCAGAGATAAAACGATCACCAGAGATCTTAAAATTTAAAAAATTGTTGGAGTTTTGATATGTGGCTCTCAGCTGATAGAAAGGTCAGTCACTGAGATCAAAGAGATCTTTCTCAAAACCATGCAGTTGAGAAAAATATAGGTGAAGGCTTTTAGTGAAGCTGCAGAAAGCAAAATAAAAGGGTTGGGTCTTGTGCAGAGTGCTAAATGACACTTCAGGATGATGTTTCTGGAGAGCCTTGTTTTGTTTCCTTTGGGGTCGTTCATACTCCCCAGGTTCTCAAGTTGGGGGTTCTCATGTGCCCGAGGGCCCTGTAGCCACAGGCAAGAAGGGGATATGAACATGGCCATGACTGATGTTTCCTGCCTGAAAAGGCGGCTCCACCTGCAATAGTCAGGATCCAAGACAGGTCAGGCAGGATGAATCATTTTTGGAGGCTGGCAGGTTTCCAAGCCACCCCTATCCTGTATATTACCCCTCATAAAGACCACTGTGCTATGCTAGGGCCTTCGCTTGGAACAGTATTTTCCTAGCAAATTACTCCGTGGTGCACCTGGGATGCAGTGATTTATGAGACAGATTTGCATGAAGGATATACGCTGCATATAGAAGGGGAAATCATACACAGTCTGTTTTGCTGCAGGCTGGAAGGGGCTGTGCTGGCCGCTGAGAAGCAGAGAGCAAGGCAGTGAAATCCTGCTTGAGCCATCCAGCCATCGCCAGTGGGCCCAGTGTTTAGTCAGGTGCAGCCCAGCTCATGTGCATAACCCTCATGTTATCTTACCTCTAATAAAATGTTATTGGGACGTGTCAGAAAGAAAGGTCTTGGCTCAGACACCATGAAAGGGAAGTTTGTTTAAGTAATTACCAATGAGGCAGTGGGTGCTTCCTGAGAATTAATGACTGGTCAACTTGATGGCCTTTGCACGATCCTCAGGAAACATCTCATGCTGGTGGCCTGACAGTGCGTAGGAAAGAGCAAATACATGCTGGGGTGTGAGAGGTGGGCAACACTTGCTTCAGTGACTCTTGGGAGAGCAGCTCAGCAGAACAGAGTGGAGATTCTTGCACAGCCTTGGGGGAATTCCTTGGCTCATTTAATTGCAGGGACTTTGAGCTGACTTCCCAAAAGGTCTTTGGAAAGCTCAGCTTTAATATCCTCTGCCCTGGTCAGAGGAAGGCAGCCTTGGTTCTCCCACAGCCCCTGAACTCTAGGGGACCCGCACTGATTTACCCAGCAGAGGATTTGCCTTGGTTGTTCTGAGACTGATCTTGTTTGGTTTCTTCAGCTCATTACTGCTTCCCTTGCATTCTTGTAGAGGTTGCTTGGTTCTGTTCCTCTTCCTTTTTCAGTCCTGCATGAAAAAATACTGAGCTTTCTAGTACCGTAATTGCTGCCATTAATAATAATAACTTTAAATTATCCTATTAAGCCTTTCTGAAATGTTTTCCTGACTATCTGCTTTTTACGTAATTGTTTTCCTTCAGTGTCCTGAGGAAACTTGCATTTTCTGGAAGTTATGTCAAGAAGGGACATCAGAGCTTCCTCTGCTGTTGATACATTTTTCCTAAGCAGCCTTTCCCATCTGGTGGAGAAGAGGTACAGTTTTGATGGGACTTCTTTTGCCCACAGTGAGGAGATAAAGGCCCAGGACATCAGCAACCCACCAATTCAGCCTGAGACTGGAGAATGGAGCCAGCTCCTGCAAAGGGGTGTAGGTCAGCCCTTACCTCACATTTACTCATAGAGAAAGGGGCCAAGTGGAGTAGTAAGTAGGGGAGGATTTCCCACATAATTGTGCTTTGTGGTGTTTCCATTGTGCTGAAGGATCTTGGAGCCCGAAGTCACAAGGCTGGGATATTGCACAGGCACATGAGAGGGAAGAGACCTGCTTCTGGTCTTTTGAGGGGTGGCCTTGCAAGCGTGGGTGGAGGAACACTGGTGGATGTAGGGCAGGGCAGTGGAAGCACAAGAACAGTGAGAGGTGCTGTGGGCATTCTTAGCTGAGATGGAGGGGGAGAATTTGGAGAAGCCCTTTCTTGTAGTCTCCAGAGCTGTATGATTCCCCATTCATCTCTCCACACATGCAATGACAGTCCAGCTGTTTGCCCAATGGCTTTTTAACTGCAGACATAAACTAGCTTTAGGAACCCCTTGCCCCTGTGTCCTCGTCACAAAAAATGGTGAATCATTCCAGGCTTTTCAGATCATCAAAAGGGCATCTGCTGTTACTCCCCTCTCCCATGCTGCTGAAGGCTAAGTGGGCCTGCCAGCACCTGGGTTAATGATGGTGATGTCAAGAAGAGGCTAAGATGGGTTGTCAGTAGGCATGAACTTTGGTGGAGGGAGGGTTTCACTTCGTTTGAGCTCTGTCTCAGCCTCCCGTCCTTAGCAGTGTTGCTCAAGGACACCAACGCTATTCAGAAGTCACGTCCAGAACAGTTTCTCAAACTGGTTTCTAGAAAGGACATGGATCTGTTGGAGTGAGTCCAGAGGAGGCCACAAAGATGATCCGAGGGCTGAAGCACCTCCTGTATGAGGACAAGCTGAGAGAGTTGTGTCTGTCCAGCTTGGAGAAGAGAAGTCTCTAGGGAGACCTTAGAGCAGCTTCCAGTGCTGAAAGGGGCTCCAGGAAATCTGGGGAGGGGCTCTTGATCAGGCAGTGCAGGGATAGATCAAGAGGGAAAGGTTTTCAGTTCAAAGAAGGGAGACTGGGATGAGATCTTAGGAAGAAATGTTTTGCTATGAGGGTGGGGAAGCCCTGGCCCAGGTTGCCCAGAGCAGGGGTGGCTGCCCCATCCCTGGAGGCGTTCAAGGCCAGGTTGGATGGGGCTTGGAGCCCCTGATCCAGCGGGAGGTGTCCCTGCCCATAGCAGGGGGGTGGAACTGGATGGGCTTTAAGTTCCCTTCAAACCCAAACCTTTCTATGCAAGTCCAGGGTGGCAGATATGTATACCTGAAGTGAGGTGGCACACAGAGAGGCAGGTGGGACTCATGCTTGGCAGGTAGATCTAGAAAAGGTTTGCTGGTGAAGCCCATCTTGTGTTTTGCTATCAGATGATTGAAACAAAGGCATTTCTGTGATACTTTCAGTGAAAAATAATAGCTTTCTGATGAATTTTAATGAAAATTCCCAACTAACTCTAAATCCAGGCTTTTCTTTCACCTCGACCCTTTCTTCTTAGCCTGTCAATCCACTTGGTTTTGCCCAGCCAGCAGCTTGCAGAATGCCAAGAGTTAGACCCAAGGAATTGTTAGCCATCAGGGTGCCCTAAATGCCAACAGCAGATGCAATAAAGAACTGTTCCTTTCCACTTGAAATGCCTGTTGCGTTTGCCAGGCAGCCAACACTGTATATTCATTCTGACCATTTAAAAAGATCTTTTAAAGCTCTTGAACGATTTCTGGCTCACTCTGTAGCAATAAAACCATAGTGCCTGAGAGGCAGACATTCAGGACCTTACCAAGTAACTAAATACAAGACACTTGGAATCATTGTCCAGTGCTTGGGAACAAGATAATTATACTGGCCCTTACACTCATGTTTGCAGGCTCATAATCACTGGCCTAGGCTCTATCTGGTGACATTCAGGGTTACTACAAAACAAAGAACTAGGGTAGGGATTTGTAAATTGGGAATCCCACCTGCTGTGGGATCATGGAACAACTATGTGAAGAAAACCCTTCTCTGTCCTGCTGCACAGAGCTAGGAGATCAAACATTGCTTGTTTTGTCTGGTTTTGTAAAGACAGATTTCATCTTGTCCCTTCAGATGACTATTCCAAAGGAGACAATATGCTAGTGCATATTTTCCCTCCTGCCATGTTTAGGGTGGGACCAGGGCTTGCTTCCTGCCCTTCCTGCAACAGTTATTCATGGCTGAAGGTGTCAAACTGCCCTGCTAGCAGAATCCAGATATTTGGAAGGGGAATTATTGTATATCCATTATGCTGATGCTGTTTTCTCTAAGCATCTGCTCTTCTTGGATTTGGAGACAGAATAACAAGCTAGGTGGACCTTTGTAGTGATAATTTGGTCATCTTTCTGATCTTAAGTTGAGTGGAAATGATGGAAATTGACTTTTGTCCTGGAACAGGAAAAGATGCTGAGCACTTATGTCATTTGACTGGAAGCTGTGGTTACTCAGCATCCTTGGGCTATTGGGTTGAGTTGCTCCAGGTCCCAGGAGATCCACGGGCTTGGTCTGGTGCCGCTTGGAATCAGCGCCCTATGCATGGGAGGGGCTATCAGCCCAGGCCACCAAATTACTTACTGGTGCGTGTTTTCCTGCTTTGGTGATAACATCTGGCTTCCTCAGCTGCCTTGCACACACCCATGACAGTCTGGGAAGCCTCTGTCTTGGTTCTTGACCTGGGAAGGGTTCTTAATCCCTGAGCGAGTCCAACCGTGAGACCCTTAAGGAAGTAGAGCTGAGCAGCTTTAGTTAGAGACTGTGAGTCTCAATTTATATTCACAGTCCACAGCATAATTCTGCCTTTCTCTGACACCCATCATCATGGGAGCCCTAGGGACACGCTGGTGGTCGCAGAGGTCATCAAAGTAACTTGCTGGGAAGTGATTTTCTTCTGAGTAACTGAGAACACATTGTGCGCTCGTGCCAAGGTACCCAGTTTGCCAGATGGCTCCCTGGCATCTGATGAGGGCTTTTCCGTGCAGCAGGGAGGAATGTAGTTGACGAGGCTGATAAATGGTCTGTGAAGATTGGTTTGGTACTGTTTTGGCCTTCTGGGAATGAGGACGTCATTGCAGATCAAATGTCTGATCTTTTGCTAGCATAAATCAGCATAACTCTACCAAAGTTAATAGTGGTGTGCTGATTCACACCAGCTGAATTTATACCATCAAAAATCATTCATTTGCTCTGTCTCTTCCCTATTTCCCCCCCTCTTCTTGGATTAGAAACCAAGTCTGTAAAGCTAATATGGTCACTGCAGCAGCATAACATCCACAGAATGTTTTCTTGAAGAGGTTAAAAGACCTATAAACTGCTTTACATTCTCTAATAATAGAATGCAGATGCAAAGGGGAAGGATTTGATGGTCAATTAATGCAGAAACTATCCAGTGCTTTGCATAGATCGTATTCCCTGGCTTTGAAACACAATGCCCAATTAAAACCTTCCCCAGAACTGGATCGATATTAAAAAAAGTAATAACAATCTGCAGCACTCTAGGTAGCACGTGCAGTGTTCAAAGTGCCTCTGAGCTGTTCCTCATAAATTCTTGGATAAGGTTTGTCTGGGTGTTTCCAATTGCAGCTGCTCCTGGAGAAGAGCTGTGAAGTAGCATTCAGTTGGTTGAACTGGAGAGAAGGTAGTTTTACAGAGGAAAAGTGGAGGCAGGTTAAGGGAAGTGTTGATGATGCCATGTACATTCTTCTGAAAGGAAAAGAAAATGGTTATTACTGTAGATGTTCTGCCCTTCAGCTGGAATACCCTAAGGCCTCACTGCTCTGCAGGGCCATGCCCCGAGAGCGGATCTGGGATGGGGTGGATTGACAGGAACAGTTGGACTTTGATAGGAATGGTTGGACTCGATGATCCAGTAGGTCTCTTCCAATTCTATGATTCTATGATTCTATGATTCTATGATTCTATGACAGAGCTTCAGCTTCAGCTCTGGAATACAATAAGTTATTCCAGTAACTTATGTTGAAGTTGGGTTGAGTATCACTGGCTCCTGCTCTGAGGGGCGGATGGTATCGATGACCTGTCAGGATGTCTCTGCATGCAATGGTGGCTCCAAAGGGGTGATGCAGTTTACGAGCAGACCTTATTGAGCAGAACGAGAGAGTTTGGGGGTGCAGTAATATGGATGGGATCCAGTTTTCATGGTGCAGAAAGTGGAAAGAAAGCCCTTCTCTTCCACTAGTCTACACTACAAGTAGGAGCTGAAAGGGGAGAAGGTAGTTCGGGCAGTGAGGAGCACTGGCAGTAATTAATCAGGATAAAAGCCAACTCCTTCTTGGCTCTAGACCTTACTCACTGGCAAAGACACCAGTGTGGAAATATCACCTTCTTTTTAGGGCTTTAGTAATTTACTTGCCATTCAGAGCAACAAGAAGGTGGAAGAGCAGGACTCTGCTTTTGAGGTACCTGGAGACATTTTTGTCAGAATTGCAGCTAAGAAGAAGGGCTACGTTAGCCAGAGAGACCTTCCTCTCAGCTGCCAGGCTGTCTGGACTAAGCTCGCTTCTCAGTGAGCTCTTGCTGACTAATGGACCTCCTCCACATTAACCAGACAGAGGGGATGGGGACCACATCACCAAACTTAACTGCCAAAAGCATGTGTAGCTCATACTGCCATTTATTCTTTTGTTTGTGTGGTCAGCGTTCAGAGGCTCTCTCTTCAAGGAAAATTAATGTGTTTAAGAGTAGAGATCCAAGGAAGGCCAGTTCCTTTCTTGTCCAGTTCTCCTTCAATGCACACAGAGTAAACTGGTAAACAGAGCGATGCCAGTGGCTTCAGCAGCGATACGTGGTGGTGGCTTCCCCTGGGCCTGAGCAGGAGGCATTGCAAGTCCATCTTTGAAGAATCAAAACCCTGATGGCAGCCCAGCGTGTCTCGTTATTCTTTCTCTGCCTCTCTTTTTCTCCTTGTCATGATTTTGTAAAGAGAATTGGAACACACGAAGTTGTTTTCTAAAAGCCTTCAAAACAACAAGAAAGAACAGATAGATCACAGATAAACCTGCCGGGGAGTCCTGCAGGTGGGTCTTCAAGTCCAGTTTGGGTTGAATGTTTCAATGTGTTTCTATTTGAGCTCACACACCTTCTTTGGCCCCTGATTTTACTCCCAGCTGTGTAAAATCTCAGCACAGATTGCCAAGGCCAAGGGGAATTGCCTGAGTTTGGGAAACCAAAACTAAATGAATGGAGCATGATATGAAAACATAATGGAACTGATTTTTTTTTATTGCAGTAAGGCCTCTCAACACAGTTCTGACAGCATAAAGGGTCATTTACGTCTATTTTAAGCAATGTAAAAGCTTGATCCTCATTTACACACTTTGAAAAGAAAACATAATATGCACCAAGACTAAGCTCCTTCCTACTGCCAAAGTGATGGAAAGAGACTTTAGTGTAAATAAGTTTCAGGCCTGTTTTTAGTTTGAGCACCATGAACGTGCTGGTGCAGAAGCAGGAAAAGTGCCAAATGTATTTATTTTGGCCCAGCAGGGTGTTTCTTCAGTTTTCTGTCTGTAGGAGAAAGTGAATGCACACGTTTTGTCACTGCCTTCCACGAGAGCCACTGAAGTGTCACTTCCCCTGTCTCATGCAGGGACCGAGGATGCTTTCCCGAAGGTCTCAGAGGATTCTCTTTTGAGGCAGGACCTGGGGGACTGCTGAATGGGCACCTTTGTGGTGAGGGTTGCGTGTTCTCTATTTCCAGCTGCTAAACTGATTCCAAGGACTCTGCAGCTACTTAAAGCAAGCAGAAACCAAGGATGCACAAGCTGACAAACTCTGTTTGTGTCAACTAAAGAAAACAGCTCTCTGCTGGCTGCCGGAAATAGGCTCCAGACCTTCTCCTAGGGTGGAGGAGACACAGAGTAACTGCTCAAAGATGCGAGTAGTTCCCTAAACAGGATGATGATGACAATTACAGGCTGATAGGGGCTCGGTATTTACATCTCCTTAACCAATCAGACTTTAAACCCAATCACAGTCTGGGAGAGCATTGCTTTTCACCGGGAACAGTGAAGGAGGTTGTGATTTATCATGGGCCACAGGGGCAAGTGGCTGATACTCCACAGAGGTTCAATAATATGGACCATCTGCGCATGGTTTGCGATGCAGCCTCTCCCCATCCTTTTTTCTCTCCATGTAAGACAAGCGGCAGCCTAGATCTGAAAGGTGCAATTTTAAGCAGGGCTGACGTGCCTCTGTGCCAGCGTGGGATGGATTAGAATTAGTTTCTGCTAATTTGCTCCACATGGAGCTTTCAGTTTGAATTCTGTCTCCTGAATTAACAGGCAGACCACCCTCTCGGTATCCTGACTGCTGTATTTCCTGTTGTGGGGCAAGAATTTCTCATCCATGCCACTTTTCCTGTGATTCAGCCAGTATTGTACTTCGTGCTCTGAGGGAAGGGGTATTCAGCCTCCTGGGACACCTGAGCTGATCCAGACTTTGGCAGTCATTTCAGAGAACAGCAAACCTGAAGTCTGGGAGCAGGAAGGATGCACAGACTGTTATTACCTCCTGATTTGTTTTGTTCCTGTTTGAATCCCAGATTGCTCCTTTTCAGGAGGCAGTTCTTAGTAGTCTTGCTGCTATTCTTAGCAGAGAAGCTAAAATAAGCCTTGCTAGAAAACATCCAGGGGCACTGATTTCTTGTAAGTATTCATGAAACCAATTGTTTTTTCAGTGGCATATAAAAAGAAGCATAGGAGGTCCTGTGGCAGTCATTCTTCTGTTAGTGAAGACCGCAACTTTTCCAGCTGGCCCAGGCCCTCAGAGCTAAAAAAGCTAAAGGCTACAGCATAGGCTTTGTTAGTTTGGATGAGTGATGCACTTGTGCTGCAAAAAAAACCCATTAAAGCTTTGTAGTGAGATGTAGAAAATATCTACTCAGCCCATGAATTGATGGGGCCCATGTGCCACGCCACAAGTTGTGCACAAGTTGTGTTTTGTGGGGCATCAGCCAGTCCAATGAAGGTGCTCTAAGTTGGATATTTCTCTCAGGGCTCTGTTCAACCATGGAGGAGGTTCTCCCTAAAGTTCTGCCTCCATGTTCTACTTCTCAGGCCCATCCAGCAAAATTCTTCATCCCTGCGTCACATGCTGAAATTTCGTGTTGACTGTCATGAGGAAGAGCAAGTCACTGGGCTGGCCTTGGCAAAATCTGTTTTGATTTTGTCTCTTTCTCAGGATGTGTTGTGGTTAGGTTCCCACCTGAAAAAAAAAAAAGAGACATTACTGTAGTAACAATCCCTCTCATGTTCACAGCAGCGCGGGTAATTCTTAGCTATGTAGTTCCTCAATGAAGGTCTGGATATTTGCAGCAGCTTCTGAGTCATTAAGAAGCTGCTTACTTGGAGCCATAACTATTCCTGATAACAGATACTGAGATCATGGAGCACTTCTAGGAGCCTTGGAGACATTCAGGAGCCCCCTACAGACCTCAGGTAACACAGCACTTGAGCCAAAGACTGCCTGCCTGTAACATAAGGCAGAATAAGGCTGAGTGTTGAGCAGACCTGACTGCTTTGAGCCCAGGCAGCTCAGCAGTAGTGGTGCAAACCCAAAGTTTCATCACTAAGGACTGAATTTTACCCTTGGACCCCCTATCATGTATAAAACTGGAGCACCTTCACTGAATGTGAATGAACTCAAACAAAAAAAGCTAAAGATACTTTTATAATATTTTCACGTTTGCCTGAGAAACAGTCGCATTTCTTTCTCTTTGAACTTTCAGAGGGCTCAATATTTCATCCTTGCTTTTAAGTTTTTCGTTACATTTTCATCCCAGCCTCAGTGTAAGAGCTAACTGTGCTCCTGGTTCAGACTATAACGTATGGTGTTTTCTGTGTTGACTGTAGTGACGTGTTTGCAGGCAAAGTCTGGGAAAAGGAGGAGGAACAGAGCGTCTCTGTTTAGGCTGCACCAAGCCAGTGTGTTGCAGAGTCCTTCCTGGTTATGGTCTACAGGAAATCTTGCCAGTGCTTCTGCAAGAGTTTTATTAAAACTGACGAAAAATTTATTATATCTCTTCAGCCAAGGAAGACATCTCTAGCAGTTCTGACTCAAAATGTTTCATTCTGTCATTCCCAAGCTGCTAACCTTCTCTTGGTTATTTCAAAACAATTGTCTTAGTATTTTACCTACATTTAATTTCTCAAAAGCATTTTTCACAGCCCCTAAATGAAACCAGACAAAACTGATGAAATATTTCATTTGATGTCTAAGTATCTTTAAAAACTGTTTTTATTTCAAGTGGGGAAAATTGATCTCTGTGCCTTTTTGTACAGGGCAACCTGATATTATTTACCAGAGAAGTAAAGAAATCATTTATTCACCTAGTTCTGGGGTTTACCTCTTTCCCAGGGACCAACAGTGAGTCAGTCTAACCTTCAGGGCTTTTACCTATGTTTTACCTCTGTTTGCCCTTCCTGCTCATTTTTGACCTTGAGGTCAGCAAAATTGACTTTATCAACGAGGGGGTATCCGAGCCTGGGTGTTTATTGCTCTTCCATGATGACTGGCAGCAGGCATTCCCATACAACACATCCAGCATGAAGGTGTCTTGGCAGATGACCATTTCCCCTGTGGTTTTCTCTTTTTCCTTCCTGCTGGAAGAAAGATGAAAGTGTACCTCTCGTGGACTTTGCCCTATATCATATGCTAGAGGAGGGAATGCTCCTTGGGAGGAGAAAGAAAGAGCAGTGAGTGTATGCTGGAGGGCTCTGTGAGCATGGTTGTGCTGGACTAAGTCATGGGGATTGGTGCTGGGGAGAGCTCTTACTGGAAAAGCAGAAAGCTCAGCAAAACCACATTTCACCTGGAAGTTCTTTTCTCAGACTTCTGGTAAGGAGCAACTTTGGAGGTGTTGCTGGAGGTGTTCCCAGTAGGACTGTATGGCCAATATGGTCCCTTCCCTCTCTCTCATCTGGACCTTGTGACTCTGAGTTGACTTGCAGAGCCTATTGTCACCGTGGCAAGGGTGTTGCCAGGAGAATGCAGACTGCTTTGGGGTTGTGGGCTGCTATGGTGAGTGGAAGAGTGACTGGGCAATGCTAGTGTTTCACCTGGGTCCTGTTCCTAGTACTGTCTCAATCTGTCTGCTTAAACTCCTCTACCTCCCTTCTCCAGCTTTAACTGAGCAGCATAATACTGCTTTTGTTTGTTTTTTAGAGCACAAACAACTCACGTAAGCTGGAAAGCCTTTGCCAATAATTGGCAAACACAGAAATGTGTGCCTGCAATGTGGCGCTTTTTAGAACAGCAGCCACTCAGATGGTGGAGAATCCATCACGGCCCGGGGTGAGTAATTCCAATGGCTCATTACTCTTTCAATTACAAACTGGTACCTTCCTTTCAGTTTGAATTTGTCTAATTTTGGCTTCCAGCCACTGGATGTTGATATGGCTTTTTCTGTTTGATTAAAAAGAGTTCTGCTGTAAGAGATCTCCTCTTTAGTAAGTGTTTTTTATAATTAATCAGATACTTCATCCTCTTCTTTTTGATAAGCAAAATTATTAGGTATCTCAGTGTGAGCAACTCCCCTCCACCCCACAGCCTTCAAACTGTAATTGCAGTTCCCTCCTGAATTCCTGCTCGGGTACCATTCTGGTGCCCCATAAGCCCATCATGCCATTCGAGACATCTGTGTGGAATCTGTGTGGTCTGCCACATCTGCAGTGGCACTAGATGCAGGTATCTGCATTTAGGCACCTGAATTAAGCCCTCAAATTCCAGAAGAAGGGTGTAAGATTCATCTCACCTAACTGGAATCACATACACATGTACCAGCAAACCAAACCTATCACCTAGTTCTCTGAATACATCATGCATGCTTGAGGTGTTTATATGTTTTTCTGGTAACTAATTCAACACTCAGTCAGCTGCAGTTGCCCAGAGGGTGGGTCTGGCATCACGTACCTGTTCTGCTGCCCATTGCAACAACTGTGGAGCCCCTGGCATGGCTGTGAGGTCCTACTGGAGGGCATCTTGGCAAGAGTACATCTCCAAAGGAGACTACTGTTCATTTCAGTTCTGTGGGTTTGGGAGAGGATGCTGGGTTTGTGATGTAGACCCATGTCCATAAAATCTAGTTGGGATATGTTATTGATGCCAATTAGTTGTGCACTCAGGGACAAAATGTTATGTCATCTTCTGTTGTTTGGTCCTGGGTATCTTAGAAATTGCCCTACTCTTTGTGTTGTGATGCAGATGTTGGCAGGGAACTTTCAAAGAGACCCATCAACCATGTTCTCCACCCTCACGTCTACTTGAGGGGAACCTGAAGAATCCCATCATTCTCTCAGGGCTCTTCAGAATCTGTTGACAGTGGGTAGCCTCTTTTTTTTAATGATGGTTTAGAGCTGCTTGACACTATCCTGGCTTTCCTTGGTGTAATTTGGGTGTATTTATAGTGACTGTTCATGTGCCAGGGGTTTTATTACGGATAACAAATCTCATTCAATCAACAGGAGAGACCAAACAGCCATTGGTTAACCTCATTGCACTGGATGACTCCAGAAGTACCAGATGGGACCTCCCACCCTCACTTTGCTCTAAATGAGTAATCAGCAAGTCAGTGGGTTGCAGATTGCCTTGTGAAATGTGCTGTGTTGGGGCTTGTTTCAGGCCCAGCTAGGGAGCTCTGCTGTTTAATATGGGATGGTAGCATGGGAGGTCTTTGGTGAGTTGGCCAAGGTGGGACTTCATATCAAGACTTTGCCACCATGCAACTGTTAGTGTGCAGTAACTGAGCAGAGATCATTTTACTTGCTATTTCATGAGACCATATTTTCCTCTGTTCCAAGGGTGTTCTCAGGTGATCCAACTATAGAGGTATTTAGTCCTCTGGGGCCTGTGAATCAATGGCTCCAGGAGTTCTCTCCCTTGTGCACTAAATTAGTCTGTCTTCATCGCCTTAGCCCAAGGCTCAGAAAGGTGTTTTGGAGATGTTCTGCTTTCGAACTCTCATTTCATGAGCAGCCAAGCCCTGTGTTTAGTGAGACATGAAGAACCTGATCACGGCAGGATAAAAAACACAGATTCATCACTCAGACGAGAAGGATGTGTGGCTGAGTGCTGAGAGAGCCTGAAAGAACAAGCCTGACTGTGTATATGGTGTGAAACCAATGCTGTACGTAATGGCCTGATGGAAACCAGATCTGTTCTGTGTATGCTTCCATTTCTACTCCAAAGCAAGAAACTTGTTTGCAGTGAAATGCTCATACACAGCCATGCTTTGGCCTCTGTTCCTTCCCCCAAGGCATGTGCTGGTCCTCCTGAGACCTTTAAAAGGAGGTTTTGGGTGTGACCTGGAAAAGGAATTTGCAGATGTGAAAGATTTCCTATTGGCCACTACATGTGAGGGTAGGCTGGCACCATTCTGTTCCTAATAGAATTAATGTCTTTCACTTGTTCCTCCTTACACCCGTTTAAAAAAAAAAAGAAAAAAAAAAGTGTTGGGAGCCAAACTAATTTGTCTGAGGGCTGAAGATGGCAAATAAGCACTGCTGATATCAACAACAAGGCACCATTGTTAATATTTGATATTTTGGTCTTTTCGAGCTGCCAGACAAGTGAAGTAGAGAAAGCAGGAATTACCGTATCCAAATGCCCTCAGTGCCAAATCCTCCTGTGAGAAAACAGAATGAGGAAGTTTGTTTCTCTCTTATCTTGTATTCATGTAAATCAACACGGCCAGTGGCATTAAGGCCAGCATGAGTGGGAACCTGTGGGACCTCTGGCTTCAGGGAGCGTAAGAAGGGCTGAACTTTGACTACCAGTTTTCAGGGAGTTAAAGACAAGGCAGCATATTCCCCAAGGTTAAGAGCAGAGACCCATTTAGAGCAAATCTGCTCGCTGGCTGCACTCCTCATTCTGGCAATCAGCTCATTTACTATTCAGGCCAAGTTTTGCACTATGGTCAGCTTTAACTAATAAAGATCTAGCATGGAACCTTGCAAATCTCATTAGATGAAGAGGTATGTTTTGGTAGTGATTTCTGGGGGAGGAGAAAGAGAGAAATACGTTTAGCAAAAGCAGCTCAAGCCATTTCTGTCAGATTTTTCAGAAGTATGTGTATGTTACAGAGCAAACGTATATATCTGTACATTTCTGCTGTTTCTATTTAAACCTCCCACTAAAAATAGTGGTACCAGAGGCCCCAGTTACCAGTCCCCAGGGATAACTGCATTCCAGTCTACAAGGACTTAGAAACTCCAAGAGGGTCATTGCTTGCGGCTGGATTCAAACCCACAGAGGTCTTGGGGTCCTTCCTGTATCTTGCTTGGAGTTAGAACACACTGACCCCATGGACACCATCAAAGTCTAGGAGAAGGGATGGCGTTAAAGCCTGCAGATACAACGCCTTGCCTAGTGCCTCAAAGTCAGGTTTATTTTCAGTGACGCAAATGGAATTTTTTTCCCCTCTGAACTAGGCTTTAAAAATATCAGGAATGGGGCCAGTATTAATAAATGGCAGTTCTTTCCTTTGGAGTTTGGAGGCATTGCCCCCACCCTGCTGAGCAGGGCTTCTCCTCAAAGGGGAAAAGAGGAAAACCTGGTTCTCTCCCTTTTTCTTCGCAGGCTGTTGTGGCTCAGTGCTGGCTTGTGTTGCCTTTGAAGTGCTCTATGAATTGATTGACACTGCTCCTTGGGACACACTGGCAGGCTTTGCTCTACCCTCTTTCTTGATGCCCTCTGCAGAACTGTTTGTCAGGGGAGCCTCAGCAGCAGGTTCAAAACAGGTCCCGAACTGAGCACATCTTCACTGTCTTCCCCCTTTAGATGCTGTAACTAATGCAAAAACCGAAACATATTGAAGTTGTCAGATGCATTTGATTAATCAATCGGTCAAGGTGGTAGCTCAGAGGCTTTTTTTCCCCTTATAAGGTTGTTCCTTCCCCTTCCTCATGTCACAACAGGGACGTTGTTGTGTTTTGCTGAATCCTTCCTTGCTTGAGGCCAGTCATTTATTAAAAGAGATTTCCATCTTGGACTAATAATTCATCTCTTATTGCAGCCCTCACTGCTCCGAGGCCCCGATTGTTTCCTCTTATCACAGTCTAATTATTTGGTGAAGGAAGATTTCTGACTGTCTTGGAGCCAGTGGCCACGAGTTCAGAGGAACCTGGCTCCCTGGTAGGGGTGTGCTTATAAGCATGAGAGTTTTCCAGACATCAGTTCTCATCCATGGGACTGTTCCTGTGGCAGGGGGTGCCATGCAGGAATCTGGTGGGTTCAACATGAATCGCAAAGCCTCTTTCTTTGACATAACTTTCCCTTTGTGCATTTTTCACAGAAAATTGCTCCCTCGTGCGTCACACCCACTCATCTCCCACCACCTACTCACTTTCTCACACAGCCTCACACTCTCACTCATACTAATAAGAAACCCTGTAAATGAAGCTTTCTGGTCTTTTATTCCCCTTCACCTAGAAAACAGGGGGGCAAAAAAGAGAATAAGAATTTGAGTTCATGCATACTTGGCCAGCACCAGGAGTAGAGAAGGGAGGATGGGTGGATGGATGAACAGATAGTAATCACCGCGGCATAATTAATAATAATGACAGAACAGCATTCTGCTCCTATTAATAGTGCATGCACAGCCTTTAATCAGTTCTCTTCACCATTTGATGGGAGACTTTAAAGAAATCAATTGCTAGTTTCTATCAGAAAAGTTGTTCTGCCCAAACTGATAAAGTCTCCTTGGTTCTTCATTTAAAAAATGAGAAATTATAATTTTATTATTCATTTCTGCATCTTTATCTGACCCAGGATCATTTCTTTGTTTTATTCAATGACCCCAGTGCAGCTCCAAGGCAATGGGATATGTCAGGGAGTTCCTTAGCTCCTTCACCCCTGGCTGAGCATCCCCTGCTCCTCGATCTGCTGCCTCCTGAGCTCAGTGCAAAGTTCTGAGATGGCCCTGGATAGTCACATCAAGGAGAGAACTAATAAGGACAACAGTGCTGTCTGTGGTTGCTGTGTCACTCCTATCATCCTGACACCCTCATTGCTTTATAAAGTATTTTTTAATCACTTGGAGCATGAGAGGTGCTCTTTAAAATCAGACTCCATTGCAGATTTTCTTGCAGCCGTTCCCCTGCTCCGAAAACCGCAATAAATTCATCTGGGCTAGTGATGGCCAGTAGCACCACTTCAGAAATGTTCTTCAAAGAGAAGTTCTAAAATACTCATTGGTTTATTAAGAACCATGTATGAATTGTCAATTGAAGTATAGCATGCAAAAGATACAGCAAATACAATAATAGCTCTTTCAAACATTTCATTCTGAAGCACCATTTGCCTGAACCGAGCTGCTTCCAATAAATATTTCACCACATTTCTCCTCCCCAAGTGCGCTTACAAGTTATGAAGCAAACACGGATGTTTTAATTCTGACAAAATGAGCATCTTTCATGCAACAGCCTCTATGCAACACATAGTTTTGTGGCTAAATGGCGTTCTGATTATCATGTCCCAGGATATTACTTCAACTGAAGTGATATGAAATGTCATTAAAAAGTAATGTTCCTCTGCTTTGACAATCATATTAGTAAACACTGGAGGCTCTGCAGGTTGTATGTCAGGCAGGTCGACACTAATGGGTTTATTACCATATACAGTAGCACTTTGTCAAACCTCCTTGTTAATCTAAATTTGGAGGTGACAAAAAGAAAAGGAGGGGGAAGCAAGATGATATTTAAATACTGTTTGGGTTGGGCTGCAAGTGTATGAAGCCAGGAAACCCAAAGAAGGGGGAGGTTTCCCCACCATCACCCAGCCCTCGTTCCCAAGCTGAGGGGGAACAGTTGTCCATCCTGGAGAAAGACAAGTGCAGTGCACAGGAAAAGGCATGAGTGAATTTGTTTTGGGGTTGGGACTGAATAACTGCATCTCCATCTGAGCCAATGAGTTTACAGTCCAAGAGCAACCAGGGCTGGTGTTAGTGTGTCTGACTAGCAAATAAAAGAGAGCAAACAGGGTCAGAGGGACAAAGAGGTTATCACAGTGACATCAGTGTCCCATGGACATTGGCTCTGAAGTTCATAAAGATACTTGTGCCTCCTATAAACTAATGCTTAAGGAGGGTCCAGGCCACGCTGGTGTGTGGCCTCGGACATAGCACCAAACGACGGGGTTGTTTGGCTTTTTAGACACAATAGAGGCCCGGACTTCCACCAGGATTCAGGCAGAGGGAGGATGGACAACCGAACTTAAGGAGGGGATGTCCCCGAAGGATGGGACAGAAGGAGAGAGGGGAGAATTTCAGCTGCTGCTGCTGATTTAGCTGATGCTGAGCCCAGCCCAGCTGGTACCTGGGCAGCAGCTCTGGCTGGTGATCACAAGCTGCCAGGGAGGCTCTGGGCACTCCTGCAGAAGCTCATGCAGCAGTGGTGATGCCAGATGGTGGGTTTGGCTCCCAGGTGAGCAGCAGTGAGGCACAGACTGTGCTCATCTCATCTCACTGCTGAGAGTTGAATTCGGCCCACAGAGGGCTATTTACCCAACAGCTCCAAATGCTCCTCCTTGAGATGTTGGCTAAATACCTACTCCCAGTTTTATTCAAATGGCAACATCTGCTCGATGGGACAGAAGCTCTTCCAGAACATACCAGAAAGAGATGACAGGAGGAGTAAAGGAAGTGAAACAGCGCCATGGGGAGCTGCCTTGAGGACATCTCCAGGAAAAACATGTTTCCATGTGGGAAATGAGTTGCATCCCCACAGCTGCTGCCTCCTCCTCCTGGCTGGAAAGACTTCGGGATGGACAAGTAACAGCGGTGAAGATTTCTGGGCTGCACAGATGCTCAGCTTGCCCTGGCACTGGGGTTGTGGGACTGTGCCATGTCCTAGGGTCTGGTGGGGTGCCAGAGGTGGTCCAGGCTTCCCACTTGCGTAGGGCATATCACTGCCCCCTACAATAACAAAGCAGTGTGCACAGGGCTAACAACACCCTGTGGTCCTGCTCAGGCACTGCAGTGAGGTGGGAGCCTTATGGACAGACCTCACTGACTCTGAGCTACAAGAGGCATCTGAGGCTTCAAGCTGTAGAAGACAAACCCACCTCTCTCTCTTCTCAAATACCCTGGCTTAGAGAACCACGAGTTGTTTAAAATCATTTCTTGAACTACATGAGAAGTCAGAAGCCAGAATCTGGGGTCATGGTCAGGGATGTATAGAGCCTTGAATGACCTGCTGGCACCTCCAAGCACCCTAACACACACACTCTGGGTCTTGCCCATTGGGATTTATCATGTATATTTTCCTGCCGAGCGGGAGGATGGGTCTTTGTATGGCAGAGTTGTTAGAAATGTTTGTAAGGATGCTCTGAAGCAGCAATTACCCCTCTGAAAAAAAGAACTGGACTTGATAAGGCTGCTCAAAGGGAGCAGCTGTTGAACGCAAAGGTCCCAAGGCTATATTCATCTTTTGGTTCTGCATCAGGAGGAGATAACAGCTGAGTCGGGTGTTTCCTCATGCCAGCTCTGTGTTTGCTACAGGGTAGGTGAAGTAAATGACTTGCCATGGTTTTTATTTTGGGAACTAGGAAGTGTAAGTACAGTGAGACCTATTCTTGTTCGAGTGACTAAGCCTCTGCCAGCCTGGAGCTCTTCATCTTGGCAAACAGATGGTGTGTGGAGGAAGGAAAAGTGATGCTATTCACTGTGCTGAAAGGCCTTTTCTTTCTGGAGTAGTGCCTTAAAGGTACAAAAGATTGGTTTATCAGGCTGAGCGGTGAGTTGTAAATTGTCCAGAAGCGGAAGCAGAGAGCTTGGCCATGAAGCAGAACAGCAGGGCTCGGGGACCCTTTGAGGCACATTAAGGAGCACCATATCTTGGTTCAAGAAGGAGCCTCCATTCCTGGAGGCACTCAAAGCCCTGACTGCTCAGCAAGACGGACGTTCCTGGTCTGCAGATGCGCCAGCTACAGTTGCTATCTCACCAACTCTCATCATTTTGGAAACTGGAAGCCTGACCTTGAATTGCCAAGCTGAGGCGGCAGCTGGGCTAGTGGCACAAGTGCCCTTTGCAGACAGGCACCGGACTGCTAATGCCCACACAAACACACGTGGCTGTTTCCACACAGACTGGCAAACCTACCTATTACTTTCCCTACCCATCAGCAGCACTTCTGGATCAGCAGCCAGTATTTTCATCCTTTGAGTTGCTTCTGCAGCAGGCAGAGCAGAGGCTCCGAGCAAGCTGGTTTCTCTGCTGGAAGTAATGCAGAGAAATCAGGAGCAGCGTGGGGAACTTCACCCCAGAGAGCATCTCCCCCCATGTTCCTCTCTCTGCATCCTCCAGACTCCCCCTGAACTCATCTCTCCTTTGTACCTCCTCTTATGACTCCAAAAATAGGCTGGCTGTGCTGCCGTGACACATGTACCTGTGATGGAGGAACAGAAATTATCAAAGCTGGGAGCTGATCCTGCCAAGCTGGTGGTTTCTGCTTTCTTGTCAGAGAATTACAGCACTGAAAGAAAAAGTATTTGCTAAAAGCAGGAACTTAGTGGGGATTATAAGGGATGCTTTGTCCAGGCAGCTCCTGGAGTTAATAAAACTTAGCTTGGGCCCTGTAAAGTTCAGCAGAGCTTAGAGTCTGCATTTTGCTGAGTGTTGCCAGGCTGGGAATTCGGGGCTGGCATTCATGATTACTGTCCACAGAGAGCTGTGGGGTTTCAAAGGGTAACAAGGACTTGGGGTTTCAAACGGTAACGAGGACTCGGGGTTCTGTGGGAACACCTCCTGAGCATCCTCGTTCCTGTCAAAGCTGGAGCCAAACAGCCACAACTGTTCTTGTGAGCCAGCCAAGGAGCTTGGTTGCTGGTAAGCAGGAGGATTTCACACTGATCTGTGTTTTGCAACAGCCTGCAGGCTCTCAGAGGTGTTCTGTTTTGGAGGCTCATTATTATTAAGTGCTTGGTGCATCTGTCTTCACTTGATCTCTTCTGTCTTAAAAGGTCAGCGAGATTTGGTAGCAAAGGGCTCCAGAGACGAAGAAGGATGCAGCTTTGTCATCCCTGCTTGTGCGATGCCGTCCCCTGTGCCCGGCCAGGATGAGCGCACAGGTCAGCACCTGCACCCATCCAGCCCAAAAGAGTCATTGCCTCAAAGGTGCCCTCCTGCTGCACAGGAGCTGATGCTCATGAGCCTTGAATTTCTCAATATAACACAAAGGCAGTGGGAACTGAAGACCTGCTGAATTTGCATTTTATTTGGGGGAGGGAATTCCTCCTCTTTTCTTGTCTTTTCCTTCTTTCCTCCAGTAGCTGCAGTGGAAAGAAAAAAAAGTTTAAGCAAAGGGAGGAAGGGCTTGGAGGCAATAGGTTAGAAAACAACTACTGGAAGATTGTGGAACGGAGTTATTTGAAGAGCTTTGAGACCCACATTCCTTTTTTCTCTGTTGTTTTCTTTCGGTTTTGTTTTTGTGTTTGTTATTTTTTTAAGAAAATGGAAAAAAATAATTTTCTCAAAATATAACCTTTTTTTTTAATTAAAAACTTCAGTCAAAGTTTTGGTGTTATCTCTGCTCAGGATAGAGTTCACGGTTTAGTAACCTTGTTATGTTGCAAATGCTGAGACTTCCTGACTCCTGCACTAGCCCATCTGCCAAGCAGGGAGCATTTCTTGACCTTTTAAAGAAAGCTAGAGATAATGAACCACTTGGACTGTAGGATGCCCAAATTGCTTGGAATAAAATCAGCATGGCTGTTAATTTTGGAGAGGAGCAGACGTGCAGCTCTGAGCCAGCAGTGAGGGCTGAGGGTTCATAGTGATCTCTGACTGTAGTAACAGTCATAAAGTCCATTAGAACAGTTAATAAATCCAAGGACATGGGCAGAGTGAGAGCTGGACTTCATGAGGGCTTTAGAAAGTGTCTTGAAAGGTCCAGAGAGGGAGGATTCGACTGGCTGCCATGGAGTTTAAACTTGTAACTAGCAATTTACTCCTTCAAAAAGCTCATTGGTTCCTGAGAAATGCAAATGCTGAAGAGGCTGTTGCTTGTTGGGAGGAACTGGGTGTCAGAAGCTGCTTTCTCTGCTGTTTGGTGGGCTTGGAAGTGTGCAGTGTGTGCCACACATTTTGAGCTGTGGATGTTCGAGGTGCAATGGTAATGTTGCTTTCATAGGTATTTTCTGTGGTGAGTTTTAGTTCTCCTCTGAAAATGGAAACCCAAAGTATTGCAGCTTCACAGGTGTTCTCCCAGGTCAGATATTCTGTCTTAAGTCAGCAACATCCCCTGGAGAGCACCACTGACCTCTGTTAGTGAAAGAGCCCTTGTGCATCCCAGACAACGTGACTGGGAGCAGAGACCAAGCATCCAAAGCATCCTTCCTATTGTCCGCCACAGCAATATTTCAGGTGGGCATCTCCTGCTCTAACCCTGAAGCCACTCAGTCCAGCTTCCATGGGCTCAGTGCTGAGTAGCAGCGAGGGCTCTGCCAGTCTCTGAGGACTCCCACAGAGAAGAAGAGGGTGGTGGTTTGGTGGTCCTTTCTGGAGGCCAGCAGATGTTCACAGATGGTCCTTTCTCCATTTGTTAATGGATGATTCTTTGCACTGGGCTCATCAGGTATCTCCCATTGCCTAGGGGGCTGAGTTTCCTACCTCCTGCTTCTGGTGTCTCATGCCAATTACTCTGCTTAGCCCAAATGGTTGGGTTTTTTTCAGTTGCTGGATGAGTCCCCCTGCTTTCCCCTTTCCCTGCACCTCCCACAGTCTTTCCATCTTTGCAGCAATACTAGTGCAGGACCACCAAGCTCCTGCCTGGCTCTTCTCTTGCTCTGCCTGCTGCAGCTGGATGATGTTGCCAGGTCCAAGGTGGGGACTTGATTCAGTGCACATGGACAAGAGCAGGGTCACACAGACACACACACATGTACAAACCTGGCACAGGATGGTGCAGGCCACCTAGTACAGACTTTGCTTCCACATCCTCCTTTCCATTGCATGCAACTCAGTCTGCAGTTCAGTTAAAGGAAAAGCTCTTTGGATGGAGCAGAAGAAGGGATGGTTAATGTGCTCCAGCCCTTGTGTTCTTGGTGCCACTGAGAAATGCATGATTACTTTGTTTAAAATGTCTCTGGGGATGTGTGTGTTCTTCCTATGCTGTGAAACCAGAGTCAAAGCTTCGGTCTGTAATTCTTTTAGGGAGAGATGACATAGTTGGCCTTGTTTAAACCATTAGTATAAAGTTGATTAAGCCATGGTTAAATCATTCACGTGTCTAGCTATTCAGACAGTACATAAGGAATTTATTGGAATGTCATGGGTTGCCATTCTCAGTATTAAAAACTTGCTGTTGTGCTCACTAGCAACTAACATGGGCAAACCTAAACAAATACCAGGGTGGAGGATGGACTTTCTACTTGCACGGTAGCATAAGGAAATACATTAGGAAAAAAAATTTTCACAGAACGGGTCATTGGGCAGTGGCAGAGGCTGCCCAGGGAGGTGGTTGAGTCCCCTTCCCTGGAGAGGTTTAAGGCACGGGTGGATGAGGTGCTGAGGGACATGGTTTAGTGTTTGATAGGAATGGTTGGACTTGATAATCCGGTGGGTGTCTTCCAACTTGGGTATTCTATGATTCTATGATAAATGGAGCTGTCATTTAAACCAAAATAGCATTAGGTTTATGGTGACATTCAGACACAGATCTCGTCATAGCCTGCTTTCCTGCCAAGGAAACACACGCTGGCCTGTTCTCCCCTAATTAAGGTCGCCAAGGCCTTCCAGTGTGTGGCAACCACTGTGGTGGTGGTGAAGAGCCAGGTAGGATGGTTGCTTACTGCCATAATAAGCAATCTTTTAGCTAAGGGAAACCTCCAAAGTCAACGTTCATAAGGAAAATCCCAGGACTGTTTGGTGTCTGGCAAAGTGGATGAAACACCAGGCAGAAGGATTTCCTCCAAGCGATCTTCTGCTCTCCATGCAGCAGTTCTTTTCCTTCAAAGCTGAAAAGCTTGGCATATATATAACTCATCCCCCAGTACTGGAAGCCTATTTGTGCTGGTTGCTGCAGGGTCTTCTTATCGCCATGTCCAGGAATAAAACCTGTACATTAGACATGGATGTCCATGAGTCTTCCCTGATACCCGGGATGGTTTCAGACCCAGGGTCAAGGGTAGATGGGTCAGAGCAACATCCTCGACTTGTGAAGGAGCACACTGATGGAACGCTGCCTGCAGCTCCCTCCTTTGCCATGCAAAAGCTGAGGGTGGGGAAGGAAGGAACAGGTGTCTTGCTGCGGATGGCCTCACCCTACCCTCTCTGTGGCTGCATGCAAAGCTGCTGTGGGGATGGGGAGGGCAAGAGGAAATTGGCATGGAGGAGGACAGGCAGGTGGAGAGAGACCACTTTGCTCCTGCTCTGCTAAGAAGCAGTTGAGATGAAAGCAGGTCACATCTGTGGGGGTCCAGGGACAATTTAGAGGAAAATAAAATGACTGTTCTGGAGCACAATGAGTTAAGAGAAAGGATGATATGGTGTGTCAGAGAAAAATGTGAATGCCTGAGATGGTCCTTCCAGTCCTGGTAGCTTCCAGGGAAAGCTTCAGAGTTTTGACAAAGTCCCAGATCCTGAAATTTTGAAATGCTGTCACAGAGCTCTGCACCCATGACAATCCTGGGCTGCACTGGGACAGTGCTGCTGGCGGAGGGAAGGCAATGAGTGCTGAGGGGCTGAGGGCCCCTCACCCCAGCGTGTCTCTGCCTCCATGGATTCCCAGGGCCACGCTTTCTCAGATTTTTCTTCAGGGAACCAAGGAAGGCCAGACACTGTTATGTTGTCCTTATTGTCAATCTATAAAATCTGACAGATCCTGCTGAAGGTGAAGACTGACATTTTAGGATACATATGGTCCATGGCCACCCTACCATTGTGTCTCCAGGACCTGCCTTCACCCTGGTGTAGCTTGGCACAGCTCCTGCTGACCGAGAGGGGCAGTGGGGTCCTGTAGGAAAATAAACATATAAATTCCATACCCACATGGGCAACACAGCACAGGTGAGGGTTGCTCAGGCAGGAAGAATGCTAGCTTGAACTCCTCTGAGGTGCAAGACTTGGCGGCTTTATCAACCACTATTATGAACACAGCTGGGGTTTGTGCAGCTTCCCGGCTCTGAAGTTAATCAAGAAAAAGCAAGATTTCATCCAGTGGCACTACCTGTGTCATATATGGCACAGAGGTGATTCATTTCAGGCCAAAAGATTAAACTTTTGCAGTCCTGTAAATGACTGTAAAGAAGTTCTGATTCTGGGAAATGTCAGAAAACTTAATAAGAACAGAGATTAATGCAGAGATCAGCAATGTATATATTTCTATATATAATGTCAACAGCTACATACAGACTGTCAATAGTTACCTATCTCTTCTAGCCCTGTGTCTCCAGGAACTTGACTGACTTCCCTAGAACAGTTTTAGTTTTACACTGGCCCTGCTAAAATCAGAACTGAACAGCCAGAGCAGAGTGAGGCATGGCAGCCTCACTGCTCCGAAACCAGAGGAGCCGTGTTGCTTTAGGCAATGGGAGGATGGAGGAAATGCGCTTTGGATCTCGCTCTTTCCTTGGCAGAAATCCCCATCCTTCTTCCAGCTCAGGCAGAGCTGTGCTGATTTATGGCAGTGAGGCATCGGGTCTTTTGCTCCTAGCTCTGCAGGGTGACAGAGCCAGTGCTGACAGCACAGACCTGTTCCATTTCTAATTCCAGTGAGAATGAATTACTCTGTTTAAGCATGAGCAACAGGGAGATTTTTCCAAACTGGATAGAAGGTGAGCATTCTGACCAGGCCAGTGGGTCAGACAAGGTGCATCCTCTGCTACCAGAAACTCCCACCAACCCCCGTCCCCACTAACACACCCTTAATACTGGCTGATGGATGGGATTTTGACAGGAACATCCCTTTAAAGTCCTCCCTGGTCTCCAAATAAACTTCTGTGGTGTTTTGGGCTGCTCTTTTGCACAAGATATCCTCACCAAAGTTTTCAAAACAAAAAATAAATGACAGGGTTAATTATTCTGAAAAAGGTCACTTATGGTTTGGACTCCATAAAACAATGTTGATTGAGTACACTACCCAAGAACACATTGGTTTTCTTCTCAGGACAATGAAGACCTAAATATGTGTCTCCCTCTCCATCATCTGAGCTGGAAATACTTTATATTCCATCTTGATTTAAATTGTACACATTAAGTCCATAATGGGACATGGTCTATTTTGTTGCCAAAACCTGCTCTGTAAGATCATCTGTTAAACTGTATTTATTTTTTATGACAAACAAGAAAAATGGCAAACCAGTTACTTAGTGTTTGCTAACGAGGACCAAATGCCTCCCCAGGCACCATTCCTATTACGGGAGTCTGCACAGGAGCTGTGTTAACATCCTCCCACCTGCCAGCGATGGCCGAAGGAAGACATGGGGCTATATAAACCCTGTTATCAACCCCCAGGGGATTCTGGCTCTTGCTGTCTGTATTGGGTATGAGTTCAGGGGTCAGGAGGGATGAAAGGAAGGAAAATCAGTCCTGGTGGAGGGGGAGAAATGCTATTTGAAATAAGGTGATGGGAGAGAAGTTCAGCCTCTTGCCTGGGATCAGGGCGCAGGAAAGAAAGAGTGATGGGAGGTTACTTAAACCTGAGGCTCTGGACCTGGCAGGTGGGGGGCTGTCAGAGACTCAGGCTCCTAGCCAGTTCAATCCACTCCTGACACCTCCAGCTCCTGGAGATGTGACTCTCTTGAGACTCAAGGGGTCTGTAGGGACATTCAGCTGGAACAAGCCTCGGCCTTGAGTCCTGATTCTACCCACTGAGAGAGGCTGGCCTAAAAAATGACCTTAAGGAGCACATTGGGCTTGCCAGATGAACACATGACATGGAAGGATGTCCTTCACTCCCTAGGGCCCCACCAGGTTTTCCAACCTCTTTTAGTAGCACAGACTTCATTCCATACCTTCTGCTACCCAACAAGTCCACCAAGGCTGACCCTAGGGCCAGCATCGTCTTGTCTTCACCATGCTATGCAGAATGATCTACTTGTCCCTCATAAATAAGCCACCAAGTCCTACAGGAATCCTACCCTGCTTCTGCGGCAGACGCCATACACTGATGTGCAGGTACAAGAAAGTAAACTGACCTTTTTTTTTGAGCTGGAAAGTGGCATGTTTTACTGGAAAACTAAAGCAGTTTGCTTTGGCTGTGCTACCACCTATCCTCATGGCAGCTGTACTCCTGCTGCCATTCCCTGGTTGGGTACTTAATGCCGGAGGTGTTGTGGCAGTGTGTTGGAGCTGAAATGTATCGGCTTCATGCCAAAATAATTAATTTAAAGTTGTTTGCTTTATTTTTTCCAATCAAAAATCAGAATTTCCTCTGCAAGATGAGACTTGGTTTCAATGGGGCGGGGGAGGACTCAGCGGTGGCAGTGAGGGAGGAGGAAATAACGTTCTTTTTTAAGAAAAAAACACAACCAAAAATGACTTTTCCTTCGCAAAATAAATTTTATGACACATTTTTGTGCCAGCCCTGATTCTGACCAGTATTGGCAGTTTGGTGCCAACCCAATGAGTGCTGGAGCAGCTCCCATTGCTGTAGGAAAGTTATAAATCTTAGCACCAAATCTGAGGCTGGCAATGGGCCATTATTACAGGGACCCTGCGGACCAATATACTGCCTGTGCAGAGGTGGGAGAGGAGACCATTTCAGTGGAATCAGTGCAGAAAGCTGTGGTCTTCTCAGAGCTGTATTAGAGATACATAGCCTGCAATGACTCGTTCAAACATGGAAATCCATTTTGCCTACCAGATGGTCACTGCAATAGTTATGTGAATGGACCCCTGGGTTAGCAATGGATATTCAATAACAGTCTCGTTTGGAGAGAATTGGTTCCTAAAGGGTCTGGTTTGTGCTTCCACATGATGCTATCTTGAATCTGCTGAGGCCTGGCCACCTCCTGTCACAAAAGATGCAAGTGGAGTTGCAGGGAAGTGACCTATGGGGAAAGATGACCTTGCATTTTGGATTAAGTTCACATCCTGGCTCTACACTACAGTTTCTCTTGCTCACATTTTGGCTTCCTTGTGCCACCAGCAAGGCACGGAGCCACTGTGGCATCTGAGGTGGGACCTCCCTGGACCCAGCTGTGTTTTATTAACAAACCAAAAGAGAGCTGCAGGCTCCAGATCCTGTTGCAGCTGATGGATGGGATCAGGATGTGTGTGCATGCTCTGAGCCTCCATTTGCTCTGGCCATTTGTCATCCCCAAAGCCAAAGAGGAAAAAAACACAATTTCCAGGACCTAAAAAGCAGAAAAGGTTTCACCACTTGCTGGTTTGCTTGAAGCAAATGGATCAATACCACTTGATATGTAACTCAACAAAAGCAAGCTCACTTGGACCCCAGCTCAGTGGATCTCCACTGATACATTTTGTGGCTGAAAAGGTGTTTTTTCTCCTTGGCACTGGTAATAACTGATTTCTCCATTTTCTCGGTTTTAAGGGAAAGAGATAGGAACTTTTTTGTTCTTCCTTCTGATTTGACCTGGCTTGTTTTGGATGGCATCCTGAACACTGGTTATCAGCACTCAAGCTCCTGTCCCTTTTTGCAAGGCTGGTGCAGTTTCACTGTAGTTGCTTGCCCTTGAGCAGATTTAAACCCAAGGAGTGATGGTGGACAGAGGATTTGGCATTTGATTCAGGGGAAGAACAGCTTCCTCAGCCTCCTCTTCTCCAGGCTGAACACCCCCAGCTCTCTCAGCCGTTCCTCATAAGGCCTGTTCTCCAGCCCCTTCACCAGCTTCGCTGCTCTTCTCTGGACTCGCTCCAGAGCCTCAACATCCTTCTTGTGGGGAGGGGCCCAGAACTGAACACAGGATTCGAGGAGCGGTCTCACCAGTGCCGAGTCCAGAGGGAGAATAACCTCCCTGGACCTGCTGGTCACGCCGTTTCTGATCCAAGCCAAGATGCCATTGGCCTTCTTGGCCACCTGGGCACACTGCTGGCTCACGTTCAGTCGGTTGTCAACCAACACCCCCAGGTCCCTCTCCTCCAGGCAGCTTTCTAGACAGACTTCTCCCAGTCTGTAGCTGCCCAGGGTTGTTGTGCCCCAAGTGCAGGACCCGGCATTTGGCCTCATTAAACCTCATCCCATTGGACTCAGCCCAGCGGTCCAGCCTGTTCAGATCCCTTTGGAGCCTCCCGACCCTCCAGCAGATCCAAGCTTCCACCCAGCTTAGTGTCGTCTGCAAACTTGCTCAGGGTGCACTCGATGCCTTCATCCAGGTCATTGATAAAGACATTGAACAGGGCTGGACCCAGCACTGAGCCCTGAGGAACCCCACTTGTCACTGGCCTCCAGCTGGATTTCACACCATTTCCCACCACTCTCTGGGCCCTCCAGCCAACCAGTTTTCCACCCAGGAGAGTGTGCGCCTGTCCAGGCCAGAGGTGACAGTTTCTGAAGCAGAACGCTGTGAGAAACTGTGTCAAAGGCTTTACTGAAGTCCAGGAAGATCCATCCACAGCCTTTCCCTCATCCAGCAGCCGAGTCACTTTGTCACAGAAGGCGATCAGGTTAGTTTGGCAAGACCTGCCTTTTGTGAACCCGTGTTGACTGGGCCTGATCACCCGGTTCTCTTGCATGTGCTTCATGATCACACTCAAGATCACCTGCTCCATGACTTTCCCTGGCACTGAGGTGAGACTGACAGGCCTGTAGTTCCCTGGATCCTCCCTGTGACCCTCCTTGTAGATGGGTCAGAAGGGAGCTGAGCACTCCACTATGACGGAGACCTCATGTTTGTTTTCTCTTCTCACTAGCGAGCTGTGTGTCTCCTGAGGAGCAGTGCAGGAGCAAACAGCTGGTGGTAATGACAATCTGTGGCATAGGAGCTCTGAGGACCTCCCCTGTTACGTGCTCTGCCCCCAGAATGAGTAAATAAAAGCCTCCTCATTTATTTATGATGCAAATAGCAACTGTGCATGCAGCTTTAGGATTTGTTGATTATTTATTTAGAGCCTCTTGTCTCAGAGGCATTGGCTGTTTGCATGCAGGAGGCATCTGTCTAGGTTTATTACCCACAAATAGACATTTTGCTTCTTAATCTGTGGTTGCCAGTGTTTTTGAAAGCTTGCTGTGGAAATGGAAATCCTTCCAGGGAGACATGGATCCCCAGGTTCTTGCCCTTCAGAGTCAGTTGCAGCAGCTCACAGTCCCACCAGCCCCTCTGAAAGTTCCAGCTGTACTGTATCCTGCTTCCATGAAGCCGTTGAACACCGAATTCCTCTGAGCATGAAGAGGATCGCACCAAAGGATCTGAGCACACTGTGATCGCACCAAAGACTGATGGTTAAAATCCAGCTGCTGTGGGTCCTTAGCCTCAAAAAGCTATGGGGAAGATGGGCAGGAGATGAATACAGGCAGGCATGAAAACAATGAGACTGTATTTGGCCTAATATCGCAGTGATATTTACTTGGGACCTCCTTCCTCTCCTCCCATAATGGGAAACAGTGTTTCTGTGTGCCAGAAGTGTTGGATTTCTCTTCCACAAGCAGACACAAAAAAGCTTTGTTGGGTTGCCAAAGACCTGGGGAGTGACTCAGCACAGCCTTGTGTGCCAAGGTGCCTCTAAATACTCGTTCGTGGTTCTTCTCACATTGGTGACTGATAATGTTTTGGCACTTGTCTTCAGGAAGCTAATGATGGTCCTTAGATACATCTTTCTGAGGTCACTCCCTTGGTTTCACAGTGGATGAAGCACGAGTATTCCTGCAAAGAGCACCCCGTTAGTGACCTATTGCATGGACCGAACCTCAGCTCCAAAGCATCGCTGAGAACAATCCTGCACAGTGTTTTCAATGAGTGCAAAGGCAAGGAGGGAAGGGCTTGTCCCAGCTGATGGATGAGCCCCGAAAAGTTAGGTTAAGAGGAAGGAATTGTGTCCATCCCTCCTGGTCACAGCTGTGGCACCATCACGAGGCTCCAGGAGGAAAGGCACAGGCAGCTGGCCTTGGCCCATTGCCACCATCTCATCATCTACCAAGTTACCCTTGCTGAAATATCTGTCCTTAAGTCTCCTGTGCAGGAATTTCTTCTTTGTCAGACAATACCACAGTCAGAATTTCAGAGGCAAGAGTTGATTTGCTGAGATTTCTTTTCAAAAAGCTGTATTTACCCTTTATTTGACCGCCAGCCTCGCGCTCTTAGGGCCTGTGGGTATAAGTTCTTTTCCTGGTTCCCCCATGGTGTATTTTTGCAGCATAAAATCTTTTATATCCAGAAAGTCTCAGCTGCAAGGCAGAAATAGAATTAATTCATACCCATAGGCCAGCTGGCCAATCTGCAATAGGGAATGATTAACTCCAGACTTAGGTGATCAAACTTAGGCACTAAATGAGTGACCAAAGGCTCTGGTCCAAGCTCAGATCATTGCAGGTCTTGGATCTCTTCTCTTACAGACTAAGGAAAAGTTGCTGTTAAGCCAGATAGATAGATTTTGCTTGGCTCCTGTGCTCACAGCAGGATTTCCAGGGCTTTCCAGGACTTCAGCCATTCTCGTGGGCCCTCTCTGCATCCTTCTCCAGCTTTTCAGCCTACGCCTTAAGGTGTGGAGCTGCCTAGGACCTTACAGACGGGATCAAACCTAAATTCTGGATACTTTTTGCAGGAAGCACCGCCCCCCCCAAGCTGTTAATGGTGAAAACCACAGCTGTCTAGCGATGAGGTCTTTTAGAACTGGCGATGTCAAGCAGAGATAAATAGGAAACTCTGGGCTTAGAGAAGGCATTTAGGATGTGAAGTGGTGTGGCACTCCTGTAGCACATAACCAGTGTTCGGGGGGGGGCAAAAGGGGTGGGATACAGATAAACTGTCGAGTGATAAATGTTGTGCCTGTTCTGTGTCTGTATGTTCCCAGATGTGTACACATCTGGAGTGATTTTGAGAGGTTCTGAAATACCAAAGAAACTTACAGAGATGTACAAGTGAGGCCTTGGCAACGATCATTGTTTCACCTGAAACACAGTATCAGCTGAATAGAGGAATAGCAGGGGATGGGTCTCAGCTGCAGTGGGGCTGAACACAGCCTGGGGCTGTTTTCCACGGGTGACTGTGATGTGCAGTGGGAAAACCTTGTCCTGGTACAGCACCGGCCACTGGATGGGTTCTCCAACTGCTCTGGTCTCTGGGCTTGGAGTCAATCCAGAGTGAATCTCATCAAGAGTCTAGAACAAGGAGGCAGGTAACAAACTCTTTAGTGGGCCATGAACAGCTTTCATCAGCTGTCATTGCCCATTACAACTGACTCAACATCGAAATGCAGTGCAAGGCCCTGAGAGGAAAGATTTTCCCTGCCTTCTGAGTCCCAGTCAGCTCCAACCACAGTCTCCTCAGGCTCTTTGGGGAGTGAACCTTTCAACTCAAACCTGCTACAGTGACTGCTAAAAGGTTGGATGGACCCATCAGCCACAGGACACTAGTTCAACTCTTGCTTGACAGCATGGAAAGAGGGTCAGAAGTGATCAGGAACTTGCTGTGCTTGGCATAAGTTGATGTGGCTGATGCACAAACACAACCCCTTTGCAGACCTGAAGGAGTCGTGCAGCACCTAACCTGAGTACAGGGCGTGAATCTTTAATCAGGAACCTCCTGCCAAAAGGTAGCAGAGAATTTGATGTCCAGATGGAAATAAGCTGCAGTTGTCTTGGAATACAATATCCTCCTGAGCTGGCCTGCATATCCCTTCACAGAGATCAGCTGGATCAGCTGCCCACCAAACTCCCAATACCTCCCAGACTTGGCAGCATTTTGGTCCTAGTGGGATGTAGTATAAAAAGAAAAGGAGGATGATTGAGATTGTCTGTTTCCAATTGACCATGGTGCAAAAGTGCCTAAATCTAAGCCTGAGGATGGAGCTACACCCTCAGCATGGATGGTTGTAGGTGTTATTTCTGTTTGGAGATGGGTGTGGTGGTGCTGGAAAGGAAGGTGAGCTTGGAAAAGGAGTTTTCAATGGCGGGTAGCCAAAGGAACTGGTAGCTTTTATGCTGATAAATTGGAACTGGGATTACAAAGGCAGAGAATATTTCTTATGCTCTGAAGCTCATTCGTTTGCTAAGCTCTGGGTTCGGGTGTTTGGTGCAGGAAAGGATGGTGGCCAAGGGCTGAGCATGGAAATCCCCAAACCCCATATCTGACAGGATTATTCCCTCTTCTTATCTGAGCGGTATGCGCAGGCAGCTCTGAGCAAGCAGCATGCTGAGTGTGATGGCTGGTACTTGCCAGTGCCCAAGAGGCTGTGGGTGTGCACGGGGGGAGAAGAGCTGCATTGCTTTAAGGCCAAGGTGGGGATGGAGCAGAGAGGGAGCGTGAAGGACAAAAAACCCTTCCGCAAGAGCAAGCTTTATAGAAACGGCTTCTGCACTCCAGTTTCTCACTGTCTTCCCACCTTTCCTCAAAACACCCTTTTTAACTCTTCAATCTTTATTGTAATAAAATAATGATTAATAAAAAGCTTCTTCGCTACTCTGAGTAGAGATACTGGAGCACAGCCCAATGGTTTGGGAGTGGAAGGAGGGAATAGCTGCAGCTTGGCTTCTCCTCTCTGACCACCAGCCAGCTCTCTATCTTAGAAAGGATCCTGCAGGAGCACAGGAGCTCACATCCAAAAAGCCCCAGTGCTCTGCCAGGGCCACACAGGTAGTAATGAGCCTGATAGAAAATCAAGTGCAACATCTGGGAGTCTTTTTCTGTTGCTTCCCCTGTCTTTAAGAGCAGTAATTCTGATGTGCATGGAGGGTTTACCCAAGCTCCAAAAGCTCCAATCACCCACCCAAACATCCCTTGCATATGCACAAACACAGGCCCGTGTCCGTCTAGGAAATTGGGAACAGAGGACAGCAACCAGGCTCTGGAGCAATGTATTGCCTGGGAGACCCTGAGGGCATTTATAGGAGAAGGAGTTGTAGGCTGCTCTCCTTGGGTCTCTGTTCAGCCTTTGTGCGGCCATCCCAGGGCAGAATGGGCTGGGGGCTATCAGCCTGGGGAACATGTCCTTCTCCCTTCTCTTACTTCTCCTGCATCCTCTCCTAACAGTCTGAAACTGCAGCTAGTGCACAAAGGAAGATGAGGCAAAATACTCTTGTGAGTAGGAAATGGGTTCAGGCAAAGGAGAACTGGCGTCCACTGCTGACCACCAGTCATGTCCTACAGACTGCCAATTGATTTGCATTCTCATCTGCATCCCGGATGGTCTCAGGTGGTGGACAGCTTCACAAGGGGTGGGAATCAGTGGTCCTGCTCTCCCCATGAGCAGCGTGCCTCTGGTCTGGACGCATGTGGCATTGCTGCTATAGGGCTGTGCAGTCTAACAACTTGCTTGTGGTGTTTTTTTCCTGCTGTGCGTGCAAGCTTGAGGGCCTCAGTGGGATGGAGACAAGCAGAAACCTTCCTAATAACCAGTTCTCAGGCAGGGAAGCAGGATGATGTGGGGAAGAAAAAGAGGGAAATGGAGCCCATAAGAAAAGAAGGAAAAGACCAAGGCAGGCTCCAGAGCTGGAGCATGTTTAGGGCAACAGGTTTGGCTGTCACAGTCAAGGAAGAACAGACAGGTTGGCTTCCTGAGCCCATAAAGCCCCATTCCCATGACTACTGGGTGGTTGGCAGCCCAGTTTTGTTGTCTTTGGGACATTCTGGAAGAAAAGTACAGAATTCCTTTGTGTGTTTGGAGGGCAAGGACTTTATGCCAAGGGCGGGCTTATACACATCTTGGCTTCACATCTGTAAATGGTGTCTGAATTCTACTCTTGTGAAACCATTGGTAAGAGAGCTTCTGCCAGCAGGCAAACAGCCATGGATTTCACAAGTGGATTTGAACAAAACAGTAGTAAACTTCTATCTGGGTGCTGCACTGTTTGGTGTTGGTGATTCTTATTAGCGCTATTTCTGTTCCTGGTCTTACTTTGCATTACTTATCCCAGCACTGTTGGCTGTACTTTGGATTGGTTACAGAGATGACTAACATTTTAAGAAGTCCAGATCTGCAAATATTGTCATGAATCATAGAATCATAGAATTGTTTGGGCTGGAAGGAACCTCAAAGCCCATCCAGTCCCAAACCACTGCCATGGATCAGGGTGATCAATGCTCCATCCAACCTGGCCTGGAACACCTTCAGGGATAGAGCAACCACCACTTCTCCAGGCAACATGGGCCAAGGCCTCCCCATCCTTAGAGAAGAATATTTCTTCCTAAGATCTCATCTCAACCTCCCACCTTGCAGCTTAAAACCATTCCCCCTCGTCCCATCCCTGCACTCCCTGATGAAGAGCCCCTCCCCAGCTTTCCTGGAGCCCTTTCACTAGCTGCTCTAAGGTCTCACTGCAGCCTTCCCCTTTCCAGGCTGAACAACTCCACCTCTCTCAGCCTGGCCTCATACAGGAGATGCTCCAGCTCTCAGATCATCTCTGTGGCCTCCTCTGGACTCTCTCCCACAGATCCATGTCCTTCCTGTTCTGAGGACTCCACAACTGGATGCAGGGCTCCAGGTGAGGTTTAAGGAAAGTCCCTCAAGCACACTTCCCCTGCTTTGGAGCCCTTCACCTTGGTGGCTATCACAATGAAATTAAAATGTAGAAGTTGGTGGTTGCAAAGTGTAAACAATAAACAGAAGAAATTAGCACATGCCTTAGATCTGATGCATTTCAGGATGGGCACTTGAGTATCTAAAATGCACCCAAGGAAATTTGTTAGGAACTGTTTTCAACTTCTTGCTTCTTAAGAGATGAGCTATCCAGCCTGGGAATGGGCGTACTCCCATGTTACTTGATAGAGCAATGGCTAATACCAACAAGTAGCTCAAACAGGTAATTTCCTAACAACAGAACTGGAGAATTATGTTCCTATGAGCCATCCAGCTGGGACACAGTGACAGAAGTGAAAAAAACTATGTCAGCAATTAATTGTGATCGAGGAAGGCGTCCAGTGTCCGTGTCAGGAAAGGCACAACAAAAGGGGAAAAAACCCCTGCATGAAAATATAATTTAAATATCCCCAGAAGCCATGACAATGCAGACATTTGCTCAATGAGGGGCCTCTGGCTTTCCTCTAATGAAATCAAATGCAAAGAGGAAATTAAAGAACTCTGTTTTCCACTTTGCCCCACTGCACAGCGCTTGCGTGGGGATCAGGGCTGGTGCCAGTAGGAACACTGCACACACTGATGGAGAATGGATTAGGCCAGGGAGGAAAGTTTCTGCTCTCAGGCTGACAAAAGATAATTGTCAGGGTTTTTTTCCTTTGACAGAGTATTCTTGTGTGTTGAGCAAAGCAAACAACTAATTCAACAAAACCAAAACTTTAAGCAGGAGAGGTTCAGCCTGGATAAACTTCTTGACCGATAATCTTTTTTGCTTTTCTTTTTCTGAAAGGGACTTCCAAGATGCTTCAGTATCTGAGACCATTTCTTTTTTTAAATGGACACATGCTGTTTTCTAGTCCTTAGCACTTTCCATTTTGAATTGTAAGCTAAGTACAGCATGAACGAGGCTCCTCTGATGAAGCTTTGGGAGAATTGAAACCAAATGTTTAAAAATTATCTATCCAAATTGCTTGGCTCAGCTGAACTCAAGCGACTGTTATTTTTTTTAAACTATAAACAATATTGAAATTCTGACTGTTTATCCCCATATGACATGGGAGTTGTTTACAGTTTTAGACATTTTTCAGTAACCAAAAACCTGTTCCTCATGTATATTTATGCTGGCAGCTGCTGTCTAAAGCACAGCTCAGCTCCTCAGAAAGTAGAAGCATATGACACTTTTCTCTTTAGGGAAGCTGGTAAAATATGGGATGTCAAACCAGGACGAATTCCCCCAGCCTCTTTGGCTGGTTGGGTGGTGGTTGTATCCAGGCAGGTTCGTCTGTGGCATTCCCCTCCAAAGCACCAGTGCTGAGAGTCCAACGTGCACCAAGCCCTGCATTTCCCTTGTGCTCTGCCCGTGAGCTCCCCAGCTCCAGCTCCTGTTATGTCTATAAGAGGCTTAGGCACTTGAAAAGTGAGATTCCAACTTCAGATGGACATTCCTGTGCTGCCTGGAAAATGAGACGCAGTTCTGTTTGATCAAGGTAGGCTCTGCACCGGGGGTCTGGCTGTGCAGGGCTGTGGGGTGGGGTGGCCGGGACTGGGCTCTGGCTGGAGACAGGTCAGCTCTTTCATTACTAAGCTTTTCTGAAGTAGTGAAAGCCCAGAGTCGATCCTGATGGCAGATGTGATGATGTATACATGCAGTCCATTACTACACCAGCAGCATCTTGCAGACACTTGTGACATGAGTGTCTGCTCTGGGTGACACGTTTTGTGCCAGCCGGGGTAACTGTGGATCAGGGAGAGCTCCTGTGACACCTCTTGATCACCAAGACATACAGGGCAATGTCCAATTGATGGGCAGAGCTGGCCACGTACTGAGCGCCAGCTCTGCCAGCAGCTCACGAGGCTAGCCATACCAATAACTTCTTTATTTAATATTGAATATTCTCCCTGTGGAAAATGGAGGAGTTTGGTCTCAGTCCTGGTTTTGCATTACAGGCAACTCCAGTGAGGGTTTTTTTAAATTGTGGTATAGGGATGTTACTGGTTATATGTTTATAATTCCCATGGCCTGTGGCTAGAGATGTGTCTGTGGGACAGGATGAGCCTGTGAATTGAGGTCCTTAGACTGGGGCTTCACTTTGGACAGCAGACATGTCTGCATCTTAGTAGATACGTGCTTTTGGTCAGAAGACCTGGTTGGAAAACCAAGTAGGAAATGGCTCCTGGCAATCCAGCAAATCCTGTGGTGCTGCTGAAGGGATAACTTGCTTGGAGCACCCTGGCTGGATCCTCTCCTCTGCCTTCACCAGCCCCACCCAGCCCAGTGCCTCACCGGGTCCCACCCCGCATTGAGGAGAGCCTGTGGGAAAAGTACAAATCCTTCCATGCACCCTGAAGCCGTGGGTCCTGGGAAGCCGCTGAGGCTGTTTTGCACCAACAAAGCAATGGTGAACGGCAAACAAGGCAGCGTGCAGCTGCAGGCATGCAGAGAGGCACGCAATTAGATTTATAGCTGTGTTGGCCCTCTTGATATGATGCATTCATCCACTTTCCTTTGTGTTCTTAAACTTCTCCTTTTTGGGGAATTCTTTCCCTCTGCTGCCACCTTTTCTGTGCCCAGCCATGGGGGGGCTCCAGCCATAAGTAATATAGAAGTTTAAAAGATTGTTGCATAAGCCCTGTACAAGGGAAAGTAAGTGCTCCCCAGCCAATATCTCCAAGTCATTTCTTTTAGGTGTTTCTCACATGCCCTAAATCACAGCTATCGGTGAAAGAACAAAAGAAATGAACTGGAGAAACTGTGGCCGAGCAGGTCTAATCCCATCTACAACATCACCATTGCCCCAGCGTTGATGAAGGAACTCAGAGAGGGCAGATGCTGGTGTGATTGTGAAGAAGAACCCTCCCTTACCACGACTGTTCTAAGGTTCAGAAGAGGAAATAGCAGAGAGGTTTGGCAAGTAAGCGTGTACTTGTGGCTGACAAAGCTCTGCTGCAATGAGGACCTCAGGTAACACTCACACCAGTGAATTTGGCCTCCAGTAATCATGCAGTTGTTTTAAGAACCTTGAGATTATTATTACTGTTATTATTCTTATTTAAGGATGGTGAAATACAGGTGCTGAGTCTTTCTTGAAGAGCTCTCCTTGGCTCCCAGCAGCTTTTGCCATGAACTAGCATTTTGTGGTCCAGATTTGGAAGATCCCAGTGCTTGAGGCTCAGCATGGTGTTGGCCTTCGCTGGCAACTTCACACTTGAATGGACGATGCTTGCAAAGCCACATTCACATAGTGCGGTTCTGAGCCTGAGGGCAACGTCAGTCCTGAATTATTGAGAGCTTTCCCCATGGAGCAATGAGCTGCACTGCCTCTGGGATGGAGTGAGCTTGAGTAGCGTGCCAGCCCCCGTGCAGCGGTGTGGACAGGCAGAAGATGAAGGAGGTATTATGGGATCTTTTTCAGAAGCCATGCTGGCCAACGTCTTAGGTAATAAATGCTGTGAACTGCGGAATGCGACCTTGTTACTGCCTGGCAGCGTGGATTCATTCTGCACATTGGGTTCTCCAGAGTTTTCCACACAGGCGTCGTTGACTTCTTCCCACCACATTGATATTTCTGTATTTCAGCAAAATTCCCCACTTCTAATCTGGATAGCCCTCACTGGGTGGAGCGCAAAACCCACATTGTTAAATCCGGATAAGGGTAATTAAAAGAAAATAAAATCTAAGGTGCTCAGAAAAGAAATGGAACATTTTTTCTGGGGAAGCCAAAAATTATATTAAACTTCAGCAGTTTAATAAAATATTATGAAGTTTGGGAGTGTATTTTCTCTGGGACTTCATCTGTTTATACATCTAAAAAGGTAAATAGAATATCACTTTACCTGACCACACAGAAAACCTGATATACGGGGGCTGCTATATATATTACCTGGAGGGTTGCTTCCACCTTGGGTTTCATGCAATGCTTTGTCAGTTGGGTCTGTTCCTCTCCTTCCAAGTCAGGGAAAGCAGGAATTCAACAAACCTGGTGGCCAAACACCAGTGCAGACGTGGCAGGGCCGGTGAAGACCAAGGACTGGATGGCAGGGGGGACTGTGAAGACCTGACTTCTCAGGGGTTTTTTCAACCTAAAGAAGAAGTAATGGCATTTAGCTTGCTGGAGAAAAGTGAAGCGGAAGATAAGAGATTGTGGGAACGATGCCACCAATGCCACTATGGAGCTCTCAGAGCAGGCAGAGACCCCCCCAGCTGCCCTGGAGTGCATTAGGTTTAGGAGACTAAAATCAGATGCAAATGAGTAATTCTGTGCTTTCCCCTTTTTTTTCATAAACCTTCCCACTGTTTCCAAGGTGCTGCCACCAGCAAAAAGAGAGCACAGCCTCTCAGTACCCGTAAACTTTATTAAACGTGTGCTTTTTCATTCTTAAATTAAATTAAAACCAGTCTTTTTCATACTGGAATAGCACCAGAGGGAGAGGGATGATAATATCACCAAGCAAAGGGGATGGAAGAGGGAAAACCAAGAAACTGTTATGTAGGAGCAAGAATTGTTTAATGATTAAGAAAATGTGCAATATTTTCTCTAATGTGGAGATCTAACATTGTGTATGTGGGGACATGGAGGAGGCTGAGGATAGGTATTAATGAAAATCACTCAGTGCAGGGTAGGCAGGGCCAAATCATGGCTGGAAATTTAATTTCTTAGTGCTGAACCCCAAAGACCACCCCAAATCCTGCGTTCAGGAGTCTCATGCACTGATTTCCATGGCACACTAATGTTTTAACTCCGTAAGTGACAGCATTTCCTTAGGAATTGATTAAATTCCTCATGGCACAAAATCAGTGCCCAGATTGGTAGACCAGTCCTTGCCCTTCCACAAACTGCAGAATTGTGAATTGCAGCAGCAGAGGGGCTGGGTTTTGTCTTGTCAGACTGCACTGGTAAAGAAAATCCCATTTCTCCAGAACTTGCCAAGTGTGGCCAGTTGAAGGATGGTGCAAAGAGTCCTCCCACAGCTTGGATCTGGCTGAAAGCAGCCACTGCGGTGAGCTAAAGGCAGGTCTCATGTTCAGCTGAATTGGGCTCCACAAGCCAAAACCAGTCACCATCAGTGGGAAAAGAACTGATGTTTGCAGAGTAAGTGTAATCGTTGTGCTCAGAAGCCCTGCACCAAAGCTCATGGAGGTTTCTGTGTGGATAGCCCTTACTGGGTGGAGCGCAAAACCCACGTTGTTAAATCCGGATAAGGGTAATTAAAAGAAAATAAAATCAAAGGTGCTCAGAAAAGAAATGGAACATTTTTCTCGGGAAACCAAAAATTATATTAAACTGTGTAGCGGGTCTGCTGTGCCTGCTTTGTGGGGCTGGGCTGGGCAAGGTGCTGGGCAAACCCTCCGCCCCACCACTGATAAAGGACACCGTGAGTGCTGCAGAACGGGACGTGACAGAGACGTGTCCATCTGCGGAAAGAATAACTTGGTGTTTGACTTTGACAGGATGCATTATAAAGGTTGGGGGTTTGTTCCCCTTTATTTAAACAAATGTTCTAAAAATCTAACTGTTGCACATCCTGAGCTTCATCAGTGCCTAATGGCACATTTCATTAGTGAAACCAGAAGGATTTTAATACACCTAGTTAGTTTCTCATCATTAATGTATTGATTTTCCTGCTTTTTCTATACAAAAATCCAACTTTAGAGGTCACTTTCATTTTTATTTATAACTGCTTTTGCTTTCCCCTCCTAACATCCATTCTCAGCATTGTAGGCCTAGGAGGGGTGCAGTTCTCAAGAGTTTACTCCCAATTCTTCTTAGGTTAAAATAATCTAAACTTCATGGCTTGATTTTAACATAAACCCGAAGAGTTTAGAGGTTTAAATGCTATTTGAGTTCAAAGCAATTTCATTGCATGAGCTCTTTTTAAAAGCCTTTGTTCAGCTATGGAGGGATTTTCAAAATGAGAATCATAGAATTGTGGAAGGATATGGGTTGGAAGTGACCTCAAAGCCCATCCAGTTCCAACTCCTGGCCACGGGCATGGACACCTCCTGCTAATTTAGGGGGCTTCAAGCCCCATCCAACCTGGCCTTGAACACCTCCAGGGATGGGGCAGCCACCACTCTGGGCAACCTGGGCCAGGGCCTCCCCAACCTCACAGCAAAACATTTCTTCCTAAGATCTCATTTCAATCTCCCCTCTTGCAACTGAAATCCTATCCCTGCACTCCCCAATCAAAAGTCCCTCCCCAGCTTTCCTGGAGCTCCTTTCAGGACTGGAAGCTGCTTTAAGGTCTCCCTGAAGCCTTGTCTTCTCCAGGCTGAACAACCCCAACTCTCTCAGTCTGTCCTCATACGGAAGGTGCTCCAGCCCTCAGATCAACTCCATGGCCTCCTCTGGACTCATTCCAACAGATCTGTGTCCTCCGTGCACTGAGGACTCCAGAACTGAACACAGTGAGGGCTCAAGTGAGGTCTCACGTGAGAGAGCAATACTTATGGCCCACATCAAAAAACTCAGTTACACTCCAAGATCCCTCAATAGTGATCCAAACCCTCCAAAATCATTAGAAGTGAAATGTTCAAGCATTTTTGGGGATGTTTACCTATGCTCAGTGTGCTGGGAAGGGTTTTTTAAAGGCACACATGACAGTTAAGACTTGTTTACATACCGAAGCTGTACTGATTTACTTACGATGATTTGGTGGCAGATGCAGAAATTCATTTGTATGATGATGCTCAGTATTGCTATAGCCAGTTCATTACGGGAAGAACAATCCATAGCACTATAAAGCTGCTTTACACTGGGCTAAATGTGACCATATGAGAGACAATAGCAATATAATTATATTGATTTTTTTAAATCATACTCCTAAGTGATATTTATACTGGTTGAAGGCATGTACAGACTAGCTCAACTTTAAGTCTCCTTGAAATACCTAAGAAATGGCATGCTTAAACCTTCTTTTCAGCTTGGAAAAACTGAGATTTTTTTTGTGCCTCAGTAATGCTGGGATTGCTCGGTTGTGCCTGTGAGAAACTGATGCCTCATTGTTGCTACCAGCTTGGCTTTTGCATGTGGATGGAAGAGCACAGCATGGGAGGGATGGTGGCCATCTCCCATTCCTGTCCCCATAAGCTCTGCTGCTACGAAGGTTTTTTGAATAATCAACACCCACCCTGTCAGTTACCCCTTAAGCCCATTCCCCTTTAATCTGGCTGCTATGGGCAGAGAGCAGATTGCTCACCTCTTCTCCAGTGACACTTTGGGGAGATCATCAGTGAGATCCCCAACAGTCTTCCAGCTGCTTCTGATTTGGGAGCGTCGAGCTCCACCATTGAGGCACCCCAAGAGGCCAAAGCTGGCTGATCATTGACTTTCTCATGTCATCTCTCGCATGAACATTGCAGGGCCGAAGGGAGGCAGATAGGGGCTGTAGGGAGTCTGCGTGATCCCTCATCCCTTTCTGCTGGAAGGTGTTTGCAGAAGGCAATTACATAAAACGTTTACCCAGATGTGACACGAGACATTGCCAAAAAAGGGCTTAAAATGGGACACACTGGAATAAGAATGGTGGGATGGGGGTGAGGGTATTAATGGAGGTAGCAGTGGTGACAGGTCCCAGGGCTCTGCATCCTTGGGAATGGAGGGAGGCCTGTACGGATGGGTAGGAAGGAAAAGGCTCAGGGCAGCCAGGGCAAGATGTGGCTCAACACCAGCCGACCTTGCTGCCATGGAGCTGAGCAGCCAGCAGGACATTTTCCTGACCTGCCAAGTGAGACAAGGTGCAAATGACTCCCTCTTGAGTCAGATTGTAATTTCAGACACAATTCTCCCTGGACACCTTGAACTCTCTGCTCTGCTGTGATTTTATTAAGATCTTGGCCAGTGAGCTTGGTCCCCAGGCTTCTTCCTAACGAGATTATCAGCTGATCCCTACTTAGTTTGTTTTACCCCAAAAGCCCCTGCTTTTTAAAGTTAAATTCAGGAGAAGGAGCACCATCCTTTTGTTTATACAGCACCAAGCAATAATAAGGTGTGCCTATGGTCCAGAAAAGCCAAAGATAAAGAGCCAGCAGATAAATGAGCCCACAGTAATACAAGAGCCTCCTTCACTAATAGATTTCTGCTGCTGAGACATTTCTACCAGCCAAAAAAGGTGATAAAGATCAAAGCAAAGAATTTAAAGCTCCTGGTTATTGCAAACAGGGGATTTCTTTTGCCTGACAGTTCTTCAAGTCTTGCACAAGCAATGCCCTTGTGCCTGCTTCTCCTTCACTTCTTCTTTGGGAAAGGACAAAAAAAACTTCTTCTCTTCATTGTCTCCCCTTTCTGGGTATGAATTTTCTTCATTCTCAAACAACCCTTTCACTGCTGTTTTTTTTCTTTCAGGCTGGCCCAACTTATAACATTCTTCATTATAGAATTGTAGAATTGTTACGATTGGAAAAGACCATCTAGTTCAACTGTTATTATTAACCAGCATCCACCAGGCTCTGTCAATTTGTTTCCTGCATACAACTGGGAGATGGTTGGTCCCCTATCCCCTTCAAGAGAAGTACCGTGGGCATCCTATCAGTATGGACCTTCCTTATCCACCACCAAAATCCCTTCAGATACAGCCACCCCACCCCAGGAAAAATGCTCTGCTGTCACCACAGCAAAACGGGCACACACTACTGGTCATGGGGAACACAGGTTCAGAGCCACCTCCTGTGAATGAGGCCTTTTGACTACTTGGCATTTTTCATTATAAAGTCAAAAGAATCATTTGTTTTCTTTCACTTTTGGCTACCAAAATTGTATTGACTCAAAACAAAATAAAGGATCATAGATTTTGTGTTCTGTAAGGTGAAAAATAAGTTTGGCTGGTGAAAAGAACTTGATTTAGGTGGGACAAAAGAAACAAGAAATTGGATAAATGAAAAAAAAATCATGAAATGTTTCATTCAATAAAAAAATAATCCCTTGTGGTAAGGCTTCAAAAGCCAAATATTAAGCCTCACTTGCTGATGGCACATTGGCCTTATGAGGAACGGCTGAGAGAGCTGGGGTTGTTTAGCCTGGAGAAGAGGAGGCTGAGGGGAGACCTCATTGCTCTCTACAACTACCTGAAAGGAGGCTGTGGAGAGGAGGGAGCTGGCCTCTTCTCCCAAGTGACAGGGGACAGGACAAGAGGGAATGGCCTCAAGCTCCGCCAGGGGTGGTTTAGGCTGGACATTAGGAAAAAATTCTTCACAGAAAGGGTCATTGGGCACTGGAACAGGCTGCCCAGGGAGGTGGTTGTGTCACCTTCCCTGGAGGGGTTTAAGGCACGGGTGAACAAGGTGCTAAGGGGCATGGTTTAGTGTTTGATAGGAATGGTTGGACTCGATGATCTGGTGGGTGTCTTCCAACCTGGTTATTCTATGATTCTATGATTCTTGGATGACTATACTCTTTGCTGGGTGAGAAACTAGCTGCATGGCCAGGCTCAGAAAGCTGTGGTGAATGGAGTTAATTCCTATTGGAAGCAAGTCCCAAGAGGTGTCCCTAGGGCTCAGTGTTGGGGCTGCCTCTGTTCAATATCATTATTCATGATCCGGACAATGGGATCGAGGGCACCCTGAACCAGTTTGCAGATTGCATCAAGTTGGGCAGGAGTGTTGATCTGCTGGAGGGCAAGAAGGCTCTGCAGAGGGATCTGGGCAGGCTGGATTGATGGTTGGTGCCAACAGGATGGGATTCAACAAAGCTGAGTGACGGGTCCTGCATGTGGGTCACGCCAAGCCTGTGCAATGCTCCAGGCTAAGGGAAGAGTGGCTGGAAATGTGCCCAGCAGAAAAGGACCTGGGGGTGCTGGTCGACAGTAGCTGATCATGAGCCAGCAGTGGCCCAGGTGGCCAAGAAGGCCAAGAGCACCCTGGCTTGGATCAGCCATGGTGTGGCCAGTAGGAGCAGGGAAGGGATTGTCCCCCTGGACTCCACGCTGGTGAGGCAGCACCTTGATCCCTGGGTTCAGCTGCCCCTCAGTACAAGAAAGACATCGAGGGTCCGGATTGTGCCCGGAGAAGGGGATTGGAGCTGGGGAAGGGGCTGGAGCCCAGGGGTTCTGGGATTGACTGAGGGACCTGGGTCTGTTTAGCCTGGAGAAGAGGCTTAGGGGAGACCACATTGCTCTGCACAGCTCCCAGAAACGAGGTTGTGGTGTGGTGGGTGCTGAGCTCTTCTCCCAAGTAGCCAGTGATGGGATAAGAGGAAATGGCCTCAAGTAGCACCAGGAGAGGTTTAGATTGGATATTAGGAAATAATGTCTTTACTGACAGAGTGGTGAAGCACCAGCAGAGGCTGCCCAGGGCAGTGGGGAATCTCCTTCCCTGGAGGTGTGCAAAACCCATGTGGTCATGGCATTTTGGGACACTGTTCAGTAGTCACAGTTGTGTTGGGCTGATGGCTGGACTGGATGATCTTGGAGGTCTTTGACAACCGTAATGATTCTATGATTCCATGATTTGTTTCATTGTCAAAAGTGATGAGGTCTAGTCTAAAATGGCATTTGCAAGCCAAAATCTGGCTGACCTCCCAGTAAGGCTTTGAGTTCCACCGAGCCCCACTCTTGTCACTTCTGCAGGGGGACCTGGGGACATCTAAAAACCTTTCATCTGCATTTTTTTTATAGAGACAGAGCTAAACCTTGGACTCATCAAGAGAAGCAGCCAAGCTGCAGGCAGTGTCAATTAAGACCGGACTGCTGTTCATAGTCTCCATTTCTGGATAATCACATCACCTCATCCCTAAGAGAAGAAAGGAAAACAAAGCAATGTCAAAAAGAAGAAAAAAAAAGATAAATCAGAACAAATCATGTTGCAGCACAACTATTATTTTTTCCTGTATTTTTCCCCTCTCTACTGATATGTAAAAAAATATATATATTATATTATATTTTCGTTTTCTTAAATTATTTTTTCAGCCTCAGTCCCAGCCGAAGTCCTGCCCTGTCATCTGGTAGAACTTCATGTTGAAGGGCCGGTAGAAGTCCCGCAGTCTCTGTACCACCTCCTGGTCTATGTTGGGGTGCGTCCTGCCTTTTGTCTTCCCCAGGCAGTGGGGTTTGCTGCTGCCCTCCGCCTTCTTCAGGCATGGGAACCCCTTGGTTTTGTTGAAGTAGAAGTGTTTGTCGGTGATGATCCTCTTGAGGCCCAGAAAGTCCTGGACCCTGCCCAGCTCCCCCGCGGGGTCGGTGATCAGCCTCTCCCCGCTGACAAAGAGGATCTGCCCGATGGGGAAGTAAAGGAGCCAGTTCTCCAGGTGCTTGGCATAGATGCCAATCTGGATGGCGCTCCACGAGGTGTCAATGAGGCCCGTAGTCCTGTTTTTGAAGGTCAGGCTCTCAAAGGTGGGGATATCGGGCTTCTTGGAGAGCGTCTGGGTGTAGTCCGAGATGGCTCTGGTCACAGGGTCCCGCACCACCACGATGAGCTTGGTGCCCTTGGACATGGAGGAGATGCGGGCTGGGGCCTCCTTGGTGACGAAGTAGCTGGGGGTCTTCTCCATGGTGATCTGCCCCTCCAGGGTCCTGGGCATGAGGTCTCTGAGAGAGGGGGAGAGAAGGACAGGTTATTGCTTAATGTCCCTGGGTGGGGTGGGAGTTGCTGAGCGCGGCGGTGCTGGGTACCAAGGGAAGGATGCTCCTGGGCCTCACACCTCCAGCCCAGCTTTCCTTACTCCCTGCACAGATTGTCAGGAGGCCCCTACTGCTCTGATTCAGCAAAGCATATTAAGACATTCCTGATTTCCTCATTCTTTTGGCTGCTTTTTTGCCTAGAATTACACCTAAAACCATTTTGCCTGTTTGTGGCCTCTAAGGAGCTTCCTGAGGGGGATCCCACCTCCCTTCTTGCAATAGCACTGTAGGAACAAAGCACATCTCTACAATCTCAATGTCCTATCCCTTTAAACTCCTCTCTGCCTGTGCGGGGGTTTCCCATGCATTGGCTGAAATTCCCTGTAATTTCTCGAGTAACAACACTCCCTTTCTGCAGGGCACAAGGGATATTCAAGGGCCAGGATTTAAGACTCTATCTTTTGGTATTTTCGAGGTGGCAGCAAACTGATGTCATACAAAAATGTGCAATATCAGCCCCCTGACCTCAGCAATTTCCTTCTTCCACCCGAAGAGATCCTACACATGAGCTGCTTTGGGAAGCATTCCTAGCTGGGAGCGGGACGGGGCTTGAAGCTTTGACCAGCATCCATCCTGCTCCGCTGTCCCCTTGAGAGTTCAAAGCCCTCCAGGGCCAGGAATGGGGTGTTATTTGCTAAAGGACCATGGGACTTGGGCACAGAATAGCCTGAGCTCTTCTGTGTTAAACAAAGCAAGCCAGACAGGTGAAGGAGCCACATGAGTGGCTGTTTGTTTGCTCCTCCTGGGTGCTCACAGCTCCTCAACTTGTTTCCCCTTGACTGCCACACCACATCCCATCCCCTCATGTTCACATCATTCCAGGCATCAACCCTGGACAGGAGGCAGCGTTTGCAAAAGCCCAGTGATTTGCACGATTATAATTTGGTTACACAAACCCATCCCTCTTTCCAGGCTCTCAGCAGATTTCCTCTCTGCAGTTTGGTCTCCGTCCAACAGTCTGATCCTTCCTGGGGAAAACGGGAGCTGGATGGGAGGTGGCTGCAGCGCTGGTGAGGTTTATCACCATGCCACCAGCAGTTCTCATGGCAACTGCGCCCCTGAGTCCCGAGACGCAGGGACCCACATCCCTCCCCACCCCTTGACACCTCGTCTTTGACTTCGTTGTGGTTGCAACATCCATGTTCAGTGATGAACTGCTCCCTGCCTACGTTACTGCTAAAGTCTTGCAGCAGCAACATCTGGTTTGCAAACCCATGCAATATGCCAGCAAAATTAAACTCATCTATCAAAAAAAGCAACAATGAAAAGCCAATAAGAGCTAAAAACACCAATAGCAACCAAACCCCAGGCTGAGTCATTATGTTACAAATGAGGCAGCAAGGATTGACCCTTCCTAAAGCAATTCTTCCTATGTGCAACCACATTACACACAGGCTGAGTAAAGGTGTGGTCCTAGAGAAGACAATTCTCTGCTGGTCTTCGCTGAGGGTTTCTGTTTAGGAGAAACTCCAAGAATCTGGGACGTTCAGGTTGGAGAAAAAATGAGCTGAAGGGTATGAGAGAGATCTAACACATCCTTAAGCATGTGAAGGCATAAAGGCAATCGCTGATGACACTTAAGGACAGCCTTTGCCAAGCAGACACATAATTCTATGGTAGAATTTGCCATCACCTGATGCTGCAAAGACCAAAAGTATAAATGGTCCAGAGAAGTCATGGCTGCTCCATCCCTAGAGATGTTCAAGGCTGGGTTGGATGGGGCTTGGTGCAACTGGGTCCAGAGGGAGGTGTCCCTACTCATGGCAGGCGGTTGGGCTTGACAGTCCCTTACAACCCAAACCATTCTGTGGCTCTGTGAAACACTGGCCAAATTCACAGTGGATGAAATAAATCATTGGCAATGAAACGTGAAAGTCCCAGAGCTACCTCAGTAACAGAAAGCCTCAACCTTGATTGTCCTAAAGTGGAAGGAGATAAAAGGAGAAGGAGCCCTACAAACCATCAGCTTTCATACATTTGTCTGTAGATACCTCATACCACCCACCATCTGGACAAAGGTACTGGGCTGGGTGGCTCTTTGCCTTGTCCCTGTGAAGCTGTTCATATAGTTTTTTGCTCAAGGTAGTCTCATTCATCATTCTTTTCTGCCATGTGCACCAAGATGTGGTGGTGTTGCCCTCTGCTTTGGAAACCCTGCAACAATTGGACTTCAGTAAAGCCTTTGACACAGTTTCTCACAGCATTCTGCTTCGGAAACTGTCACCTCTGGCCTGGACAGGCGCACACTCTCCTGGGTGGAAAACTGGTTGGCTGGAGGGCCCAGAGAGTGGTGGGAAATGGTGTGAAATCCAGCTGGAGGCCAGTGACAAGTGGGGTTCCCCAAGGCTCAGCGCTGGGTCCAGCCCTGTTCAATGTCTTTATCAATGACCTGGATGAAGGCATCGAGTGCACCCTTAGCAAGTTTGCGGATGACACTAAGCTGGGTGGAAGTGTGGATCTGTTGGAGGGTCGGGAGGCTCCAAAGGGATCTGAACAGGCTGGACCGCTGGGCTGAGTCCAATGGGATGAGGTTTAACAAGGCCAAATGCCGGGTCCTGAGCAGCTACGGACTACGAGAAGTCTGGCTGGAAACTGCCTGGAAGAGAGGGACCTGGGGTATGTTGGTTGACAGCGACTGAACATGAGCCAGCAGTGGCCCAGGTGGCCAAGAAGACAAATGGCATCTTGGCTTGGATCAGAAACGGTGTGACCAGCAGGTCCAGGGAGGTTCTTCTCCCTCTGGACTCAGCACTGGTGAGACCGCTCCTTGAATCCTGTGTTCAGTTCTGGGCCCCTCACCACAAGAAGGATGTTGAGGCTCTGGAGCGAGTCCAGAGCAATGAAGTTGGTGAAGGGGCTGGAGAACAGGCCTTATGAGGAACGGCTGAGAGAGCTGGGGGTGTTTAGCCTGGAGAAGAGGAGGCTGAGGGGAGACCTCATTGCTCTCTACAACTACCTGAAGGGAGGTTGTGGAGAGGAGGGTGCTGGCCTCTCCTCCCAAGTGACAGGGGACAGGATGAGAGGGAATGGCCTCAAGCTCCACCAAGGGAGGTTCAGGCTAGACATTAGGAAAAAATTTTCCATGGAAGGGGTCACTGGGGACTGGAACAGGCTGCCCAGGGAGGTGGTTGAGTCACCTTCCCTGGACAGGTGTTTACAAGACGGGTGGATGATGTGCATGGTTTAGTGTTTGATAGGAATGGTTGGACTTGATCATCCTGTGGGTCTTTTCCAACCTATTGATTCTATGATTCTATGAAATGAGTCATCTAGAAGCATGTGAAGCCCTGAAAGATGAAGGAACCAGGTCAAACCCCCTTCCCCATCACCTGCCCGCTCTGTCCCTGGCTGTCACTGCCCCTGTAACACAGCTCCTGCAACTCCAGGCTGCTGTGGACCAAGAGCAGGAGAGGCTGAACTGGCAGCAGTGGGGTGAGGGCAGTGGGAAGGCTGCACTGACTTCTTTTTGTGTTTTGAAAAGTGGTGAAATCTCAGCTCTGTCTTCCCAAGGAGGAGATTAACCCCTTTCATGGTGAGGCTGTGACAGAAAAGCTTTCTTCCACACCCAGGAATGAGCACACACCTCTGCTGCCAGGCTGGCGGGCAGGGACATGCCAGGAGCCACAGGGAATGCACTACCACAGCTATGGGGAGATTAATTAATTACAAAGGGCATCTTTCATAGATGTAAACAGTTGCCTCAAGGCCTCCCTGGATTAATGGCATCTGGGTTTTATTGAAAATGAGCCACTTGAAAAGACAAGAACCACAAAAATGTTTTTGGCAAGAACAGCCACCAGTCGGCCCTGCCAGAATAAATGGATTCTGTTATTTTAATTTTAGTAGAGCTTGGAGCTTTATTTAACTACTTAATAGGGGAGGAAGACTTTCCTCAAAGGGCACATTTCGGCTGCGCATGCATATTCATATCTGGCCTTTTCCAGGTCCATAGTTTCTTCCCAGCAGTGGTGTCCAAGACAGCTGTTCTGGCCAAAGCCCGTGGACGTAGCTCATGGGGCTACTGCTCATGGCCCCTTCTCCAACCCAATGGGCTTCAGTGGACTTTGCTTTGGTAATGCAATGGTTTGGATTTCTCCTCTTTCGGCACTGCTGCTGCAAATGCTCCAGCACCCACACAGAGAGACAATTGCAGGGTCAGCTCCTCAGAAGGCCTGGCTGGAGGGGGCAATGCTATGCAAGGGCTGAGCACCAGGTGGTTACAGGTCCCAGCAGTGCACCTGGTGCTGCTCTGGGATTTCCTGATAGTCCTTGGTGTGCCAGTCCTTGACATCAGCACATTATTAATGGGGTCACATAAGGACATCCCACCAATGGTCTCCCAACGCTCAGACACTCCTGGTGTGATCTTTACTGTCACATTTACTTCAGCTTTTACATCTCTTTATAGGATGTACAATGATGGCTTTAAAAAGTCTTTAAGATTCCCAGGGCAAGCAGAGCATTGGCTCAGCTCCGGAGAGCAGAGTCCACAGAGAAGCCACCTGATCTTGAGACCCTGTTCTTAGCAAAAGCGCAACTTCGGGGAAGAAAGAATCACTTTATGCCAAGAAACTGGAATATCATATCGGGCTGTCTCCTTACATGACTGATCACTCAAGGGGTGAGTGTTTCAGGCAACTCAGCCTGAAGGAATAGATGCAAAGGCACATGTTACTGGTCGGTGTTTGCCCCCAGCCCATGTTGGGTGTCCTCTCCACTCCATCAGGAGCAGGAAATGGGTTAAATAAGCCTGTTTGTCTCAGCTGACCTGTGCTGCTGTCCCACTAACTCTACACAGCAAGAGAAGTGGATGATTAGCGAACAAACAAGCATTGCTTGTTCCAGAAATTAATTCTGGGAGGAGACAGCATGGTCAAGTAGGAGGAGCAGCCCTGTGGTGCCATCTCCCACAGAGGTGGGAGCTGCTTTTAGTCACTGGATCCAGAAGACTTGAGGTCAGTTTGCTGCTTGTAGTGCATCTGCTGCTTTCCTCCCAGCTGGACCAAGCCATGTCCTGCTCAGGACCTGCTGGGCCCCTTGGCAGCACGCAAGCCATTAAAAGCAGCTGTGAATGGACTCGCTGCAAGGCTTTCCCACATAAATCTAGTAAGACCTCTCCTGAAAGGAGGCTGAAGCTGGCAGATAGGGGCAGCTCTTTACCAGGCCTCATACCATTGCAACCCAGAGCAATAAATAAAAACTGCTGTTATTGCAGCTATCAATCAGCCCCACAAGCTTTCTGACATCTCGTAAACCCACCTCAGTCACAAGCTAAAGGCAGAACTCATCTCTGGTTTCAAACCCAGGAGGTGAGCACAGGAAGGGTGAGCAGGGCAGGGCTGCAAGCAACCCAGCAAGCACAGCAGAAGTACAGACTTAGGTGAAGAAAAACTTGCAGCCAGGGCATCTGCATGGAAGTGCCAGCTGGAAGATGCTGCTTGTGTCCCTGGACAAGCCTAGCACACTGCTGGGCTGATGTAGTGCTCTCCCACCCTTTTGCAGCAGCACAGACGCAACAACAGAGGAGCTGCTGCTGCAGAGCCCCCTTCTCCAGCATGCTGATGTTTGCCCTTATCTTTGGCTGCATTCCCACTGACCTGGCCCCAGCCCCATAAGGGCACGCAGGCTGGGAATTTTCCACTGGATAAAGAATGGGAATGAAGCAGAAACATGAAGTGCTGCACAACCAGTTTACACAGAGCTGGACCTTTCCAAGGGTACAAACTGATGAAGGTGATTTTAGCTCTCAGGATCTTTCCATTTCACAGCCATCGACTTGCAGCAGGGTTCTGAGGCACAGAAGATGCAGAAGGGCCTTGCACCCTGACACCCTGCCCAGACAGCCTCAGGGGGATGGACCTTGCTCCAGCCTCCAGGTGTCTTTTCCATCTAAGCCAGAAGTTCAAACTGGAGGCCCAAGCAGTTGGATACACATGAAAAATGGTAGGGAAGGAATGCCTTGAGCAGACAATGGAGGAGACTCCCTGGGATGTTTCCATGGCTTGAGGTGAGCTGCCACAGAATGCGATAATGAACACCCTAGAGCAGTCTTCAAAGAGGAATGTTGGGGTTGTCCTATGCAAGGACAGGAGTTGGACTCAATGATCCTTGTGGGTCCCTTCCAACGCAGGACATGCCACAATTCTATGATTCTTTGAAACCTGCCCTCTGCTACTTTTTGCCCTGCTCAGCTTAAACTAGATGCACTTTGGTTTTGCTCCAGATTCAATGGCCAGGGTTCAGCTGGGGTTCAGAGCGCTGCAGCCCACAGCAACGGTGGGAAAGGAAGTCTCTGTGGTTGCCAGTGTTGTTAGTAAGGAAGTGCCATCAAAGAGGTCATCGCAGGAAAAACCTTATCAAAGACATGCTGCTCTTTCCAAAAGAGCCCAACAGCTCTGCAATCTGCTGCAGGACCTTGAATCCCATGGACGAGCCTTTCTGGGAAGGAAAGGCCAAACACGCTCCCAGAAATGTCACACAGGGTCATGGGGAGGATCAGATACTCTCCCACCAGCAGACATACATCCTGAACCCTCCCTTTGTGCCACAAAGTGTGGTTAAATATGAAATCAGCTTGTTTGTGTAGAATTATCTGGCCTCTACCTGGGAAGGAGAGGAGATGAAAAAGAAAAAACTCCATTCCTTTCATGTCTGGGAGCAAGCAAGGACTGACACGAGCCCCTCTCCATCAATCACCCTAAAAACCAAGCAGCAGCTGAGATGAGTGCTGGTGCCCTCAGACCCTTCAGTCCCACTTGACTGCCTTGTTACCCTTTGTATGTCAAGTGTTAAGGGACCATAAGGGCTGCTACGGCAAGGCTAGGAGAGCAAAGAGGGAAAATTCAATGTCTGAGGGAGCTTACTTCATCTCTCACTTCTATATAGAAGTGCTGCCAGAATTTCCTTCTCTGGGATGGGGTATGAGTGTGATAGAACACGGCTGGCAGCTCCAGGGGAAACACTAAGCCTTCTCCAGCATGAAGCTATTGGACAAGGAGGATGGGGAAACTGTGGCACCGCAAGCACTGAGCCTCGATGCAGCCTCATACCCTGGAAGTGGTGCGCATGGCTCCCTAGCTACCAGCAAGGTGTCTTCCCCCTCACTTATTTTCTATTTTTCTTCCAGATCATTTTAAGCAGTGACTCTGGAACAGAAATTTATAAAGGAACTAAACCCTGCTCTCACCAGCAGTTGCCTTCCCCCTACCCTCAAGCCCACGCTCCCTGAAGTACCATTAGAGTGTGTGCAGAAGATGATTGAGAAGATGCTTTGGCAAGAGTGATAGCTCGATGTAACCAGTAGTGGTCATGCATATATAAATGAAGAAACGCTGCCTAAAGAGACGAATGGGTCCCTCTTACAAGGCCGGGATCTCACCTTAGGGGTTGTCCTGCCCTGGCAGCTCTAGCAGGGCTCTAAATTTGCTTCAATGAGCTGTAAGGGCACGACAGAGTTAGCTGAGCCTCCTGCTTTGCCTTCCTTTAGATGTCAGGTGAAATCAATAAATGGAAAGATGCATTTCAGGAGAAGTAAAAGTTAAAAAACAAACTGAAGAAAAGCTGTGAGACTGAAGAAGAAATCATTCATTGCGTTGCTGGATGCAAAATCAAGTCCAATTGACAATATCAAAAGGACACTCTTGCCATTGGCTTTAAGGAAGATGGATTGGGCTGAGGCTGGAGCAAAATAAGAGGCAGGAATAGCCCTGGGATAGGTCAGTGAAGACTGTGGGTCTCTTCCATCTCTACCCACCCTTCTCTGGGTAAAGAGAACTTTCAGGGAAATCTGTGTGTTACTGGGGAACCTATAACACAACTGTCATCTCCCAGAGCACACCTGCACCCTTGCAAACCACTTGCAAGGTGTCACTTGTGGTGGTGTCAGGGGCCTTGAGTTTTCTTCTGGCTCTGCTCCTCTGTCCCCACTGCAACACTGCAAACTGTGCAGGAGGAGGGCATCACCGAGGCTCTGGTCCCTGGGCTGTAATCAGACAGACACGTGGCAGCACTGTCTCATTCCTACAAGTGGTAAATGGTCCCTGGGTTATCTGCTTCCCCCAAGATGTGCCTCCTGTCACCTCAGCACACTCCCTGTGCCCAGCCCAGCAAGGTCTCTCCCAGGACACAGGCTTTTTATTGTCGCAAATACTCCGGAGGGGTTTGAAACATTAAAGCAGACATGAAAATGGGACCTCGTGTTGGGAAGAAAGGGCAGTTGTCAAAGTACACAGGAGTTACTGTTACTTTAAGGCACATAGAAAATACCCCAAAAGCCAGAACTAGCTGCCGGCCCTGAGCACGGGCACCTTTACCTGCGCCAGAGCCCAGGCAGCAGGGATGGGCACCGCTGGGTGCTGCAGGCATCGCTGCAGGGGATGAACGTCCCACACTGTTAATGTGCCACCTTCTTGAATAAAACCCTTTTGCAGAGGTAGGGCCTTTCCTTCTCCCACCCCCTGAATCAGCCTGGTCTCTGCTTGTTGCTGTTGCACAGTCAGCGACATCGGGAGCACCCGAGCTCATCCTTACAGCGTTTATTTCAGCAAGTCTCAGTATTTATGTATCTCATTACATCAGCAGCCGGTAGCATCTGTTTCCACACTGTATCTGCCAAGCAGCATCTTATCAGCCGTGCTGCCTTCCCATCCCTCCCTCCTCTCCTTCCAGTAACTCTCCCTCTAAAGTTCAGGAGAGGGCCGACAGCTGGACACGGAATGCAGCCAGCACTCATGCCACAAACATCTGCCTAAACTGCAGCTTGTAGGGCCACAGCAACCCCCCCCCCCCAGGACATCTGCCCTGTCCCCATCCAGACCCCCAGCAGCAACCAAAGACCCAGTCCCACCTGCAGGCAGGGTCTGTCCGGGGCAGGGTGAGACAGAGGGACAAGGCAGGTGGCCGTGGGCATCCTGGCATCCACGCCATGCCCATCATATGGGCATCCTGGCAATGGCATCTGCAAGCCCAGCCAGGGGGCTGCACTGAGCTCTTGGGGGTCCTCAGCAGACACCACACACACATAATCTGCAAACCCACTGCATTCCAAGTGCCGGAGCAGCCCTGCTCCCTGCCACCAGAGGAATTAACCACTTCAGCATTTCAGATAAATCACTCCAGCAACTTCACTGCCTCCAAGACAGGGACCGGGACACTAAGCTGTCCGTGCTGAACCCACAGGAGGAACAGCCGGTGTCACCCCATCCCCAGGGCACAGCCCAGAAGCTTTCTACTCCTCGAGGAGCTGGGAAACCCATCAAAGAAATGCTATGAAGAAAGTGGCTTGTTTCAACAGCCTGCTGCTGCTAACTCTGCAGGTGGAACTGTCTTTCCGGATTCCTGGGCCATGACCTTGCTCAGGAAAAGCAGGAACAATCGCTGGTCAAGGACAGGGTGGCTGCCGCCCCAAGGTGCCCTGCCAGGAAGCTCAGTGTCCCTGGGATAAGGGCTTCATTCTACCCTCGAGAGCACCCAGGTATGAGCAGGCATGCGCGTAACTTCACATCGGCTCCCCTGGCCCTGGGGCGACAGGGCTGCAAGTGCGCTGGGGGGTTCTGAAGGGTCAGAGGAGCATTTGGATGTGAGGAGGAGCTGCACTGGGGTCTTTGCTTGACAGTACCAACCCCTGTCTGTGCTTTCAGCGTTCGGCTGCAGCCTCACTGGCCCCTGCCCCAGAAGGTAGACTGCACTTATCAGAGCTAATTACAACATGCAAGTCCTCTGCCTAATTGCTCTGGTTTATTATTTATGAGCAGAGCTGCTACTTTGAAGGCAGCAGGTAAGCGGTGAGCCCTGCACTCAGGAAGGTGCCTGATGGCCTCCTGGCTCCCAGTGAAGGTGATGCTGGACGTGAGAGGCGATGCCGCTGGCCTGACATCTCCTAACCAGCCTGGGAGAAGGAACTACGCTGAAAGGCTCCCGAAAATCTGCTGTGCTGGGAAGCACATCTGGACACCACCTGGAGACTGCTAGTGCCTAAGTGCTATCGACAAGCAAAAACTCTCTGATGCCATTAGCTGTGTGAGCCATTGATTTTCTTTTCTGGAACAACAAACTCATTGGAGCTGAGGCAATCCTGGGTGGTATCACCGCTTCCTCCAGACTGACCAGCTGGGGTTTGGAAAAGGGGTGTTTTGTAGTGGTTTTCTTTCCAATGGCTAAAAAGCCCAGTCATTGTGGTGCACTTGTGCATGAGCCTCAGAGGCTGCTGGGTCCTGCTTGCTGGTGTTGCTGGTAGATCCCAGCCAACTGCCTAACAGAAGCAGAAGAGCTCTGGGGCTCTTGGCCATAGACTCCTTTCCCATGTTTCCATCCTTTGTACAGGCATGGAGATAGCACCAGGCATCACCTAAAGGGACTTGGGGGTGTCATCCACCTCTGGCACCAGGAAGTCTTCCAGCAGTTCCTCTGGCCTAGCCGTGAGCCTGCTCTTTAACTCAGCCTTAGAGCTCCTCTTGAGGCACTCCCAGCAACTTTAGCGAGGGTGCAGTTTTGAAGTTTGCCATGCCCTAGAGAGCTGCCCTTCCTCAGCAGACCTGGACCCAGCACTCATCACCTCCAGCAGTGCTCAGATGCATTTTTTAGGTACTCCGTGTTTTTAATTCACAGTGGTCTCTCCAACGTCATGTGCCTTTCCCTGTGACAGCTTCCCCCTGGCAGTGGCTGAGACTCCAAACACAGAGCATGAGCCATTTGCCAATCCCCTGCAGCACCAGCTCGTTCGTAGCAAGGTGTAAATCAGACCCACAGTGACTTCATCATATTTTCAATGTAGCTTCCAAATGAAAAGTGATTCCTCATTTCCCAGATGGATTTGCTTGGGTAAATTCAGGCTGCTGATGGGTTATTCTGTTGGCCTTTTGGTGATGTTTTGTTTTATTGTAAATGTAGTGCTTCGTAATGAAAACAGACACTACTTCTGCTCTCTTCTGCACATGCCTCTATTATTCTACAACCTGCTGAATCCCCTCTATGCCATTTTATGCTAAAGGAGGGACCTTAGACCAGCTTCCAGAACTGAAAGGGGCTCCAGGAAAGCTGAGGAGGGGCTCTTGATCAGGGAGTGCAGAGATTGGACAAGGCAAAATGGTTTTCACCTGAAAGAGGGCAGATAGAGATGAGATCTTGGGAAGAAATGTTTTGTTGTGAGGGTGCGGAGGTGCTGGCCCAGGTTGCCCAGAGCAGTGGTGGCTGCCCCATCCCTGGAGGTGTTCAAGGCCAGGTTGGATGGGGCTTGCAGCAGCCTGATCCAGTGGGAGGTGTCCCTGCCCATGGTATGGGGCTGGAACTGGAGCTTTAAGGTCCTTCTGACCCAAATCTTTCTATGATTCTATGATTTTCCCTCTGAGACAATTGGCATGACCCTTTTACAGCCTTGCACCCTGCCTTTCTCTCTTGCAAGAGTTTCTAGTCCCACTCCCACCATGCAGGTGAGTCACTGCTGGAGACAGGTGGCAGAGGACAGTCAGGGCATGGCTGGAAATGAATCCTGTGAACTCAGAGCTCACTTGAAGCAGCACGTTTGCTGAACTGGCCCACTAGCCCAGTGCACGACTGCGCAATTAGGAGGAAGCTCACAGTGTCCTCCCATCATACAGATGGATCCAAATGAGTCACAGCCTTCACAGTCCTTCAGCCTGGACCCCACCCTCCTGAGTTCAGAAGTTACAATCATAGAATCGTGGAATGGTTTGGGTTGGAAGGGAGCTTTAAAGCGCATCCACATGAAAATATTTCTTTCTAAGATTTCATCTCAATCTCCCCTCTTTCAGGTGAAAACCATTCCCCCTCGTCCCATCCCTGCACTTCCTGATCAAGAGCTCCTCCCCAGCTTTCCTGGAGCCCCTTTGAGTACTGGAAGCTGCTCTAAGGTCTCCACAGATCCTTCTCTTCTCCAGGCTGAACAGCCCAAACTCTCTCAGCCTGTCCTTGAATTGGAGGTGTTCCAGCCCTTGGATCATCTCCGTGGTCTCCTCTGGACTCACTCCAACAGATCCCTGTCCACTCTACGCTGAGGATTCCAGAGCTGGATGCAGGGCTCTAGGTGAGGTCTCAGGAGTAAGCTTAGGGAGTAAAGAGAAAAGACTGAGAGGCAAGAAAAAAAATGCTATAAGTGACCCAGCATCCAACATAATTAAACCTCACACCTGTTCTTCTTCCTGAGGAGCAACCTGGAAGTCTTACAAACCCCATCCACCCTCCCACGTGCTGGTGGTGGCCTCAGAGGGACCGGAGCTGCACCTTCCCCTGTGTGGACCAGGGTGAATCCTCTTGATGGGCTCAGCCTTGGGGTGCTCTGACAGGTGCATCTGTACCAGGGAGAACATGGGAAATCCCCAACTCCCAAACCAGGAACCATCTCAGGTCTCTCTTACTCAAGGATCTTCCACACCACACTTTTCAGCCCTGACTAAGCAAATCACCTTAAAGAGGAAAGTGAAAGAACTGTTTATTATTGGAAGTGTCTCCCTCTCTAGGATTCATTTTTTTGATAAATTGGCTTCAGCCTCATTACTTCATGATATATTTCCCTTGACATTTAATTATACTTACCCTAAACACATTAAGCCAATCAGTCTGAACAGTTTCTTATTAATATGCAAATTTCTCCTTTGAAAAGCCATGAATCTGCGAAAAATCTCTTTAGGCTTCAATTAGGCCCTTTCAGGAGGTTGGAAACCCCCCAAAATATCCCCCTCCTCCAAGCGTAGGGGAGGACATTTGGGGCAGAGGGAGCCCAAACCCAAAGACACAACCTGGTACCTCGTTTTGGAATGGTAGAAGTGGATGCTGCCATCCACCAAAGCATCTCCAGAAGAGGAAGAATTTTTTTACAATGAGGATGGGGAGGACCTGGCCCAGGTTGCCCAGAGAAGTGGTGGCTGCCCCATCCCTGGAGGTGTTCAAGGCCAGGTTAGATAGGGCTTTGAGCAACCTGATCCAGTTGAAGATGTCCCTGCTTATGGCAGGTGGGTTGTACCTAGATGGCCTTTAAAGGTCCCTTCCAACTCTAACCATTCCATGATTCTATAATTCCATGATTCTATGATTCAAAGATGATAGGTTGGATTGTGCAAACAAACACAGTGTTGACAGCTTATCCCCATTCCATGGGAGCTATTGTTTCTCCTCTCCACCATCCCTGGAGCTAGAGTGATCCTCCGCTGAGGACCACAAATCCTTATCACAGGGAAGCTTCACGTAGGAGCTCCAGAGGATGCAGTGAAATTTCAGCCCAGTTTTTAGCAAAATGAATGGCAATCCTGTTCCCCTGGCACCATGGGCAAATGGGATGTGATTCACATTGGGCGAATAGATTGAACCATACAATTAACCACCTGCCCTGGAATGGATTTAGGTTTCGCTTTAAAGCATCACTTCCAGCCTCCCTCTGCTCTCATATCTGTCTGAGTGCCCCAGGATTTTCTACTCAGAAACCAACGGGGAATAAATTAGAATCATAGAAATCATGTAATGATTTGGGTTGGAAGGAACCTCAAAGCCCATCCAGTTCCACCCCCTGCCATGGGCAGGGACACCTCCCACTGGATCAGGGAGCTCAAAGCTCCATCCAACCTGGCCTTGAACACCTCCAGGGATGGGGCAGCCACCACTGCTCTGGGCAACCTGGGCCAGGGCCTCCCCACCCTCACAGCAACATACTTCTCCCTAAGATCTCATCTCAATGTCCCCTCTTTCAGCTGAAAACCATTTCCCCTCACCCCATCCTTGCACTCCCTGATCCTGAGCCCCTCCCCAGATTTCCTGTGGCCCTTTTGGTACTGGAAGCTGCTCTAAGGTCACGTCACAGCCTTCTCTTCTCCAGGCTGAACAACCCCAACTCTCTCAGCCTGGACTTGGATGGGAGGTGCTCCAGCTCTAAGATCATCTCCGTGGCCTTCTCTGGACATATCCCAACAGATCAATGTCTTTCATAAGAATCTTATTCACTGAATCATCCCTATAAGTGAGTGGAGAGAAACACCAGCATAGGTGCTACAGCCCTGGTGGTCTTTGGCCTCCTGGATTTGTTTCCCATGGATTGCAGCAATGGGCAAACCACAAAACCACTTCAAAACCTGCCCGACTCCAGATCCCACCAAAAGCTTTTACTTGCTAAACCAAGATGATTTCCTGGGAACTGCTGGGTGCCACCACATCTTCTTGAGAAAAAGTGACCCATTTCACCCTATTTCACAAGAAGTTGTAGTTTTGCAAAAAAATACAAGTTGGTATATTTTTTTTATAGCCTCCAGTCAGACGTTAAGATCAGAAATACATCGCAATCAGTGTACTATATAAGTAGTCCAATTTTAGAAAACAGCTCTCATGAGCAATAAAGAAACCCAATTTACTATGCGCTATAATAAAAATATCTCTTTTAGCATATAAATCAAACCAAAGTGAACAGATAAAGAAAAATAGACTCACACCTCCCCTCCTCCCCCCCAGCTTTTTGCCTAGGAGCGCAGGCAGCGGCCCTGGGGGGGGCTTGCCTGCCCTATATAATAAATACATGCAAGAGCAAATCTGTTAAAAAATGTAGCCCCCACTTTGTTTGCTATAGGTCTCAGTTTATCGTTCGGCAGAAGAAGAAGGGCTGGGAGAAGCCAGTAGGAAACACAATCCTTTCCTGTACAAACAGTAAAGCCTGTGCTGATTCTAAGTGCACCGTATGGCACTATTTTATGTGTGTATATACAGAGATTTTTCAAGCCAGCTAGTGACATAAAGTAATCTTATATCATCTAAAACCAACAATCGTACTTGGACTCCTGGCAGTTTCCCTTGCAGCTGCCCCTGCCCCCCAGGCCCCTTCCCCCATGGGCTGCTGGTGTGCGCTACTGCCTGCTCCCGTTATTTTTCACAAAGACATATAAATCACTCTGGAAACTCTTATTATCTTATTTTCCCTCTGCTTCCCTCTTGTCTGTTTTGAGAAAAATTAATGCATTTGTCTCCAGAAAAATGTGCAGTCTCTATAATTCAGTTTTAAAACAAGCACAACTAGCAAATGGATAGAGCTGGGTTAGGAGACTCATTTGTCATGCGAGTAATTGAACCCTTCCCTTCGATTTTTCCTTTGGGTGTTAAAGACAACTGATGCCTTCCTGAAATTTTCTGAGGGCTAGGAAAGGTGGAAAGACAGACAGACAGATTGACAGACAGAAAGAAAAAGCAGAAGAGAGAAAGAGAAAGGAAAAGAGAAAAAAAGGGTGAAAAGAAAGAAGAAATAAGAGAGAGGAGAGAAAGAAGGAGAATGAAGGAGGGAAGGAAGGAGGGAAGGAGGGAAGGAGGGAAGGAGGGAAGGAGGGAAGGAGGGAAGGAAGGAAGGAAGGAAGGAAGGAAGGAAGGAAGGAAGGAAGGAAGGAAGGAAGGAAGGAAGGAAGGAAGGAAGGAAGGAAGGAAGGAAGGAAGGAAGGAAGGAAGGAAGGAAGGAAGGAAGGAAGGAAGGAAGGAAGGAAGGAAGGAAGGAAGGAAGGAAGGAAGGAAGGAAATCTCAAAGCACTGGCTACCTCTGCAGAGGGAACTTTGGGGAGCCCCCAGGAGAACATTCCAGGTGGGATCTTTTCAAAAGCTGGTGGTACTTTGCCTCTGCCTTAACCTGGCCCTGCTGCCCCTGCCCGCATGCCTGCAGACCTGGGAATGAATAGCCCTGTTAGGTCCTGCAAGCACCCCAAGCCTCAGATGCGGTGTGGGGGGAAGCATCGTGCAACATATTAATGACCGTGGTTACATCCCGATGCCTCTTTCTGCATCTGGAACTCAGGGACTCTCTGCTGCTTCCCCCCCACCCTAAACTGGAATGCAAATCCACACAGTTCTCTGGACAAAGTCCCTCAGACAGTGGCATGTTTCTCCAAACAACGAAAATCACAGCCAGCTTTAAAATAATCCCCATCCTTTTGCTGTTCTTGTGGGGCAAGAACCTCCCCCTGCGAGCAATGTGTACGCCAAGGGCTCCTGTACAGGACCATGCACATCCTTGCCACAGTCCCCAGGACACATCCTGACCTCTTATCAGCAATAAGGCCCGATTCACCGCTCACACAGAGGAAGCCAAGAATAATTCCAGAAAAGCCACAATCAAGTGAGGACTCGGGCCAGCCAAGTCTATTGTTCCTTTGTCTCTCACTATATTATCTCTGTCCTCTGGGAGCTACATTATTGCCTGCAATATATAATGTGATTTGCTTGTTTTCAAAGTCTGCCTCATTTTTCTTAGGCACAAACACTAGTGCACCATCAGCCATGCACACTCACAGCAAGGCATAGAATCATAGAATTATAGAATCACTGGGTTGGAAAAGACCCACCGGATCATCGAGTCCAACCATTCCCATCAGTCACTAAACCACGTCCCTCAGCACCTCGTCCACCTGTCCCTTAAACCCCTCCAGGGAAGGTGATTCAACCACCTCCCTGGGCAGCCTCTGCCAGTGCCCAATGACCCTTTCGGTGAAAATTTTTTTCCTAATGTCCAGCCTGAACCTCCCCTGGAGGAGCTTGAGGCCATTCCCTCTCGTCCTGTCCCCTGTCACTTGGGAGAAGAGGCCAGCACCCTCTTCTCCACAACCTCCTTTCAGGCAGTTGGAGAGAGCAATGAGGTCTCCCCTCAGCCTCCTCTTCTCCAGGCTAAACACCCCCAGCTCTCTCAGCCGTTCCTCATAAGGCCTGTTCTCCAGCCCCTTCACCAGCTTCATTGCTCTTCTCTGGACTCGCTCCAGAGCCTCAACATCCTTCTTGTGGTGAGGGGCCCAGAACTGAACACAGGATTCGAGGAGCGGTCTCCCCAGTGCCGAATCCCGAGGGAGAATAACCTCCCTGGACCTCCTGGTCACGCCGTTTCTGATCCAAGCCAAGATGCCATTGGCCTTCTTGGCCACCTGGGCCACTGCTGGCTCATGTTCAGTCTCTGTCAACCAACACCCCCAGGTCCCTCTCCTCCAGGCAGCTTTCTAGACAGACTTCTCCTAGTCTGTAGCTGCTCAGGGTTGTTGTGCCCCAAGTGCAGGACCCGGCACTTGGCCTTGTTAAACCTCATGGCATTGGACTCAGCCCAGCGGTCCAGCCTGTTCAGATCCCTTTAGAGCCTCCTGACCCTCCAGCAGATCCACACTTCCACCCAGCTTAGTGTCGTCCGCAAACTTGCTAAGGGTGCACTCGATGCCTTCATCCAGGTCATTGATAAAGACATTGAACAGGGCTGGACCCAGCACTGAGCCTTGGGGAACCCCACTTGTCACCGGCCTCCAGCTGGAGTTAACTCCATTTCCCACCACTCTCTGGGCCCTCCATCTCCTGGTTTTCCACCCAGGAGAGTGTGCGCCTGTCCAGGCCAGAGGTGGCAGTTTCTCAAGCAGAATGCTGTGAGAAACTGTGTCAAAGGCTTTACTGAAGTCCAGGAAGATCCATCCACAGCCTTTCCCTCATCCAGTAGGCGAGACCATAGAACACGACCAGGTTAGTTTGGCAAGACCTGCCTTTTGTGAACCCGTGTTGACTGGCCCTGATCACCTGGTTCTCTTGCATGTGCTTCATGATAGCACTCAAGATCACCTGCTCCATGACTTTCCCTGGCACTGAGGTCAGACTGACAGGCCTGGAGTTCCCTGGATCCTCCCTGTGACCCTTCCTGTAGATCTTCCTGTAGGGCACACCAGCAAGCCTCCAGTCCAGTGGAAGACTGCATTCTTCTCCTGGAAGAAGAGGAGAAGGATGGGAGAGGAGGTAGGATGGGGACCCAAATCAGAGAGAGGAGCAGCGATTGAGAAGCTGCAGGCAACGTGAAGGGGGACAAAATGTTGTCTGGGAATTGGAAGGGTACAGAAAACCACTGAATGGAAATAACTGGGGAAAACAAAAAAGAGTTCTTCATCCTCCTTCCTCTGGAGGAGGAGAAATCCTGCCAGACCTCAGAGACCAGAAGTAAGGACATAGTGAGTGCAAGAACAGAAGTAGTGAAATTAAACAGGTGAAGCTGGAAAGCTGGAGGTAGGGAAATACTGGAAATGGGCAGTGGATGCAGCAGGGTGAGATCCACTTGGGCCATGTGGCCACTCTCTGGGATTTCTGGCAACTCTCACGTCCCTGCAGGTTAATCATAGAATAGAATCACAGAATCATTTAGATTGGAGAAGATCTCTAAGCTCATCCAGCCCAACCGCCAGCCCAACCCCACTGTGCCTACTAAACCTGTCCCAAAGTGCCACACAATTTTTGAACCCCTCCAATGACTCCAGCCCTGCCCTGGGCAGCCTCTGCCAGTGCTTCACCACTCTGTCAGTAACGACATTTTACTAATATCCAATCTAAACCTCCCCTGGCAAAGCCTGAGCTCATTTCCTCTCATCCTATCACTGGTTACATGGGAGCAGAGCCCAGCACCCACCTCATCACAACCTCTTTTCTGGGAGCTGCAGAGAACAATGAGGTCTCCCCTCAGCCTCCTCTTCTCCAGGCTAAACAGCCCCAAGTCTCTCAGCTGCTCCCAGAACCCCTGGGCTCCAGCCCCTTCCCCAGTTCCGTTCCACTTCTCCGCACACACTCCAGACCCTTAATATCTCTTGGAGTTAGAGGCCCAAAACTGAACTCAGGGTTCGAGGTGCAGCCTCACCAGTGCTGAGCCCAGGGGGATGATCCTTTCCCTTCTCCTGCTGCTCACCCCATGGCTGATCCAAGCCAGGAAGCTCTCGGCCACCTTGGCCCCCTGGCTCATGTTCAGCCACCATCAACAACCCCAGGTTCTTTTCCACTGGGCAGCTTCCCAGCCGTTCTCCCCCAGGCCTGCCAAGGTTTGGTGAGAGCAAGCAGACAGGCTTTCTCCCCTCTCTGCAGAGAGGAAAGCATCCACCCTGCAAGATACTGTTGTGGAGAGATCATGAAGTTTGGGGAAATACTGTGACATGCACCATATTGCTGGAGATGCTTCATGTGTGCATCAGAGAGCTTTAGGAAGGAGCCAGACACCTTAAAGGATCACCGCCCCCCACTCCTCCCCTGCTTTTGAGAACAAAAGTAGTCTCTTAAATTATGCTGAGAATTGACTTCCTTCTATATCATCACACATTTCCTCCTGCTGCAAGGCCAAAAAAATCCTCAAACTGTATTGTAAAAAAAAAAAAGAGAGCCTGTCCCCAGGCTATGATATAAAATATATGGAGTTTACTCTCACAGTCATTCTTCATCCTTCCTGTGCCAATTCTTCGCCCTTTTGCAAAATGAAACTTTAATGACTGGGAAAGGGCTCCCTACTTTCATTCCCGGAGCAAAGCAGTCAAGTGCAAAGAGGACAAAAGTCTCCTGAAAATAGAAAGCTTAAAAAGATTTCTCCTAGCCTCATTTGCAAGTTCTCGGCAAGGCAGAGGCTAGTGCTGAAGAAACTATGCCAAGCAATCACACCTTGGCCTCCTCCAGCCCTAGTGTCTATTAAGGGATTTTAGCCACAGCTCATGGGGTCAGGCATTAAGAGCTTTTTTCTGTGCTCAGCTATTCCACCTCCTCCCAGGGAATGCATCACTGTCTATCCCCGTATCACAGTGTCATCTCACATATTTCAGGGCATTTTAGTTGTAGCAGATCTAAATTTCATGAGGAAACTGTACAGCATCTTGCTGAAGGCTGGCTGGTCCATAGGTTGGGACCAAGTCACCTTCACATCATGGCACGGGGGAGGTGGAGGAGATAAGGGGGCTCTTGCTTGGGCATTAGCTGGCACCAAAGTTTGTAAGAGTGAACCCAGCTCATTAACTTAAAAAAACAAACAAACAAAAAATCCCAAAACACCAAACCACAAAAAAAAAAAGGAAAGACAGAAAAGTGCTCTCCAGAATATGAATGGAAGAAAAGAAAAGAAAAGAAAAGAAAAGAAAAGAAAAGAAAAGAAAAGAAAAGAAAAGAAAAGAAAAGAAAAGAAAAGAAAAGAAAAGAAAAGAAAAGAAAAGAAAAGAAAAGAAAAGAAAAGAAAAGAAAAGAAAAGAAAAGAAAAGAAAGCCAATTAGTGACCTCAGCTTGAATCAATTTGAGTCATTTGGATCCAGGCCAACAAACTCAGCACCACACTGGTGTGGGCTGGGGTTTCAGACAGGCTCCTGAAGATGACCCCCAGCCACTAATTTTCCAGGGCTGACCTGCTAAGAGCTCTTTTATGCAGAGACTGCTTAGCAAGACCAACCTTCCTCCCCGCCTCATTTCTCAGCATCCACAAAGAGGACAAAATCCAGCCTGCATGTGTGCCATCTTTCATTGCACTCACCTGGGAACATGTAAGAAAATGCAGGAAAAACTAGCTAAGTTCACACTGGTGATATTAAAGGTCTTTTCCAGCCTAAATGATTCTATGATACTCTTGACAGCAGCAGGGATTTCAACTCCATGGTGACACCATGGTCCATCAGGACAGTCATCGTCCCTCGCAGAGCAGCAGCAGCACTGGGACCCTTGGCTTGGTGTGATCTTTCCATCCCAATACAGAGTCGGGGGGTTGAAAAGTGATTCTGTGTCTTGGGAGCACAGGTCTCCCCAAGAACCAGCGAGACACCTGCTCTCAGGCCATTTTGGAAAGCCTAAACAGGACCCCTGGAGATGAAGATTTTGAAGCGTGATCAGAGATTCATGGAGATAGCAAGGAATATTAATGCTTCTGCCAAAGCATAGGGCAAGCTTGTTAGTTATTGCAGTGGGGCTTTTCTTCAAAGGAGCCTAAGGGAGTTAGGCACTTAAACTGCATTCAGAGCCTTTATTTAGTCTGCAAACCCTGCACTGGAGGAGTGCACAAGTGTGACCCCTGGAGCATTACTCTCTGAGCATGCCTGCTTGAGTGAAAAGCTGAATTGATTCTGGCTGTGTTGGAGGCCTCCTGCAGCTGCTCCTTCTCCATGCCAGAGCAAGTGAGCTTGCTGCTGGAAACAGTGGAATGTAAAGAAATAAGTGCAGGACCAAGAACACACTAAGACCTTGTGGGCTGTGCGTTCAAGGGAAATACTTGAGAGTGGCTCCAGGTCTGATTCCTTCCACACAAGTTAATGCTGGACATAATGTGCTGGAGGATGCTACTTGTGGCAGATCCAGACCACAAGAGCAACCTCCAGCTGGGTAAGCAGTTGCTAGTCCTCTCTACTAGGTTTCACCATGAACTCTAAGAAAGCTGCAGAAATCACTTTTTTCATGAGTTTGGTTATCCTTCACTGTTATGTCTCCTTGTATTTCTTTCCCTCTACCACCAGCCTTTTACAGCTGAAAAAAAGTAGAAAGAATCCCCGGGGTCTGTGTTCCCCGGCTGGTTGTGTGGTCATGGTGTCTTCATCATCCCCACCACCTCTGCTAATGCTGTCATGGAAAGTTACAACTCCAGGAAAGCAAGACAAGAAAGCCAGAAAAAAAGGCACAAACAATAAACACAGAACCTCTTTGCAAGGAAATGTTCCTCACAACAATACTACTACTACTAACAATAATTTAAAAAAGGGCAGATGAGAAATGCACACCACGGTCCGACCTCATCGAATGCTTTCCAAGCTGTCCTGCTGGGTCTCTGGTGTTCAGCTCATCTCCCCCATCACCAGACACTGGACAAGGAGCCCCATCCGCCGAGACCCGGCACAATGCAAATGGGTTCGGTATTGTTGGGAAACATGGCACACATGTGATGTGCTATTGTCCATAATTTGATTAATGAACCGATCACGCCAATGGAGCATTCCACACCCCCCAGCACCTTGTTACAAACCACATCAGGAACTTCCCATCAGAGGATTAATTCCCCAGTCCTTGCCCTTCCCAACATTTTCAGGTAATTGTTTATGAAAAGATGAATGTATACAATAATAGTGGGTGAAGGGAGCTAATGTATGTGGTGTTAATGAATGAAATAATCAGTTTGGTAATAACTGGCATGTGTATTTGTCAAAAGGGAATCAGCAGGACATTAGCATTCTGCAGCCACCAAACCTTTATCTTCCAGGCTTGTGTTTGACAACCGCCCCCAGATAGTCCATGAATAAAATACAGAGTGGTACCCAGACATAATTAAACTGCCAATGTGGATGTACCTAAATGAACTTGATATCTTAATGACACTAGATAGCATGTGAATAATGAAGGCAGCATGAAAGGGATGTGCATAATGAACACAGACATCCCGGCTGTCGCTGAGGAGCCGCCCAGAGGGACCACGCTCACCAGCAGCAGCTCCCGGACCTCCTTGTTAGTGCATGGTGGATCGCCTGTGCTCCCACACCACACCAATGGGACTTGTGCCATGGCTCATCCACATTGGCATTGAGGACAGGGTGTTGTTCCTGTGGGGGCAAAGGCTGGTGCCCTGAAGCATTGGCCAGGCTGTGGTCACAGAGGATAGGGTGGCATATGAGGAACAGAGCTCTCAGATCTCCCTGCTGGCACGTCCCACAGTCCCTCCTCCAGAAATCCCTCCTTTGCCCCAAATCCTCATCGATTCTGCTGTATCTGCTCCTCCAGAGACCTCTGGCATGCTGTTTTCAGCAGAGATGTAATTTTAGGAGCGCTTAATAGGATTAAATTACCAGATATGTTCCTTTTTTTTCAGCATGAGGACTCTTTTTCCAGGGAGAAGACACTCCTTGGGGACCAGCTGCTCAGAGAAGCCCAGCCACTGGATAGGGAACACGTCCTGAGAGAACTCAGCAGCATGTGCAGAGCCACAACCCCTCTTCATGCCCACCAGCCCCAGATGTCAAGCCCCCAGCACCCATGGGGGCCATCCTCCCTCTGGAGGAAGCTGGATGCCCTTGTCAGACATTGAGCTCTCCCTACAAAGCCGCTCTGGTGGATGTTTGCTCCTGAAAGGCAGGTTCCAGCCTCCCTCAGGGACACACTGTGCTGGGTTCCCACACCACACCGCTCACAAGGTAATTGCCACTTATTGCTCTAATGGCTCAGATTTTCGCAGAAAAAAAGTGATGTACAGTAAGCCCCAGTCTTATTAAAGAAATAATGGGCAATTAGAGTATGCGCTACAGGGAAGGAACACTCCCTGGTTATGCGGGATCCAACCGTGCTGGCATTTGACAGCAGCAGGGTCCCTGTCTGCTCCTGATGCAGCCCCAAATATAATTGAATACAATAAGTTCAGCGCAGAGTGGAGCAACTGGCTCAATACGCCTCGGCTTGCTCCATAATGACTGAATTGACTGGTGGGTCAGAAACTGCTGGGAAGCTGGCATGAGAAATGTGAACTGAGGCAGGTCCTATCTCCCTCTAAAAAGGAGATAAGGGAAAACTACATAATGAAAATGGAAGAAGTACAGCAGTTTTGGGGGAAAACATCTTAAAACCCAGCAGACAACACAGCCCAGACAGCACAGGGTGAGCCAACATAGACAGCAGCTTGTTGGGTGGAACAGCAAGTTGTGAGATCAAGTATTGAGATGGGTGAAAACGTGTATTCCCTTGGACCAGAAAAAGGGAAATGGTGGCATCCAGGGAGGTGATGGGAGGGACCTTCCCCACCAATTTCCCTTGAGCAACAACAGCTCCCACTAGAAAGCTGCCAGTGAGATGCAGTCAAAGAGCTCTGGGTCTCAACCAGGTGAAACCTTCCGATTACAGCACTCTGCCCATTTACTGCCTCTGCATATTTGCCCTCATTGTCCATTGCTTAACCATTCCTTCCCAAAAAAGACATCTCCGTGCTGTACCCTCATTAGACAGTAACAGTGATTTCATTAGATTAAATAACTCTGATGATCCCCAGAGACCAGCAGCACTTTAAACATGGAGCCTCACAGTTAGAATTACTGTTATTTAACATTGATTAGATTACAAGGCAAATCCAATTTTTCCCCTAACCATATGACGGCTATGATTTGCCTAATGGGAAATGCTAAGGACAGCATTCCTGGAAATCCATGCCAAGGGGGGACTGTGCCTGAGACAGCAACGTCAGGGTGAGCCACATGGTTGTGCCTGAAAGTCCTCTGAGGAGAGCATGAATGGAGTTCAGGGGTGGCCCATCATCCTTTTGCTCCAAAGCTGCGGTCAGGTGGACCTGCATCTGCCGTGTTGGCTTATCATGCCCTCCAGCAGGAATATTACCAGGAAATAATTGAGCCTCTTTGACCCATGGCCCTGCTGTGGATGAGGCCATTAATCACTCCTTAAAGCTCCCTCCTGGCCCTTTTCTCCCTGGGAGCCCCATGGCTCCCAGCAAGGGACCCTTGGCTGTGGCTCTGCCCACCCCTGGTCTGCTGGGATGCCTGAGGGGAGAGAAGGAAGAGAGAGTGCCTGGTCTCCCCCTTCTCCTCATCCCCAGGATTTGATTGGAATCCTTTTTACGGCTCTGGGGACCTGAGGGCTTGGAGAGGGCTGGGAAAGGTTGGTCAGGACAGAAGTGGATCCACCTCAGGGCTCCACTCCAAAGTAGGTGGCTGTGGTAAGTGCCCCCTCCCTGAAGACAGAGCAGGGAGGGGATGGTGCACTTTCCTTCCAAGTCCTTTCCGAGGGTATGTTGTGCATTTAAAACCTGGCTTAGGAGACCAGCCAGGACAGAGCTTCCTCTGGACCCCTTTGCTGATGGGAAGACAAAGGGGTCAAACCATGCACGAAGGCCAGACCCAGCGGGGCACCCACCCTGTGCTGACCATGGGCTATTCAGCAGAAGATCCCAGGGATGGAGTGGAGAAGGATTCATCCCCCCATTCATGCTGAAACACCCAGTGTGCTCCAGTCTGAGTCCAGACTCCTCCACTCCACTCATTCCGTGGTGTCCCCAGTGGGGATGATGGCCAGGAAAGCCAACGGGAGCAGCCACGGCTGAGCACAGCTCTGCAGGTCACCAAGGCTTAGGCAGGAGTGGGCTTACACCAGCTGTAACAGTGGTGCTGGATTTGGGCAACAAAGCTAAGCACTGCTTTCAGGGCTTTTATAAAATCCAGAGCTGCTTGCAATTTTAAGTCAGATTTACGCCACAGGAAACACACCCAAATTCCTTCCTCACCACTGCGATCACCACCCCGATGCCTTTCCCATCTCCCTTCCCAGGGCTACAACATGAGCAAGCCCAAGGCAGCTTCCGAGTGAGTGCAGGGCTGGGGACATTGCTCTGGGTCACAGCCGAGAAGCAGCAGAACCATGTGCTGGGGAGATGCTTATATTGCCTCAAAATAATCAATAACATAAAAAGCCAGCGCTGCAATAGCATATTTCTTATGTACCAAGCAATCCAGAGATATACTAGGAAACCAGAGGTTTTACATCTTGTCTGGGAAGGTTGGTGGGTCCTGATGGATAAATCAAGCCCACGGCTTCGTCTCTTCCCTGCTGCAAGAACCACCTGTGATGCTGGTGCCAGGGAGCTGAGCTGCTGCCCCACCGCTCGGCAGAGGCAGGCGGTGATAGGGAAACACCAATTTCTTCCTCTCACCTCCATTTCATGTGGTAGAGGCAGCAGGTCCCTGTGATGTGACAAAGGGCTGTGGCCCCCCGTGCAGGCAGGGCAGAGCTCAACCTGTCCAAAGAGCCAAATGACGTGGCTGTGACACCTCGAAGGGCTTCGCTGCCTGGGGCTGACCCTGACCCATGGCACTGGAACCGGTCAAAATCAATTAAACACTGTGCACTGCATCAGGGTCAAGCCATGATGTCCTTTCCCCTGACTCAGCCCCTTCGGAGGCTCCCAGGATAACTGCTTGTGTGTCCTCCTAAACTCTTTATTTCTGAGGCTCTTCCAGCAGATTTACTGCTGCTAGGAAGCAAGGGAGGCAGAGCCAGGAGCAAGCAGCCACGGCAGCATCCAGACTTGTTGCAAAGGCAGCTCTGGGGGCTGATTGCTTCCACCCCGAGCCCAGGTTCCACACTGGGCTGAGCAGGGATCACACTCCATACATATGGAAACAGCATTTAAACCAAGTGTAAGTCTGTGTCCAACACTGTGCGCAGGCTCTGCACCTGCCTATGGTCAGAGCAAACACAACTCAGAGAGGGCGGTGCTGAACAGGTGGGTCCTGGTGTTCACTGACTGCAGGAAAGCCCATCCCAGACCCATAGGAGCACCTTTACCCACAACGTCAGTATTTTCTTATGAGCTCATCAGCATAACCCCACTTCACAATAAGGAAACTGAGGCACAAGATAGAACAGGCCCTTGCTCAACACCACCCAGCAAGGCTGAGGGTGTCTCAAAGCCTCCTAATCTGCCCTGGACATGATAAAAGAGACTGGCGACACATGTTCATGCCATGGCAATGCTCATGCCGCCCATGGGAGCTCAGCAATCCTGTCACTGCAGGTGCATAAAGTGCATAAATCCCAAAGGATGCTTCAGAAAGTTCAGCCAGGCTTTCCCAGCTCTCTCTAGCCTGTAGGGAATAAAGAGTGTCTTTTTTTTTCTGGTATGAACTAATGCAGATGCACGACCCCCCAGGCTCTTCAGCATCTGAGCTGCTCAGGTGCAGGCATTCAATGGTGCTGAAATGACCCAGACCATGGGTGCAAACTGCAACACCCTCTTCTCTGCTCTCAGCCACTAGCCATTGACTGCCAACCTGAAAAATTCACCCCGTCTCACAAAGAAATATCTCTAACCAAATAACACTGACTGTATTTTTCCCTGATAGCAGTTACGGGAAGATGAACCACTCTGGGTCACGCTAGCATACCCCTGACCCACAGGTTAATCCCTGTGCCAGGAGCAGGAGCAAACCCCTGGGTCCCTCCCAGTTGAGGCTCAGCTCTTTGCTTCTGGTCCCTCATGCTTAACAGCTCCTGGTGCATCTTCCTTTGCTAGGTACTTCTGGAGCTCTTTCAGAGACATTTAGCCAAAAAACCTCCCATGGCATCCAGTTTCACAATTTAACCTCACGCTGTTTGACAAAGTCCCTATTTCTGCTTCTTTCTGGTCTGTTGCTGATGGCACACATGGAGACGTGAGAAGGATGGCCACTGCCTTTGCTGTCACCTCATGGAATCTCCTGCTCAGCAGCTTCTTGACCGAGGCTGCAGGGAGAGGCTTTAGAAGAGCTCAAGAGCTACCTTCCTGGGAGGGTTTCACAGCTCACGGCCACTCAGTAACACTGTGTGCGGGCACAAGGAGAAGGAAACGTGAGATGGACAGTGAGAACCCAAGGACATAAAGATGCAATGAAGTGGACTTGCAGATGCAGCCAATGCTGCAGCAGCAGTAGGGCTGGAGGAGAGATGGCCTCCAGCCCAGAAGCAGATGGAAAGGACTTCCCCAGCACCTACTAAAGCTGTGTCATCTCCCTGTGTCAGCAAAGTAAGAAACCCGGTAAAGCTGCCATGAGAGAGATGGGGGAGAGATGGTCAGTGCCCCTGCCACCCGTAACACAGCCAGGCTGGGGAAGTGCGAGCCCCAAGGCATCAGTGCCTTCCTGTGCACACGTGCCTGTGCTCGGCATCTTCCTCCTCCTCTTCCTCCACGTCACCCTGCCTTGCTGGGGAAGCTGGTTGGGACAGGACACACAGAGCAGCCTGACGTTGGCAGAACCAACGTGCGCAAGGTTGTGTGCTCTGCCCCAGAGGTGGCTGACCAACAGTTGACCCCAAATCACGCTCCTCTCACCCAGCTCTGCATGTCACTACCTGCGCTCTGCTTCTTGTATGCAGCGAGACTTGGCTTTTGTTTTTCCTGTCTTCAGAGGTGACAAAGGAGCTAGCAACCATTTTCACCCAGGTACCAGACAAACATCTATAGCCAAATATTAATATTCCCACAGCACAGTTCAGCAGTGCATGAGAACAAGGATGTCGCAGTGCATGAGAACAGGCAAGCTTCATCCCTTGCCGTGATATGCAGTTTTGGACAGAGAAAAACCCAAATCATCTTGCAGTTGAGAAGAAAGACCACTTCCCAGCCATCAAAAGCCAACTGCCCTGAGACCCATGATGGGTTTCTGCCGGCAGGACGGTGCCCAGCAGGTCTGTGGATGGGGAATAAAGATGACTTGAGCCAGTTGAAACTGCAGAGCTCATTTTTAGACACAGAGACTAGAATTAATTGAGCTGGAAGTTAGCCCGGACATGGGGATTAGCACCCGCAACCTTTGTAAGAGGAGTCAAGGGAACTTTACATAACCATCAGCACATGGAGCAGGTTGAGGAGCAGCCCAGTCCAGGAGTGATGCAGATGATGCTGAGAGAAGTTCAGCACACACTCAACACCCTTCACTGATGCTTATACCAGATAGACTCCTTTTCTACCATGGTTAGAGGAACTCAACAGCAGAATGGACCTAGATGCCAAGAGGTCCCATGTTCATTCCTCTGGGTGCATTTCTGCTTGTTTCCCCACTGGCAGAGTGGAGCATCCTCCATCCCATCAATGCTGCTGATGGCTGTGGCACTGAGTTAACGCACGGACCGGCCCATGGCAGGGGTGGAGCTGGATGGGCTTTGATGTCCCTTCCATTCCAAACCATTCCATGATTCTATCTCCCACCAGAGACCAACCTGGCAGCAGCCTTGAGCCTGAGGAAGTTTAGGCAGGATCTTTGCATCTCTGAACAGATGGTGTTACAACAGAAGGAGCACATTGGGGATCTCCTCATTCCAGGAAACAAGGAGGATGCTCTTGCCATGCACTAAGGGAAGTGGCGATTTCTTTTGCTGAAAGATTTCCTCTTGCAGAATAACATCATTTGATGAAAGAAACACCAAAAATAATTCACTTTTTTGAGTAAATCTATTGACATTCGCACGGCGGGCACCATCCTGCTCACATCCTCCTGCTTGCAGGGTCTCAGGAAGACAGAGTTTGGACGTTAAAAATAAACTCCAAACCATGAAAAACTGTATTTCCCAGGAGATGGGTGATGCACAAGACAGGCAGAGACACTGGTCACTGTCCCGATCCATGGGAAGGCCCCAGTCCTACACACCAGGCATGAACAACCCCACTGACCCACACGGGGCTTTGTAGAGGGGTAGGACTCCCCCGCATCCAATTCCAGCACTGCAACATTAACTACAACCTAATCCACTCCCCTTCCATAATCCTGCACGCAATGAGAATTTGCAAAGATTTATGGCCACAACAACCACCCCTGCTCCCCCTCACCAGCCTCTGCCCTTTCTCTGCAAAAGTGGTTTGGGTTACCCTGAGACTCTTGGAGGGGAAAGCATAATTAGCAGCTCTGGAGGTTTAATGCCTGCACCAGGGAGGGGACTCACAGGGGTTATTCTCAGGTTCTCTGATCACTTGTTGTTCGCTCTGAACTCTTTGGAAAGGCATGAGCTCCCTTCCCCCTCCCCAGACCCAACTGCCCTTATTATAGACTTCAAACAGTTGCAGTGAAACCCTAGCTCGGCTGTGGTGAACAGACACATCGGTGGTGATGGTGGGGCCAGAGCATGGCCCTGGACCTCAGACTACACCTAATGACCCCCAGGAGCCCCCTCAAAGGCAGCAGAGATGAAGTCAGGAGGCCATAGGTGAGGAGTTGCAAGATCCACTCTTAAAGGAGCACAAGTGGTTTGAGCAGAGACAGTCTGCTGCTTCTCTGAGGAGCATCACAATTTTTGCCATAAATGGCCTCTTGCCCCAGCCAGCTGGAGCTTCACGCTGCTTTCCACGAGACTCAGCTCTATGAATTTAGCTGACAACGTCTTGGACAGTCAAGGCCATATTTGCAAGATTGCTCAGCACCAGCAGGCAGGGTCACGGGAGCGCGTTTCCAAGTGCCCCAGGCCCAGGCAGAGTCATGAGGTGGATGTGGACAGTGCTGATCCCTCCAGCTTCCTTCACCCTATGGACCAAGATGTAAAAGCAGTACTGAAAGAGTCTATTGACTTCTGAACCTCCCCAGTACATCCCCATGCAGACTACAGGATCTGATGAGAAAAAGAGTCCAATAAAACCTTATGTACTTATTTTGTAGCTTTGTAACAGGAAGAGGGTTGACTTCTCCTTATATGCCAACACAGGAGCTCACTGGTCATCACAAACCCCTGACCAAAAGCAAGCTTAAAACTATCACCAAAAATAATAACCCTTTGGGGTTTACGTAAGGAGTAAGAGAGGAAAGAACCCAACCCAGGTCTTTGCTGTTACATCTTTCAGGGCAGGTGTGTTGGCCAGTGCCATCCCTGGATGGTGCCACCTGTCAGGTGTGCGCACTAGATGGCACTCCATCTCACCACAAGACGACATCGAGCCGATGCTGTGCAAAGGTGCAGGACCTTGCCATCAGCTCTGGTGGGGTTCACCTGCTTTGGGTGTTACCTAACCCATATCAAAGCCCAATAAGCCCAGGCTCCACACACCACCTTACGTCTGCGCAAGAGAGAAGTGCCACAGCCACAATCCTCCTGACCCACCCTTGCAGCACGGAGCAGTGACCACCCACCCTCTCACTCTGCAGATGGGCAAACAGAGGCACACCAAGGTATCTCCCTAACAGTAGGGTGTCAGCCTTCAAACTTTCAAAACTTTACTGACGTGCCTCGGAGTATCTGAATCTAGATCACGCACAACGGCAGCAGCAAAGCACATGAGCACCAGAACCAGTTACTGTCTTTTTAGAACAGGCTCAATGACCCCAGCCTTGTTCTCATCAGCATTTCCAACAAGCTCCTTCTCCTTGCTGGAGAAGAGCAAAGGGGAAGGTCCCTTCAATCACCCATAAACCCACCTTATCCTTCATTGCCAATGGCTCCTTGTCCAGGAGACCCACACTGCCCAACCAACACATTCTCCGTTGTCTTTTGCACCCACCCCCAGCTCATCGCCACCTACTGTTCCCAGTGAATTACCTGTGCTTTGGGGCCAAGACCAGCTTTTGTTCCCTTTTTATACTGCACCTGGCACAATGAACATGCAACAGGGAGGTATCTGATTACGCAACTAATAAATAAACAAGGATCTGGATCCTCTTCAGCATGCGGTTGTCCAAGGCTGCCATTTCCAGAGAAAATGCTGCAGGCTGCGTTTGATGCTATTAGTAGTTCAGATGTGTTTGGGAGATGAGATGTTCCTAGGACAAGGAGCAGGCAGTGCTAAACAAGACCTTCCTACAAGCAGCCATGAGCACAGCAGGGAGCAGAAAATCCAAACTGGCTCAAACTCAATGTCCTACAGCACAGCCCATATTCTCGGCTGGGCACACCCTGAACACAAAGATCTGGTGTTCCTTGCAGAGACTGCAAAGACAGGTGAAGAAAAGCGAGGGAGAAAATCACTTTAAGGCAACTTCAGCATGTCCCTCCTCCATAGGGTTTTGCAGCAAGGCCTTTCTCCTGATGGCTGGATGGTCCTGCTCCACCTTTCATGAACTGTACCCACACCCTTGAAGTCCCTCCTGGCATTGTCCATCCTGTCCCCTATGCTCCCATCCAATTTCTATGGTTACAAAGCACTCCCAAACTGTGCTCCTCAATTACAGTGGCCACAAAACCCCACGGACTTCCAGGCCATCCACTGCTCTGCGAGCAGCCCGGCTTCTCCATCCCCAGGGCTCCAATTTCACCATGACTTCAGGCACAGAGGCTGGGAAACGGCACAACAAGGTGGGATGCAGCTGCTCACAGCTGCTGTAAGCACATCCCCCCCTACACAAACTCTTTTTCCTCCAGGTCTCTTTTACCAAGATGTTCTCTGTACCTTTTCACTCAGAAACATCAGTGTTGCCTAGATGAAAAATAAAAAAAAAAAAAATGGAGAAAAATCCCAAGAGGACATTAACTAGGAGACAGAACTCCCCATCTCTGGAAGTACTGGGGAGGAGCAATACTTAAACTCCCAACCTGACAAAGTAACTTCGAACCACCTTTCTTCTTCCCCTGGATAAACTGTAGTGTAATGACATTCACTTGGCTCTGCGCTTGTGAAACTGGCATCGGTGCTCCAGAGGCAGGGAGATTAAAACATCGGAAATAAACGTTCCTGGGGTGACTGACAGTATAACAACATTCAAACAGGCGGCTCAATCAGTGCGAGACTAACAAAGGATCAGAGGGAAGCAGCCAGACACCCAATAGCACCCGCAGACACAGATCTATTTTTTTAATCCAGACTTTTTTTCACTTGCCTGGCTTAGCCCCCACTCCTGGAGTTCTCCCTGGGCTGTACGGTGGGGTGGGGGACGGCAGCTGAACTCTATTACAACCCGTGCTCACCTGCTATTGAACTCTGTTCGCTCAATAGCCTTGTTCAGGGCTGGAGCAGAGATCGCTGTGCAGGGAAGTCAATGGGAGCATTGTAGACTGCCCCTTCCCTCCTTTGTCCCCGCACGAAGAAAGGACTTGCAAACCCCAAGTGGAGAAAGCTGCTTTTGGCACACAACTTCCCTCGATACCCAACCCACACACCGAGGTGTCACACTTAGCAAACTAAAGCACTCAAGTTGCTTCTTATAAGATAAGCCCTCAGCAGTTCCTACAGTGCAGGCTGTAAGAGCCGAGCGATTGTTGCGTTTGATTTCATGGGCAGCAGTTTTGTGCACCGTGCGGCACCCCTGCAGGTGCCAGGGCTTCCACGTGCCAAGCCTGCGCCTTGTGAGCTCCTACCCTACAGAGACCACCACCCAACTGGCCGTTCCAGTAGCATCATCCTGCTGCAGCAGCTGCAGCTCAGCCCCTGTTTCTCCACCCTCATACTCTTACAGGAGCTGCTCTTTTGTTTCCAGGAAGAACCAGGTTCCCCTCACACTCGAGACACAGCAGCCGCTCTGCCATGCTCCAGGTGTGGCACCTTGTGACACTCCACCAGCGACACCGACCGTCAGCCGGGAAGGCTGGCTGGCTCTTCTCTCTTCGCAAGGCTGTGTCACTGCAAACCGCTGAGAGCGTTTTGTTCCCTCGGACTGGGCACCCGCTGCCCGTGCCGGCTTCCTGAGGGTGCTGAAAGCCAACCCAACTGTTTATACCTTGTAATGATGCTGTTTAGTCTGACTGCCGGGAAACAGAAATGCACGTGAAACCTAAGCCTCTGATGCCAAAGATAAGAAATCAGGACCCCTGGCAAACATCTGGCTGTTTCCCCAGCACTGAACCCTCAGCAGAGATTACAGCAAACCCATGGAGAGAGATGGATATTTTATAAATGAGTATTTATAACATGCTGGTAACTGGTTACCAGTGGGCTGACATCGCAGCCCTGCCATCGCGCCAGGACTCTGTGTGTTAGTAAAGATTACTCATACAAGCAAAGCTGTCAAGATTAGGTCTCAAAGGAATAATCCCACACAAAGCATTCCCTGTACCTCAGCCTTCATGCGGCTAATAAAAAAAAAATACTGGTGAAATTCAGTACATCAATAGCAGAACAAACAAACTGCAGCAATTAATGGGAGAGAGCTCACGTCCCAAATGCTAAAACGTAATGATTACACAAACAGCCCACAGGGCAGCACCCGAATGGGTAAGAGCTGCCAGAACAAGACCAAACCTCTGGAAAATTAAATCCCCTACACTGAGGGCTGTACTATACTCTCGGTGCCTGTGGCTCCTCCTCTGTCGAGGTCTGCACTCCTCGCTCAGGCACCGTTTCCAGGAGTGGGTCTGTCCCACCACCATCTGCTCCTCAAGGCTTCCAGAGCATCTTTGATAAATGAGCCTTTCTGCATAGCCACCATAAATTTCAGGAGATGCCACTCCAAGCCATATCTTTATTTTTCAAAGTCAAGCCTTGATTAAAGTTCTTGAGGTGTTTCAGATTCGTTTTTAGTGTTTCCTCTCTGATACAGGGTCAGCATGTAGAAATTGGATAAGCACACACTAAAAATATAACGCCGTAGACAGCTTCAGCCCACACAAAAGGAAATCTTTCTTCTCCAAGAACCCACACTCTGCTGCCTGCAAAAACCCAGCGTGTTTCTGACACCGGCAGGCACACAAGCTCATCCCTTCCACATGGGAAGACTTTTACATAAACACTCGGACTGGCAGCACTATCCTACTCCACGTTTCCATACAGCCACTGCAAGCTGAGCCCAAATCATCCTCTGCTCTCCATAGAGCTGGGCTTAGCATGAACATAAAACAAGTCATGAGGTACCCAAAATCCTCTCCTTTTTGCTTGTTCATTCAAGAAAGCCACACACATAGACACGTGCTTCAAAAAGGCAGTTTTGCCCACATTCTAACCAAGCCTTTCCATAGGAATCTGCCAGAGGACGCTCCACTATTAACTTTAAAACACACCAGGAAAACATTTCAACAATGCTAATGAGAACCTGAAACCCTGACTTAAACATTTACTGTCTTGTTCTAAAGGGGACGCCCCCCTTTTTGGTTTAATGAAACACTAATATGCCAAAAGAATAACCCCATCTACCTTTCTGCTCATTTCTTAAGCAAGGCGAGCGCGTGGGTTGCGCTCCTGAAACTTAACTGGCATTTTTCATTACCGGGTTGCTGACACATTTGCATGGGAAATACATTTTTGCTCCACGCTGCATCTAGGAAAGCTGCTCTGAACGGCTGGGGGCTGCGGGAGGTGACCGTGGGGTGCTCTGCAAGGGTCGGGGGGTTCAGCTGGGAGACAGGATCAGCCACAGGGCTGGAAAAGCCCCTCGCCCCCCCCAGGAAAAGGCAAGGAGCAGCGAGATACTGGGGGAACTGCGCTCCCGGGGTGATGTTAGCTCTGCCTCAGCATCCCGGGGAGGTGGGGCACCCCCTGCCCCCTCCCCTGCAGCCCCTGGGGTCCCTGCACTGGGGGAGTCGGGGGGGAGGATCCGGGGAAAGAGGAGTCTGGGGGATTCGGGAACAGGGATGAGGGAACAGAAAGACAGAGAGGGGCCGGGGGAACTGGGTGCTGGGACGGGAGAGCAGGTGGAGAGAGAGGGGACGGGAGAGGAGAGCGTCAGGGAAGGGAAGGGAAGGGAAGGGAAGGGAAGGGAAGGGAAGGGAAGGGAAGGGAAGGGAAGGGAAGGGAAGGGAAGGGAAGGGAAGGGAAGGGAAGGGAAGGGAAGGGAAGGGAAGGGAAGGGAAGGGAACGGAACGTTGAGGAGTGGGTTCGGGGAGCCGCGGGGAACGGGTTGGGGGGGGGGGGGGGGCACCCGTACCGGTACCAGGCGAGTCCCCGCTCGTAGTTGCGGTCGAAGAAGTGGGGCTCGGCGCCCACGGCGCGCACGTCGGGGTGCACCCGCAGGAACTCCAGCAGCGCCCGCGTGCCGCCCTTCTTGACGCCGACGATGACGGCCTGAGGCAGCCGCTTGGCGCCCTCGCCCAGCAGCAGCGCCAGCCCGCCCGTCCCTCTCGCCGGGCTCCCCGTCCCTGTCGCCGTCCCGGCCGCCCCCCCGCCGCCGTCCCCCCCCCGCTCCCGTCGCCGCCGCCGCTGCCTGAGCCGCTGCAGCAGCCGCTTCCTCCGCGCCGCCGCCGCCGCCTGCCAGGGGGGCAGCTCGGCGGAGCCCCCCAGCGCGCCCCGCTCGCCGCCGCCGCCGCCGCCCTCCTCCTCGTCCTCCGAGGCGGCGATGATGGGGCCGGGCAGGGTCTGGCAGCGGTCGGCCAGGCAGTAGAAGACGTAGAGGGACATGAGGAGCGAGCAGAGCATCACCAGGAACTTCTTGAAGACGCTGCGGGGCAGCGGCTCGGCGGCGGGGGCGGCGCTCAGGGCCATGCTGCCCCGGGCCCCCTGGCCATGCTCCGCGCTCGCCGGGGCCGCGCCGGCCGCTGCCGCATCCCCCGCCGGCCCCCGGGGGGCAAAACCCGCGGGGAGGGGCCGAGCCGGGCGGGGAAGCGGCGCCGGGAGCCGCGGGAGCGAGCGGGGCGCGCGGCCGGGACGGCACCGGCGGGGCGGGGCGGCGGGGGCTGAGGGGGGCGAAAGGATGTGGAGGTGCCCAGGATGAGGTGCTAAGGGGCATGGATTAGTGTTTGATAGGAATGGTTGGACTCGATGACCCGGTGGGTCTCTTCCAACCTGGTTTTTCTATGATTCTATGATTCGATGATGCTGTCCCAGGGGAGGACAGGGATGCAGAGGTGCCCAGGATGCTGTCCCGAGGGAGGACAGGGATGCGGAGGTGCCCAGGATGCTGTCCCGAGGGAAAACAAGGATGTGGATGTGCCCAGGATGCTGTCCCGGGGGAGGACAGGGATGCAGAGGTGCCCAGGATGCTGTCCCGGGGGAGAACAAGGATGTGGATGTGCCCAGGATGCTGTTCTAGGGGAGGACAGGGATGCGGAGGTGCCCAGGATGCTGTCCCGGGGGAGGACAGGGATGCGGAGGTGCCCAGGATGCTGTCCCGAGGGAGGACAGGGATGCGGAGGTGCCCAGGATGCTGTCCAGGGAAAGGACAGGGATGCGGAGGTGCCCAGGATGCTGTCCCGAGGGAGGACAGGGATGCGGAGGTGCCCAGGATGCTGTCCCGGGAAAGGACAGGGATGCAGAGGTGCCCAGGATGCTGTCCTGGCAAAGGACAGGGATGCGGAGGTGCCCAGGATGCTGTCCCGGGGTAGGACAGGGATGCGGAGGTGCCCAGGATGCTGTCGTAGGGGTAGGACAGGGATGCGGAGGTGCCCAGGATGCTGTTCCAGGGGAGGACAGGGATGCAGAGGTGCCCAGGATGCTGTCCCGGGGGAGGACAGGGATGCGGAGGTGCCCAGGATGCTGTCCCGAGGTAGGACAGGGATGCGGAGGTGCCCAGGATGCTGTCCCGGGGACAAAGGGATGCGGGGGTGCCCTCGATGCTTTCCCGGCGTTGGGACGGGGGTGTCCCTGGAGATGGGGGGCTGTTCCCGTGGCAGGTCAGGGCGGTACAGGGATGCTGGCGTTCCCGGGTTGCTGTCCCAGGAGGTGTGGGGATGTCCAGTGAGGCTGGCCTGTGGGATGCAGGGATGTCCCTGCAGAGAGGAGATCCCAGTTGCCTGCGTATTTTTTTTTCTAGGATGCTGAGTTACTTTCCAGCTGCCCACTGGAGCTGCAGCAGCAAATCCACCCGCCTGCCCGCGGACAGGCTCATTTGTTAGCCAAACTCCGTAGGACTTTTCCGTAAAGTATGTGCAGTGTGATCAAACCGCAGTGTCCGTCTGACCACACTCTGTCCACCTTTCTGTCCATCCACTCAGATTTTTTAACTATCTTCCCATCCCACTGCTACTGAGCACAAATTCCTGGTTTGCCCACTGATCGTATCCACCTCTACGTACACAAATGCCTTTCATGGAGGAACAGTCCCCCTTAAAACTGGTTAAACCACCTATGTGGGTGTAAAATACATTTGCAGGATTACAGATATGTTAAGCACTGCGCTAACACAGCACAGAAAGACCTGAAATCAGCTTTTCTCCGCTCACTTGAACAAATTACCCCTAGGCTGGCTGCAGGATCTGGCCCCGGGTTGGTAAGAAATATCTACAAACACACCACGCTATTGCTTTCTGAATGTGCTCGTCTCCTTTGAGAGTACATAAAATGTGGAAACAGCTATCAGCCTCATGCCTCGGCTGCCGGATTCTAGGGGCTTCATTATTTCATTGCCTGTGGGAACGTCCTTTTAATTTGAAATGTTTGTCATAGATTATAGAAATTTTAAGCAAACTTGCACATGAAACACTTGACTTAGATCTCTTTTTTTTCCCTCCTCTCTGTCTGGTGTGAACCTAGCTGAGGCATTAAACTTCTGCTGCTTGGAAATAAAGCTGGTGTATTGACAAATTAGTCAATGAAAGGAGGGGGGGCAAATGGCAATGAATAATAATCAGCCATCTGCAGAGCTGGCTGGCTAATAAAAATGTGTTTCCAAATTGTAAACAGGACAAAATTAATAACAAATGTTATTTACAAGGAATTATTCTATTAGATCTTCTCCCAGCTTTATGGCACTTTTCCTCTCTAAGCAAAGAAACTTGACTATACATCTTAAAAAACCCATCCACACCCCAGCTGTGATGGAGTCAGATCACCTTATCTAAAATTAGTGAGTCTAATTCCAACTGTGTGTGCTAGTGACTTCAAGATACTGTAGCGTTCCAGGTATTTCAGTTCTCGGACATGTAAGCAGATGCCTGGTGTGGTTTACAAAAGGCTATAAGCACGTTAGGCCCCTAACACCTCTAGGCAACTACTTACATCATTAGGAACCTAAATGCCTTTATAAATCCGCTGTGATCTGGAGCTCATTGAAGTCAATGAAAAGACTTTGTTGACATCAATGGGCTTTGGGGTGGGCCCTGTAGAAGGAGGGTGATCAATGCTGAGTGGTTTGACTTCTTCATGCTGGTTATTATGATACTTTTTTCCTAGACGCTTAGAACAATGCTACATTTTCTGTTCGAATAAGTGGTCATTTCAAGCAAAGAAAACAAGAAAAGGGAAATGAAATTGTTGTGAAAGAGTGCAGAGGGTGGGGGGTGTGTGCATCTGCTCTGATCACAGCACAGGACTCACGTTTGCTGCTATTTTTTTCCCTGCAAACACTGGTGAGTATCTCAGCTTTCCTCTAAAATGTTGCTAGTTGCCTAGGGAAAATACGACCGGAGTCTATTTTAAAAGTTTTGCTGTCTAGAAAGCAATAAGCCCAATGTATCCGTATTTAAACCAGCCTTACAATATTTAAGGCAATCTTGTGATTTTTTTCAGACCCTGACTCATGGTTTCTGCCCGCCGGGGCTCCAGCAGCCTCCACAGCTCCCTGTGAAGGAAGGTCTGACCTGGTGACAAGGGCAATACAGGGAAATAAACCAGTGAATAGTAACCCCCCTTCCCCCCCATACCCCACAGTGCAAGATGCAAAGACATAGAGGTTTGTTAGCAGGCAGGGATTGTCGTTATGTTTAGATGAATTTCTCTCAGCGCAAAGACTGTATTTTGGGACCGTTGTGCTATAAAGCCAGAAAACTGGGATGGCAGATGTCAGGACATCCAGATCTGGGAATTCCCGTCTCTGACCTGGTTTATCCCTAGTGCAAAAATCACCTTTCACAGGGATAACCTAGGGGGTCTTAATGACTTAGAGGCTTGGAGCAAAAGGTGATTTCCATTTTACTCAACCTCTAACACAACTGATTTAGCATTTTCAGTGCAGCCTCTTTCTTTTCCCCTTACATTTCTGTTGTGTTGATCTATATAACTGTTTCAAAGCCTTGGAGTATACCCACCACAGACAGCAACGAACCTTTCCTGCAGCCGGGCAAGGCAGGGAGCCTCAGGGTGCTGGGAACCCCTGGGGCCCAAGGGGGTCCTGACGGGAGTGTGGGTGTGCGAGCACCCTCCCCGGTGGGCTGGTAGGGCACAGATGAGCGTGGCCATCCCAGCTCCCTGGGCTGCACATCACACCCATGACTCTCAGCTCCCTGGCACCGGCTCTGCTGCTAGTGTGGGCTCAGCCCAGGGATGGTCCTGGCAAGCTCTCTTCTGGTGTCCTGTTTGCACTCATTCCTTACCTTGCTCAGTTACAGAATCACAGAATCACTAGGTTGGAAAGGACCCACCGGATCATCAAGTCCAACCATTCCCATCAATCACTAAACCATGTCCCTCAGCACCTCATCCACACGACCCTTAAACACGCCCAGGGAAGGTGACTCAACCACCTCCCTGGGCAGCCTCTGCCAGTGCCCAGTGACCCTTTCTGTGAAAAAGTTTTTCCTAATGTCCAGCCTAAACCTCCCCTGGCAGAGCTTGAGGCCATTCCCTCTTGTCCTGTCCCCTGTCACTTGGGAGAAGAGCCCAGCTCCCTCCTCTCCACAACCTCCTTTCAGGTAGTTGTAGAGAGCAAAAAGGTCTCCCCTTGTTGTTCCATTCTCCTTTTATCTATTCATTATTTTATTGCTTACTCCCTGCTTTCCCCCACTGCAAGGAACCTTCTTCTGCACAAGTTGTTTCTGGTGCTACTTTTGAGAGCGATCAGGGGAGCGATTGTCTTCTCCCTCCAGTGTCAGCAGCAGCCCGTTAGCAATGTTTCCTTTTCCAAATGAGCTGATTCAGGATGCTCTTCCTTTGCAGTCCCTTCATGGGACATTGAGGAAACAGATCTCCCAACCAAGAGAAAGCTTTGGCAAGCAAGTCTGCAAAGGCTCAAGCTCATCAACCCAAATCCTCTGTTGCTTTGGCAAACAAGAGCTGAAGATTTTGCTTCCACCATCTGATATTTCCAGGTGCTCCCGTACAGTCAGGAAAGTGGCAGGCTTCCAGCTCGGACCCCTCGTGCACTCTCCGCCTGTGCCAGCCCCACTGGGACATCTGTTTTCTTCCCTTTTCCCACTGACCCGTAGCATAGACGGGATCAGGGGTTAAACTGGGAGTGTAGTGGAAAAGGGATGGGAAGCCGGAGGCGAGTGCAGCTTTACAAGTGATTATAAGGTCTGAAGGCAAAGGGAACTGCTGCCTGTCAGGAAGCTGCTGCTGAAGAAAACGTCCTATTGTATGGGAGAGATGGAGTACGGGACAGAGGAGAGGGAAACAGATTGATAACCGAGGGGCGATGTGACCTCCCATGGGCTCCTACAACAAAAGACCCTTCATCTAAAGGAATAGAAACAATAGCTGATGGGGACAAGGCCAGCAGCGGCCAGGATCTGAGGGCCTGCGGGACAGTGGGGAGTCAATGGTGAGTCCTGTTTCACCCAAATCCTCTGTTGACCTGAATAATCTCCTGGGCTTCCCCCTTGAAATCACACTGAAAGTTCCAGGACTTTTTGCCGTCTGGTTTTAGGGATACGCGTTGTCCTGAGAGCCCAGCAGCCAGCGAGAGGTGGTGTGGGGAAGGCTGGGGCAGTGCCCCAGAGCTGAGACCCTGTGTCACCTGGGCAGTCTGGGATGTCCCCAGCAGGCAGTGGTGGCAGGAGGACCATGGCTGCTGGCCTCACCTCATCAAATCATAGAACCATGGAATCATTAATACTGGAAAAGACCCCTAGGACCATCCAGTACAATCGTCAGCCCAGTACTACCATGCCTGCTAAACCCTGTCCCCAAGTGCTGTGGCTACATGTTTCTTAAACCCCCCCCAGGGATGGAGACTCCCCCACTACCCTGGGCAACCTCTGCCAGGGCTTCACCACTCTGTCAGGAAAGAAATTCTTCCTAATATCCAATCTAAACCTCCCCTGGCACAACATGAGGTTGTAGAATCATAGAATCATTAAGGCTGGAAAAGACCTCCAAGATCTCTATTTGTGGACGTACAGAGCCTGGTACAGCAAGGTCCCAGTGGGATTCTCTTGTATTATTAGAAAAGGAACTGTGTTTTTTCTTCTTACAGGATCTGCAGAGCCCTCCTTCGGCACAGCATGTGCTGAGGGTGTACAGGGGAGCGGCACAGCAGTGAGCGCTGGGAATGGGAGCTGTATCCCCACAGAGCATCCCCGCGGAGACCAACCAGGCAGGGGCAGGTGCTGGAGATGCATTGGACAGCTGAACAGCTGGGGGTTTTATTGAAAAGGTATCCTGAAATCTTGAGCCATGGGCACTAAAAATGAAGTGATGGGATTTTTCTTTTGGTTTTAATATGATCTTTTTTTTTTTAAGGACAAGCCAGGGGAGGTTCAGGCTGGACATTAGGAAAAAATTTTATACAGAAAGGGTCATTGGGCACTGGCAGAGGCTGCCCAGGGAGGTGGTTTAGTCACCATCTCTGGAGACGCTTAAAAGACGAGTAAACGAAGTGCTGAGGGACATGGTTTAGTGGCAGATAGGAATGGTTGGATTCGATGATCCAAGAGGTCTTTTCCAGCCTTGTGATTTTATGATTCTACAACTCCATGATTCTATGATTCTGTGCTCACCCCAGGTCCTTCTGCAGCCCAGAAGGGAGCAGGGGTCTCGCTGATGCACCAAGTCCACCTCTGGTGCTCATCTGCAGGCAAGCCAGCAGAGGAACAGCTGCATGGATGCCAGCACTTGCTTCAACCAGCATCCTCAGGGGACTGGTACCACCACATCTGCTAGACTCCTCAGCTATCTAGACAGGAGGCACATAGGGAATGTTGACACTCATGGGCAACCATACTTCACAGACAAGCAACCACCCATCCTGCCTGATAGGGGAGGCTGTTGCAGGAACATGCTCATTTGCAGCATGACCATGGCTGCAGCCCCTCCACTGCACCTCAAGAGCCAGCAAGGACCCCTTTACAGCAGCTTCCAGGACTGAAAGCTGGGGAGGGACTCTTGATCGGGGAGGGGCTCTTGATCAGGGAGTGCAGGGATAGAACAAGGGTGGATGGTTTTAAGCCTAAAATAGGAGAGACTGAGATAAGATCTTAGGAAGAAATGTTTTCCTGTGAGGGTGGGGAGGCCCTGGCACAGGTTGATCAGAGAAATCATGGATGCCTCATCGCTGGAGGTGTTCAAGGCCAGGTTGGATGGAGCTTGGAACCCCTGATCCAGTGGGAGGTGTCCCTGCCCATCACAAAGGGGTTGGAACTGGATGATATTTAAGGTCCCTTCCAACCCAAACCATTCCATGATCCTATGAAATGTGGGTTTCAGCCCTTGCTGCAGCTCCCAGAGTCCATGGTTTTCATGTTTTCATTGTAACAAAGGTAAATCCCACAACAGGTTTCCGATTTCTTCTGTACTTTCAAGGGCTCAATATTCTCATTCACAGACCTTTTTAGAGACTGGAAGACCACAGGTTGAAGTCTTTGATCTGGAGATGCCTGAGTAGGGGGGTGGCCAAGCTGTCATTGCCCGAGTCATGCCCCTCACCACAAGAAGGATGTTGAGGCTCTGGAGTGAGTCCAGAGAAGAGCAACAAGGCTGGGGAAGCGGCTGGAGAACAAGTCTGAGGGCCCTAGGGGTGTTTAGCCTGGAGAAGAGGAGGCTGAGGGGAGACCTCATTGCTCTCTCCAACTACCTGAAAGGAGGTTGTGGAGAGGAGGGAGCTGGGCTCTTCTCCCAGGTGACAGGGGACAGGACAAGAGGGAATGGCCTCAAGCTCCACCAGGGCAGGGTCAGGCTGGACATCAGGATGAAATCTTTCCCGGAAAGGGTTACTGGGCCCTGGCAGAGGCTGCCCAGGGAGGGGGTTGAGTCCTGTTCCCTGGAGGGGTTTAAGGGACCGGTGGATGAGGTGCTGAGGGACATGGGTTAGTGATTGATGGGAATGGTTGGACTCAATGATCCAGTGGGTCCTTTCCAACCTGGTGATTCTATGATTCTATGACTACTGCAGAGCCATGGTAGGAGTTGCTTGGTTGCATAGGGATGTGAGCATGAAGAGTGAGCGCACGGTGAGGTCTGGGAGCTGCACTGGGGGATCTAGGGTTGGAGTCCAGCTCTCATCTTGGCTTTTATCAGATGGGGACAGGCATTATGTCAATCTGGGCTGGCTGGGATGACACCTACTCCTCCCCAGGTAGCATGTGGCTGTGGGAATTGATGGAGTTGTTGAGCCTGGAGAAAAGAAGGCTCTGGAGAGATCTTAAAGCAGCTTCCAGTACTGAAAGGGGCTCCAGAAAAACTGAGGAGCACCTCTTGACAAGGGAGTACAGGGAGAGGATGAGGGGGAGTGGTTTCCAGCTGCAAGAGGGGAGATTAAGACGAGATGGTAGCAAAAAATGTTTTCCTGTGAGTGTGGAGAGGCCCTGGCCCAGGCTGCCCAGAGCAGTGGTGGCTGCCCCATCCCTGGAGGGGTTCAAGGCCAGGTTGGATGGGGCTTGGAGCACCCTGATCCAGTGGGAGGTGTCCCTGCCCATGGCAGGAGGTGGAATTGGATGGGCTTTGAGGTCCCTTCCAAATCAAACCGTTCTATGATTCTATGATTTCTACCGGGAGAGCTGAGGTGGCAGCAGGGGTGGGTATGCGCTGTTCTCGTACAAATCTGCACACAAGGAGAGCTGCACCACCAAAGCGAGCTGCTACACCCCAAGGCGCTCATGCATCAGCATCTCTCATCCATGGAAAAATCTCTGAATGACTTAGCATCGGGCACAGCCTGAGAATAACAGCACAACACCCTGTCTGCACACCCATGCCTACAGCGCGATGTGTGCTCTGCGGGCACGCCAAGCAGCGGGGTTGTGAGCTGGGCTGGCAAACCAGAATGATGAACACCTCCCCGGTGTTCCCAATGGTCCTGAGCCACTGCAGGCAAACATTTACAAGAGGTCTCCAAGGGAAACCCATAAAGTGCTCCCTGGTATAGCTTTCTGAGGATCGCTCCAGACAGCTATATTAGCTGGAACATGAAGTAGTTACACTCCTGCTGCTCTCCCAGTGCTTTTGAAACAGATACTTGTCTCTTTTATTACCTTTGTTTGTGTCTCATTTTATTTGTGCGCTGTGTGCTTCATTGTGCTGGTTTTGATGCAGTTGTGACTGGCTACAGGTTGGAACAACAATAAATACCTTCCAGGCCTTTTGTGCTTTTACTATTGCTTTCTGCTTTTGTAAAAAAAAGGGCCAAGCCAGACAATGAAAACAAAATGGGGAAAATTAAACCCTAAATCTGCATTAATAGTTCAACAAACAGGGAAGGTCTCAAACTGCTGAAAAAACTTTTTCATTTTTTCTGTTAAAAATGAGATATTGGGAAAAGTGGTGTGTTTCATGGAGAAGGGTTGGCTTTGATGAAGATACAGTGGGTAAGGTTTTCCCAGGCCAGGATTGACGTGGCAGCTGGAGAGCATCATAGGATCAGGAAATGGATTGGGTTCGAAGGGACCTCAAAGCCCATCTAGTTCCACTCCCTGCCATGGGCAGGGACACCTCCCACTGGATCAGGTTTCTCCAAGCCCCATCCAACCTGTCCTTGAACACCTGCAGGGATGGGGCAGCCACCACTGCTCTGGGCAACCTGGGCCAGGGCCTCCCCACCCTCATAGGAAAACATTTCTTCCCAAGATCTCATCTCAATCTCTCTCTTTCATCTAAAAACTGTGACTCCCCTCCATCCTATCCCTGCACAGAGACCCTCCCCAGCTTTTCTGGAGCTTCTGAAAGCTGCCCTAAGGTCTCCCTGGAGCCTTCTCTTCTCCAGGCTGAACAACCCCAACTCTCTCTGTCCTCATATGGGAGGTGCTCCAGCCCCTGGATCATCTTTGTGGCTTCCTCTGGACCTGCTCCTTCCTGTGGTGAGGACTCCAGATCTGGACTCAGGGCTCCAGCTGAGGTCTCATGAGAGCAGAGTGGAGGGGCAGAATCCCATCCCTGGACCAAGGACCAGAGTGGAAACAGGTGCACCCTATGCATGGGAGATGGGAGCTGCCTGTGCTCATGTCCTGGTTTGCTTTGTTCCTTGTGAGACAACATATAAAGCCTTGGCTCTCACCAAAAGCTTCGCCAAGGGTCTCTGAAGTTAATGACAGGTTTTTCATTAACTTTATTAGGTATCAAGCAATGCTTGGAGAGCATTGAGCACTGAATCACGCTCCCAGAGGGCTGGGACAGGGCAATTGTGCTGGACTGAAGAGCCAGAGGCTGGGTGCAGAGCCCGAGATTTTCTTCCTTCTCAGCAGGTTTTGAAGAATAACCTGTCCTTTGTGCAGCGACGGTACGTGTGGGGCTGGAAAGAGGAGGTGCTGATTGGAGTCTAACACTTTCTTTTCTGCTGTGATCCCTTTGAAATACCCCATCCCCAATTCAGAGGACTGAAACCATGGCTGGAAATGACTGGTCCTGTGACAGAACCTGACCCTGTGGCCCCATGGTGCCTCTGTGGTGTCTGCGGCTCCTGGAAAGCACCAAGCCCTGTGAGGTACCCAGCAAGCAGAGAGGGGCAATGATGCACCCCCAACAAACCAGCATCAGAGCTGGCAGATCCCAGGGGGCTGTCGAGGGGAAGGGAGAGGGCTTTGCCCCCCTCCCTGGGACACCCTGCACTGCCGCTCCGTCCTGGCTGAGTGGAGCTGGTGACAGCTCCGCTTATTCGCTTTGCTGGGCTGAAGAGAGCACTTTAAAAGGAAGCAAAGCAGAAACATCACATTAGTTCCTGCTGGAAGGGGGAACGAGAGGCACACATTCCTGCCTTGTATGGGAAATCTGGCCTGCTTGCATCACCCCTGGAGTTTGGGCTGAATACGGTATTCTTAGCCTCCCATCCTCAGAAGGCTGCGCTCCTGCTAGGCAGTGCTGGAAACCACTGCCAGCTTCGCGATGGCTGAGCTTCAGTGGAGGGTGAAGTGACGCCTGGGGACCTCGCTGAGGCTTTGGGTTATGGCCGAGCAGTGGCAACCACCACGCTGAACCCACCAGAAGCATCTAGAGTGGGAACCTGCGCTGTTGTCTTCCTACCCACCTGCCAGTGTGAGCTGGAGTGTTTACGGGGACTCACGCCCACACACCAGCTTGCAGACAAGCCCCTTGTGCCCCTGGAAGGAGGTGTGGACGCCACTGGAAGGAGGTGTGGATGCCACTGGAAGGAAGTGTGAGCCCCCAGAGGGCACCCAGCTGGCGAGAGCATCCCAGGCGCTGCAGCGGTTCGGAGGCAATCCAACCCCTGAGCTCTTGACAACTTTTGACCACAACATCCAGGTGTCATTTTAGGCCTAATCTGCATGTAGTGCACAGCCCCAAGTGTGTAATTACTGAGCTGCACAGGCAGTTGTCAGCTCGGCTGTTTCAGAATACAATCTTTAGTGCTCCATGAAACATAAGCAGACAACTTTCCCTCGACGCAGCTGCACGTGAGGTTTGGCTAAGAGGAGTGGTTGGATTGGGTTCAGGTTACACAGTTCCATTCAACCAGGCTCAGTCAGACAAGCCCAGAGACAGGTGGTCACCTCCTCTACAAAGCGAAGAGAAATGAGGCGAGATCATAGAATCATAGAATCACAAGGTTGGGAAAGACCTCTTGGACCATCGAATCCAACCATTCCTATCTGCCACTAAACCATGTCCCTGTGAACCTCATCTAATCATCTTTTAAACACCACCAGGTGCTCGACCACCTCCCTGAGCAGCCTCTGCCAGTGCCCAATGACCCTTTCTGTGAATTTTTTTTTCCTGATATCCAGTCTGAACGTCCCCTGGCAGAGCTTGAGGCCATTCCCCCTTGTCCTATCCCCTGTCACTTGGGAGAAGAGGCCATCCAGGCAGTTTTCCACCCAGGAGAGTGTGCGCCTGTCCAGGCCAGAGGTGACAGTTTTCTAAGCAGAATGCTGTGAGAAACTGTGTTAAAGGCTTTACTGAAGTCCAAGAAGACTACATCCACATCCTTTCAGGTCAGGTTAGTCTGAACATGTTGATAACCAACAGCTCTTCTTGGCCTCCACATCTGCTATGCACTAACCAAACCTGCCACCTCTCAGCCCCCCACACTCCACCTTCCTCCTCTCTACTCTCTGTGCCTCATGTTCACCATTGAGACTTTCCCTCTGTCCTGGGAGCTGTCCGAGACGTCTGCTGCAGCATGCTCAGAGGGCTCAGTCACTACTGAAGGTGGGAATTTCTCAGACTTGAGGCTGCCCTTCGTTTTGTCAGCTTGTGTCCCATTTCAGAGGATCCAGATGGATAAAGAAGGGAAAGGTCAAGTTCAAGATTCAATTTGCGTACATGTAAAGGGGTGGTCTTGCCTGTGCGTAAGCATTTGTGTTGCGTGCACGCATAGGAGAGCAGATGGAGACATGGGCATGGTTAAGGTCATGGGGGGGCATCTGCATGATTGCAACGTGTAGGCTCTGTGCACCTACATGCCATGCGTGTCTTTCACTGAGGGCTCTGTGTGTCTTTGTAGGTTTTGTTGTATGGAAGTCCAGAGCAAAAGACACACATTTTTTGAAGACATATCTATGTCTGGATGGGTATCCCAAGCCAACAGGCAGCAACAGGCCTGGCGTTCTGGAGGAACAATGAAAAACAGCAGAGAAGACTAAGCATCATTGTGCATCTGTGCCACTACCAGATTTGTTGTCCCACTGCCTACATTTCTCCATCCCCTGCACAGAATAAGGCTCGGGCATGGGGGAGGTGGTGGACACCTCGAGCTCCTTCCAGAGAGACCTTAGAGCAACTTCTAGTACTGAAAAGGGCTCCAGGAAAGTAGGGGAGGGGCTCTTGATTGGGGAGTACAGGGTTAGGATGAGGGGGAACGATTTCCAGCTGAAAGAGGGGAGATTGAGATGAGATATTAGTAAGAAATATTTTGCTGTGAGGGTGGGGAGGCCCTGGCTCAGGCTGCCCAGAGCAGTGGTGGCTGCCCCATCCCTGGAGGGGTTCAAGGCCAGGTTGGAAGGAGCTTTGAGCAACCTGCGGGAGGTGTCCTTGCCCATGGCAGGGGGATGGAACTGGATGGGCTTTGAGGTCCCTTCCAACTCAAACAATTCTAGGTTTCTAAGCTTACAGCCTGGGCTCCATCGCGGTGTGGGTTGTGCTTTCCCCTTCCCTGTTTCTTTCCGCCTGCTAATATCAACAAAACCTGCGAGGGCACCTCATCACCGGAGCTCCCGCAGAGCAAATGCGACATACTTGGAGCATGCAGTCAGCTTTTCCAGCTAGTCCACACAGCCGGTATAAACTGTCTAAGTACTGTCAGAAACCACTTTATAAACTCAGGATGGGGAGAAGGTGATTGATGGCTCCACACTGGACACGACACAGCTTCTACACCTCCCTGTATTTATAATATTTGCGTATTGCCCCTACCTCAAAGCTTGACAGGGCCAGTCCCATTCACTTAGAGATATGAATTTGGCACAGCCTGACATAAACTCCATCGCTGGGGCCACCAAGGGAGAACCATTTTTGTAAACTTTGTCCCTCCACACCCTGCTTGGTGCTTTTTTTCCCCCCTTCCAGTCACATTATTTCTTTACAAGCCATCGAGAACAGAACCAAATGTTTCACATCTGTTCTTGCCAGTCCAGCCATTTGCATGAGAATAGTGGTCAGTGTTTCAATGAGCACAGCTCGCTGGCTGGCAATGGGAATGGAGCTGGCCACCACCAGCCTCTCCTGCTTCTGCCAGATGCCTGGACCCCGCACAAAAGAGAGAGACCCACAGAGTTAACAAATCACCTTCTTTTGGGGTCTAATCACTCTAGAGATATGTCAGATAGGTACTGGTCTCTTCTCCCAAGTAACAAGCAATAGGAGGAGAGGAAACAGCCTCAAGTTTATGGGTATAAACTGGAGAGGAGCAGATTTAGACTAGACATAAGGAAGGATTTCTTCACCATGAGAGTGGTGAGGCGCTGGAACAGATTGCCCTTCTCCAAGGGAAGTTTAGATTGGATATCAGGAAAGATGTCTTTACCGAGAGAGTGGTGAAGCACTGGCAGAGGCTGCCCATGGCAGTGGTGGAGTCTCCACCCCTAGAGGGATTTAGTAACCATGCAGACACAGCACTTCGTGACAGCTTTACTGGGTATGGCGGTGTTGGGCTGATGGTTGGACTGGATGATCTTAGAGGTCTTTTCCGACTTTAATGATTCTATGATTTTATGATTTTTCTTTCTGGATAGTGTTGTGGAGCTGATCCTCACCCTTGGGTCCGCCCTTTTGAACCTCCTGTTTAAGGGGTTTGGTGACTGCCGTCCTGTTTTCAACATCGCCTTCACGGAGGGAATGTGGCACATCAGCTAGGCTTAAGGTGAGGCCAGTTTTTGTTTAATCAGTCAGTTAGGGTAAGTTTAGTTGTAGATCACACCCACTGATATGGTACCACTGGGAAAGGTCCTTGAAAAATATGGGTTCATTTCCCAAAGACTTCCCATTTTGAAAGGATAACAAAACCTCCACTAACTGCTCTTTTTCTACTTGCCAAAAGCATCTTCCTTCCCACCTACATGCACTGCCTTGTCTTCTTCATAGTGGTCTTCTAGGTGTCTCAGGGACTTGGTTTTGTGCTGCCATACACCTGCCCATGTCCTTTCAAGCATCACTTCAGGGCAGCTACACTGAGAAGGGTCAGTCCTGCAGCATTGCGGCAATATTTGGAAGCTGCTTGTTCTCTTTCCAGCCAGGCTGGGAATTATTATCTGCTAGTTGACTGCCACAGTGGCGACTGAAACTCGTGGTATCATCATAAGCTGGCAAAACCACCTTGGAAATGATTATGAGGAATTATAGCAGGTGAAGCTCCTCTGTGCCATTCGTCTCCCTCCCCATTTAATCACAGAATCACAGAATGGTTTGGGTTGGAAGGGACTTTCAAGCTCATTCAGTTCCACCCCCTGCCATGGACAGGAACACCTCCCAGTGCACCAGGGCGCTCAAATCCCCAACCAACCTGGCCTTGAACACCTCCAGGGATGGGGCAGCCACCACTGCCCTGGGCAACCTGGGCCAGCAAACCCATCCTCACAGGAGAACATTTCTCCCTACGATCTCATCTCAATTTACCAATGCTTTTATTAATCCTGCAAGCCATTGTGTTGTCCCAGTAAAAGTAATGTTTAAAGAGAAGTTTTTGTGGCATCACTGTCTGCAGGGTGGTGGCTCCATCCAAGAAACTCTGTACATGGGCAACTCTGTACAGCCCTGACAAGGGCAGATAAGCCTTCATCTTGGGGTTATTGGACTCTTCGGTGCTTCCAGCTCTGCTGGGACACTTATACAGCCCACTTGGTCTACACATAAGGCTGTCATGCCTCAGGATGGTGAGCTGATATCCATATGTTGGTATCTGAGCCTGCCTGTGTGGTTTGCAGTCATTCCCTTAAGGTGGGAATCACCCTGTGGGGCTCTCTGGGAAAGGCAGGGTGGCCCGTGGGAAGAGGCATCTGCTGGGGTCATGATCCCCAGCTGCAACATCCTCCTTTGGGCCTGCCCAAGTGTTTAACTGTGTTCTGGAGGATTCCCAGCCACAAAGGCAGTACAGATTGTGCATTGGCCCAGCTCCCTTCAGTCAAGAGCTACAAAGCACCCACAGCTGTGGCAAGTAGAAAGCTCTGATCAGTGTTATTGAGGGAGGGCTGGGCTGAGGTACAGCCACATCAGGGGGACAGTGAAGCTTCATGAACTACAATTTGTTCTGAGCCCTGCGCTCAGCCTCAGCCCCATCAGGGTGGGCTGGATGTGGTTGACCCATCTGAAAACCTTGCCCTGACTTTGTGCCCCACTTGACCTCCAATCCTTTGAGTAAGGATGTTCTAGCAGCACAAGGGGCTGCATTTTCCAGCTCTGCACACCAATGGCAGAGCAAACAATGACTGAAGAGCTGGCACTGTGCTGCTCTCCACGCTCTGCAAATGCCGCTGTATCCACACCCTGCCCTTGCCTGTGGCAGAACAGCAGCAGCAGTGGATTTGCTGCCCCAGGGCAATAGCAGTGCATGGGAAACCAAGCAGCCCCAGTACATGCCAGTTTGGAGGTGGCTGGCATTGGAGAAGGATGCCCTCAGCACCTCTGGGAGCATCTCCATCAGCGTGACAGTGGTGAGCTGGGTGGAGAAGATGGGACACAAAGCTGGCTTCTCTGACACCATGCAAAGATGCTGGTCCCTGTGCTGCCAGGGCTGTACGGACCCACCAGAGCCAGGGCTCGTGCTGCAGGACAGGCAGGGTGCTGCTGATTTCCCTGCCTGAACATAATCTCCATATAGCAGAGCTGGATGAGTGGGTCAGAGCAAATCCCTGGGGGATACATGCTCACAAACCCCTGTGAGCACTCCCACACTTGAACATCTCCTTGTATGAAGGACAGCGTCGTAAAAGGCAAGTGATCCACTTGTGTGTTAAGCTGGAAGATGTGGGAGAGGCAAGACTGAACTGCTGTTGATGCCACACACTTAACATCAGAGAAGGAGAACATTTCAGAAGAGAGCGTAGGTTGCTGGCTGTGTAAGTGAGAGAAGCCAATACGGAAAGTGCTGGCTGCCCTCACTTCACAGGGTGCAGGTGAGCAGGTCCTTGGCACTCAGACAGCAACCATGGACGTGGTGGCATCTCTCCCAAGGTTTCCTGATCCATCGCAGGGAGCAAGTTCCCCCTGCCAGCAGCACTCCTGCACTTGGAGACAGCTCTGCTCCACAGGCTGGGTGTCGCTGAAAGATGCAGGTGCACAGCACAGCCAAGGACAGAGCTTTCTGTCCCAGCCTGAATGCAAAGAGGAATGCAAACAGAGCACACTGAGGCAGCAGAAACGTTTTGGCAGGGGACTGCTGGTGTGTGGCTCTTGTGGCCAGTGGCAGGACCTTCCTAACATGTCCCTCAGCTGTGCCCTTCACTCCTGGGCTGGGCCACTGTTAGGATGCATTCTGACCTTTAAGGACCAAGTATTTTTTCAGGATGCTGCCTGGTGGGCCAGGGGTCTGGAATGTGCCAGGGGAATCCCTTTGAAGCTGACATTTCTCAGTGAGCTGTGTTTCCTGCCTTTCGTTGGAGATGTGTTCAGAAAGCCCCATCTGCGCTGCCAGTGCCTTGGACTCTCTTGACTCATGAAAAACATGGGCAACTCCAAAGATTTGTGTGCAAACTCAATTGGGCATAAATGACAACGTCAAGCTCAGGGCATGGCACAATCAGTGCCTGGTCTGCTTTGCACCTTTGTGCTTGTAGAGAGGCTGCAGGACTGAACCTTCTCAGTGTAGCTGCCTGATGCTTGAAAGGAGGTGTATGGCAGCACAAAAACAAGTCCCTGAGACGTCTAGAAGACCACTATGAAGGAGACAGGAACATAGGTATTTCCAGTAATACCTCAGCTCAGGCTGAGAGCTTCTGCTGCTTGGGCTCTGTGGTCCCACCTGGCTCTTCAGAATGTGTTTTGTCACATTGCACCTCGGGCCTTTGGAGAGAGGAGGCTGTGAGTGAAGAGTCTGCAGCTGTCATGGGTCTTCACCTCTCTCTGCACAACTGTTGGACACACCATGTGCATTGCAGCTCCCTTGCCAAGAAAACATTTCCATCCCCACCTGCTCCAAGACCTTCTCTTTCCATTGGCCTGCATTTTGGAAGTCCTCTTTCTCTTAAAAGAAAAGTAGTAAAAGTGGCTACAAGAGTCGTCTGCACCATGTTCATGCTGACAGTGATGCTTTAGATGTCCTCCTAGTACCCAGACTCTCCTCTCTTGAGCATCCAGAGCAAACACATACAGCAGACTGGGAAGTTGATGAATATCATGATAAGGCTTGGGTTTCTATTTAAAAAAATAAATAAGGTAGGGTCGTTGTAACTGATGCTGGCTGGAAGCAGGAAAGAGGATGTGCAGTATGTACTTGTGAGCACAAGAGGGAGAGCAAGGAAGGAGGAGAGAGGAAGGACAGGAATGAAGGAAATGGACTTGATACCTGCTTGTAAATAAGGTTAAGACTGGTAATAATTCGGATAGTCTTGGATCTGCGCCCAATTTTACAGGTTTTGTGAAGGCATATAAAGAAAAGAGAATTCCTGCCTGGAAGAAGGAGCAGCCGGTGGCTCTGCTCCGGCGGCGGTTTACGCAGCCTCCACTTTACACTCGCTGGGAGCCCAATTTCCACCCACATAAACCTAACGGCATGAGTGAGGATTTGCAGGCTCCAGGCCCTGCAGGTTAAGTCAAGGCTGTGGTTTAATCCTACTTATGGCAGTCAAGGCAAGACTTACCCAAGGAATAAAAAGAAACCCTGTCTTGGAAAGCGACTATTTTTATTTCCCTACATTATATTTTATCAGCTTTACTCTGCCATTCCCTGTCCTTGCTGTATTCAAGCAGACATGAAAATGATTTCTCCACTAGTTTAACTAATTTAACAGGAGTGATACAGAAGAGAAGGTAAATTGAATCCCGAGGCTGATATTTTCCAAGACTGAGTCAGTGTTTGCTCCCTGGACACAAGATGCTTTAGACTAACTGAGCAGGAAGACTGGTAAAAGTCCTCTAGAAAAGAGGGAGCGATGGTGCTAACACCAACAGTGTCTGCCCAGGACATGGGGCTGGTGTTGGCCGGAGCTGGGCAGCACCACCCAGCAGAAACACTCCCAAGATAGAGTTCAGCAGGCAGCTCAGTGCTGGGCAGCCTGGGGAGAGGGTTTGAGAGCTATTTAGCAACACCAAATTGGGACATGAAGCAGAATTAATTGAGCTTAAATTGCATCCTCCTAGCAATCCGCTAATCTGCTCCAGCAGGAGGATAATGACATCTCAAGAAACTGACTTCAAAAATTGAAACTTGCCGAGTTCTAATAACCGGGCTGCTTAAAAAGAGGATTAATAGTGCATATAAAATATTGCCGTACTGAGACTTACGTTCACGCGGGAGTCTTCTGCCTCCAAATGGAAGGGGGATTTCAGGAGAATTTGTGAACTGCACACACTCACACACAAACACACACAATTACTCACCCAAAGGCGCACAGACCCAAGCTGCTGTCATGTTCCCAAATTACTTTTCTTAAACCATGTTTATTAGTTCCAGGCAGTTCTTAGCATGCAGGAACTTTTTAATAAAAGCTCCTTTCAAGCAAAGACCTCAAAACGCTCTGCAAACAGCAACAAATCAAGTGTCACACCATCCCTTGTGACATGGAGACAACACTGAAGCTTCTGAGAAATAAGTGGCATGTGGCAAATAGATGGCAGAACTGGGAAGAGAAGCCAAAAGTCTTTTTGAATCCAGCAACCTTTTCCACTTTATTTAATTTCTCCCATTTTCTTCAATCCCTGCCGCTGGCAGACAATTGAGAAAATGGGATTTTTGCTCTGATTGCAGTAGCAGCCCTTTGGGAAAACACCCCATCCACAGCATCCATGTGTGGCACAGTGGGGTTTCGGGATTGCTGTTCAACCCAATAGCAAACAGGGTGGATTGCTGAAAAAATATTCCTCTACCCTCCTCACTTCATGGTTCCTGTTTGGATGCAGCTGGCCAAGTGATTCCCTTTGCACTTTTGCCTGCAGTGCCTGTCTCCCCTCATTCCCTAACATCTCTCTTTTTGCTTAGGCTTTTTCTGTGTTAATCTAATAGAGTGGGGAAGAGGCTCTCCACGAAGTCCATCACCCTCAATTTTCCTTTTATTAGCACGGATACACATAGCAAAGCTAATAAACTGTAGTAGGTTGTTCTCTCTGTTGCTGCCAATAATATTGTTGCTGCCGCTGACCCAATTAGAAGCATTTGTTGGTGTCCAGTATTAAGCTCAGAGCTGCGCTGAGATCTCTGTCTTTCACCGGGTGGCTTGCAGGACACTTTGAAATATTTATGAGTGATCTTGAATGACATCTGTTTGCTATTTTGCTGATGATGTTCCCAGCAAGCAGCCAGCCTGGGGAGCACATGCTGGTCCTGGCAGGCATCAGGTGAGCCCTTGCTGCTGGATCAATGGGCAAATAAACAAAACTGGGCTTCGACCACTCCACCCTGGACCACGTCCTGGCTGCTGTGTTGAAGCACAGACCTGGGCTGGTCCAGCCGCAGAAGCATCACCTGGGATGATGTGTCTGAGGCTCAGCAGGCAACACTGGGGGTGCTGGGGCTCCAGCACAGCCTAGGGCTGGTTCCCTTCACAGCAATGCACTTTTGACTATCTCTGCTTCTGGTTGTATGTGATATGTTCCTTTGCCAGAGAGTGGTGGGAGGAGAGGAAACTTTATCTAAGAAACAGATTCTTGAAAAATGAGCTACTTCAGGTTTTGCCAAGGTGGTGAAATACTGTGGCCAAACACCACAGTGTTTCAGCCAGGAGTGAGAGTTGCACTGCTGGCACAAATTTGTGCCCCATATTCCCATGTATGGTGTCCAGGGTGAAAGGAGGAGCCGGTTAGACCCTGCACCTTGACTTCCTTAAGGTACAACCAACCCCAGCAATGCTAAGCAGGATCCCCAGCTCATCATACAGTTTAGCAATATTTTTGGCTATCTGATGTCTGCTCAGATGCTACCCACCGATTCCTTGGTGGCCTGTCCATCATGGGATGACTGGCAGCTGCCCTGCGTAGGCTAAAGCTGTGCTGTCAGGATCCCTCTGTGGTTCTGCCTCCTCAACACCGTTTGACTCCACTGTCCCCTCCTTCCCATCACACCTGTAAGTGACCGCAGGCTTTAGCCAACCCATCAGAGCAAGCTCCAGCCCTTGGCTGTGTTGTGGGGAAGGGAAGAGTGTGGTGGGGAAGGATCTATGCTCTGGCCAGAGGGGCAGGGTGGGTGCACACTGTGCCCCGAGAGCTGCACTCACAGGACTAAAAGGCATCCCAGCACGGCAAATCCCCCAAACTACAGCCTTCTCGCTGTAAGGAGCAAACAGAGGCTGGACTGAAGCTATAATTTGCACAGGACCGCAGGGTTGTTGTCTTTATATCATACTATGATTCTGAGTGCAGGTCATTCCCCAATGCTCTCAGTACCACCAGCCCTTTCTACTGAGACCCCATCCACACACCCTGAACCTCCAGCCCCACCACACAGCCCTCCCCTGAAGTCAAACTGGAGCTGTCAGCAGCAATACTCATTAGGAGGGGACTTAACTACAAGAAGTCTTCATCTACAATCTGATCCTCTAAGGGAGATGTTACCTTGTCATCTGATCATCCTGTCACCACCGTGCCTTGGAAAGATGCTTTCCGTCAGGAAAAGCCCTGACAGACCCTGCAATGTTGCAAGTGTAGGAGGTAGGGGCAGTGATGGGGTATCTATGCGGGCATCAAGGACACGCCAAGGGCCACAGGGTGGGATGGTGTCAGAGCCAGGACTGGGCTCAGCTCTGGGCACCTCAAGCGGTGACAGTTGTGCACACCGTGGGGCGTGCAGAGCGGTATGGGGCAATTCCCTTTGGCAATAGAAAACCCGAAGTTGTCTCTCTGTTTATCTGAACCATTGTTTGCAATTTCGAGTGTGGAAGGAGAAAACAGGCAGTGCTGGAACTAGGATCAAGTGAAATGACCTACAAAGACGTACCCATCTGGCTGTCCTTGGACTGAATCACCTGTGGGAGCCAGAATACTTCTTTGTTAAAGACCTGCCTGCATCTCCTTTCTATGGTCACATTTCTTCCTAGGACCATGCTGTTAAAGATGCTCTTCCCCTCTCTCCTGAGCTCTATTTATCCACATATGAGTTTTAGGCTTTGGCTGGCTGAGGGTGTGTGGGTGTGTGGGTGTGTGGGTGTGTGGGTGTGTGGGTCCTGTCTGTCTGCATGTAGAGGTTTTACTGGGAAAGCCCTCAGTGATGCCTTTGGGAGCTCTTGTGATTTGAGCACCACCATTACAAGCTCTTAGAGTATTGGTCAAAAAGTGAGAGAAAACAAAAAACTTTTCCAGTAAAGATGCTCTGGGTGTTTTCCAGGCTTGGCAGGAAGGACCCATCATCTCCTCCTACCCGTCAGCCATCCCACGGAGTGTTTTTGTTAAAGCCCGCACAAACATGTTTTCACATCTGCTTTCCAGCCAGGCACTTTCTCACGGTGACTTTGCTCATGATGGAGGTGCCACTATTAGTGCTTCATTCTACCTGAGCTATGTAAGGACGAAAGATAAGTGCAAATAGTTTTCCACTGCAGGGCATCAATAAAATGTAGGAAAATTGCCGTCTCTGGACCATCTGGCTGCTGATAATACAATATTAATAACCACAGTCAATTAAGCTGGAGCTCCCTTGTGGAGCAGGGTTTCAGTTGGGCAATGTCACAAGAATCGATGTAATCCAACTTCTGATGCCATCGATAGCAGCTGGCCTGGGAGCCGGGGTGGCCAGGGAGGTGTCCAGGCACACTCCCAGCTCTCCTGGGAGAGCTGTGGTCATCAACAGATGCTTCACAAGGATCCCTGAAATAAGTCATAAAATCATAGAATCATGGAGTGGTTTGGGTTGGAAGGGACATTAAAGCCCATCCAGTTCCACCCCCCTGTCCATCCAGCTTGGCCTTGAACCCCTCCAGGGATGGGGCAGCCACCACTTCTCTGGGTAACCTGGGCCAGGGCCTCCCCACCCTCACAGCAAAACATTTTTCCCCAAGATCTCATCTCAATCTCCTCTCTTTCAACTGAAAACCATTCTCCCTCCTTCTATCTCTGCAGTCCCTGATCAAGAGCCCCTCCCGTGTTTTCCTATAGCCCTCAAAGATGTTCAGGATGATCTGCCATTGCTTTGGGAGCCCAAATTGGGGCATCAAAACCTCATGTCTTAAGAAAATCTGGAGTGGAAATACTACTGAGAGAGGATAATAGGCAGTCTACGAGGTGCTGGAAGGGGACTTGGATAAATATGCAGGCAAATGGGAAATCCCACTCACTGGGATTAGATGAGCTGAAGGGGACACCTGTTGAGGAAATCCCACCTTATGAGCATGGACATGCCCAGTGGTGGAGTTACAGCTGCTTCAGAGGAGACAGCATTTTCCATCCTGTCATCACTTGTGAAAATCCTTTCTTTCCTCTGAGCCAAAGCCTTTTCTTGTGTCCTTTAAGGTTTTCAATGGGTTGAGGCTTGTGACTTGATAGGGCTTTGCACCCAGGGAAGAAACAGCCCAAGGAAGAACTCCCTTCATGGGAAGGACCTTTGTCACCTTCTCTCACAACCCAGCAATGCCACACACCCTGATTCAGCTGAGCTTTGGCAAACAGTGTGTCCCTTCACAGGGCTCCTCCTTCCCTCCTAAAGCTCTTCAGGATTCCAGGAGCCTCTTTGTCTGCAAGATGGACTTTCTTGGGAATATCTAGAAGAGTTTCACCCAAAAAAAATCTCAAGGGAAATACTAAGATGAGAGGCAAATCATGCTAAGGATGGAAGAGCACTAAGAAAAATTACTCACTAGGTCACAAATGATACCCACAAATATCCAGGATATGAATCCTGGGCTGCTTCCAAAGCAGAGGGACCAGCAGGGAGGGAGGGGATTCTGCCCCTCTGCTCAGATGTGGTGAGACCCCACCTGGAGCCCTGTGTCCAGTTCTGGAGTCCTCAGCACAGGAAGAACATAGAGCTATTGTAGCAAGTCCAGAGGAGTCCACAGAGATGATCCAAGGTCTGGAGCACCTCCTGTACAAGGAATTGCAAGGAACTGGTTCTATGAATCGCATCAAAATGCCGACACAATTGCTGTTCCGTTACTCGGAGAGTTTTCCTCACACCTTCCAGTTTTGAGGCTCCTATGTCCCTGTGCCCCTCAGGCTATGCAGGTTTTGCAGTACTTTTGGAACTGGGTCAAACCTGGTAAAAATTTAGATATCAAAAATTTGAGCAAAACTAACGAGTGACACCATTTGTCAATTGCAGGGAGCTTTCACTGCTGAGAAAGGTATTATTTGAAAGCCTTAAAATTTTCTCACAGTGTGAATTTTCCAGCCAAATGGCTCCCAATTCAAATTTGTCATGAAATGTCAAAAATAAACCCACAGGGAAAAAATAATCCTAGCCGTAGCTACCTATATCTCCATTAAAATGTAAAATTACTCTGCTTTTCATGTCAACTTTGTAGCAAGTATCTCTGATTATGAGGAGGTTGCCTGAGAGGTGGTAAAGAGATATTTTTGGTACTACAAACTTGTTCCTGCAGTCTGTGTGCAAAAATCCTGGAAGGATGTTCTGTCAGAAAACACCATCCTCCACAGCAGAGGTGCTTCCCCGTGGCACACCTCGAACTGTGACTCCTCACAAGCCAAAGAACCATTTCTCTGGGAAGCTGATCTTGGACTGATGTTGTTTTACTGGGAAACATGGGCATTATGCTGCTAAAAAATATCATGGAAGCATGGAAGACTGGAATGTGTTGGAAGGGACCTGAGAGCCCATACAGTTCCAACCCGAGGGACACCTCTCACTGGAGCAGGCTGCTCCAAGCCCCATCCAACCTGGCCTTGAACACCTCCAGGGATGGGGCAGCCTGTGCTTGTACTGGTATGGGAGGTGCTCCAGCCATTGCATCATCTTCATGGTCTCCTCTGGACTTGTTCCTACACACCCATGCCCTTCTTGGGCTTTGGACAATTCAACATACAACTTTTCTCGTTGCTTCTCTCCATGAAGTTTCTCTGGCACCGAGAAGTGGTGCCACAGAGACGTCAGGAACTGACACAGCCAAGGAAAGAAACAGTTAGGGGATGGATGACAACTCTTCCCAACACATTTCCCACGGAACTGCCTCATTCCCACTCTGCAGAAGGACTCTCTGAGGGTGACAAAGGAGACTAGATTTTAGGAAGAGCCAGGGGTTTCCCATCTGGAGGGAGGCCATATGGCTCATGTCCAGCCTCAACTCAACGGTTGACCCCATCCAGGTCAGCCTTCTCCTCCTTGCCTAATTAGGCTGTAATTATACAATTCTGAACTGAGATGCCTTCGTGTGGGTATGTAGAGCATCCAGTCCAAAAAAGCTCTGGGCACAGCTGGAGCCATGTAATAAAAAACACATTAGGAGTCAACAGGAGAAAACAAAGGAACAAAACCAGTCCAGTTGAGTCTTCACAGACACCAGTTTCTCAGCAGCACCTTCCAAGAGCACTGAAGCACCTACTGAAGTCAGGCCAAGAAGATGTTAAGAGGAAAAAAGAATTGCTTACATTGAAAATGTATTGTGTGGTTCATTTAACAACAGTTAAAGCAATTTAAATCCATCAGCAGAATCAGAGCAAGGGATTTGCTCTGTTTGATCAGACAAAGAAGCTGTGATGTTGGATGTCTCTGCCTGCTGAAGTTCAAATGCTGAGGCTTCTTCTGAGACCCCCTCTCTGCTCTGCCAAGAGCCTGGACGTGTCCCAGGTGGGGTCAGGAGCTTCTTTCCTGACCACCTCAGGATATTCGCTGTTGCAGTGCTGGTGCTTTAAAGCACAAGATTAGATTAGGCTTTTCTTAGCTTGCCTCACAGTGTTGCCAGTTTGTGTGATTTTATGAGAAGCCTTGTGGTATTTGGGATTTTTCTTAGAGTGTCTGTTCCTGGAATAAAGTGATTACAGAAGAACCTCATCGCTGCCTGAGTTATAAAATACATTCCTGTGCCACGTTGTTACAAGAAGAGTTAAAACAGGGAAGGAAGAGCATGCGAGGGGAAGCTAAAGACCCCTTTTCCACCACCCATATTTGGGGAGTTGAATATTTTCATACAGCAATCTCAGGGTGTCTGGAACAGACCTGGTCGCACTTACCTTGAAATCATTTAGAGGGGAGCCTCATTTCAGGTCTAGTGGCCGACGATCATTAAACTGGCCTGCTGGTCCTTACAAGGTTGAATTCATCCAGTGTTCCATCCCTGGGACAGTGGCACTTGACTAGGATGCTTTTTCAGTCGCAGTGAGCTCTGGCTTGGAGGCAAACTGAGCTTTCACCTCAGACCATCTACTGCAAGGACTAACAGTGCAACAACAGATACAGCCATGCTCAGCGCATCTGGGTGACAATCCCACATCTGGTTCTTTGCCACAGCTGTTCCAGGAGGGTAGGAATGCCCAGAGATGACCTCGGTCTTCTGCAACAGGGGTGACTTCCACATGATTACAAATATGCTGAACGGCTGGCATAAGCTCTGTTTCTGACAAATCCACTGCAGTTCTTCCTTTCAGACATCCACTCTTTCCCTGTCTTACCATAAAATGAAGAATCCCATATTTTTCATGATAGGCATGTATTTCCTTGATTCAGAACCACCTGAGTTATTTTGGGGGGGCACCAAGTTAGTGACCTGAAGATTTTAACTGTAGAATCATAGAACCATGGAATGGTTTGGGTAGGAAGGGACCTCAAAGCCCATCCAGTTCCAGCCCTCTTCCAAAGTAAGGACACCTCCTACTGGATCAGGTTGCTCCAAGCCCCATCCAGCCTGGCCTTGAACACCTCCAGGGACGGGGCAGCCACCACTGGGCAACCTGGTCCAGGGCCTCCCCACCCTCACAGCAAAACATTTCTGCATAAGATCTCATCTCAATCTCAACTCTTTCAGCTTAAAACCATTCCCCTTCATCCTATCCCTGCACTCCCTGATCAAGAGCTCCTCCCCAGCTTTCCTGGAGCCCCTTTCAGTACTGGAAGGTGCCCTAAGGTCTCCCTGGAGCCTTTTCTTCTCCAGGCTGAACAACCCCAACTCTCTCAGCCTGTGCTTGCACTGGTATGGGAGGTGCAATTTTAGCTGATCACTGCAAGCTTGCCTCTCTTGGCCCTAACTCTGGTGTCCCAAGCCAGAATGTCACACAGCAGATGAACAACGGCAACTGTGGAATCCCATTTAAAGATAAGTCTTGTTATTTTTATACCAATTACAAGGTTATGGATCAGCCTAAGAGGTGTTTAATAAGTTATAATATTTAGGCACACTTGGCTTCCACATTTATTGGGGCTGTTTGTAGCAATATGTAATGTGTGCTCACTATGGAACTATGTGGCACGCACATAAAACCAGCACAGATGTGCTGAGAAGCATCAGGGAAGCCAGGCTGGCCTGTGGATTGAGGAGCAAGTGCTCCTGCCTGCAGCGAGGGCAGTGGGAGAAGGGAAGAGAGGGAAGGAAGAGATAAACTTATACTGGCTAGGCTTGCTCCACTCAGCTGCATCTTACTTTTAGAAGGCGTTTTCTTTTGAGGTCTCAAAATCCTGTTACATAATATTGAAAAATTGTCATAAAATGTTTTATTGCATTGTACAATTGAAATGCTGTGAAGAGCCTTAACCCCTGAGCTGCCTCACTTTTGCAGATGCCCAACATGTCACTGCTCAGGAGCTGCTGCCTTTGTTTGCTGGCTGAGCTTTGAGGAGGATTCAGGTGGTTTAGGGGCTCAGGGTGAACAGTTGCTGGGTCACCGTACCCAGGCAATCAGACTAATGTCAGAGAATGCCCTGGATTAATCCTTCCTTTCCCACGTCTGTGGATTTCAGCTTGATCAAAATTAGAAGTGGGATCAGTCCTGATGCTTTTACTCCTCAACTTATCCCTCAGTGTTAGTCCTGTGAAAACCAATGGAAAGGTGGTTACTTCTCTGCAGGCACCCTGGCTGTGTACCCCTGTCATCAATCAGACATAAAAAGACTTCTGGAAGCATCTAGAGTCAAATCCCAAAGGTTCAGGAGGTGAAGGACAAGCCTTTCCAGTGAGGTCATGGCCACATATTGGCCCTTAGAAGATTGATAGAGCTGCTGGATAGACAAGCTTGAGAAGTCACTTCTCAGCATGAACCTTGGTTTTCCCAAGGTGGGAATCAAGGGGATATCCCATGGGGATAAACAGCTTTCCTGACCTGTTGTGTAAAGTTCTTAGGAATTTGCTGACGAGACATTAGTGTTTACAAGACTGACAGTAGAACTTTTAAGGTCACTGGTGACCCGCGAGTGGTAGTAGACCTTTTGCTTATACTGGTCTCTAAATCAAGTAGCAAACTGGACAAGGCCAGCATAAGATCAGGAGTCTCCTGTTCCTCAGAGCAGCCCCAGGAAGAAAACCTGACCCTTGGAGCATGATTGTGGAGTCTAGCTCTGAACAATATGGGGTTTCCTTCAGTCACTTGCCCTCTGATACCCAGCTGTGTATAAAAAAAATGACCACCTGGCTACCCTATCCCTGCCTTGACAGATGCTGTCATTTACTTGGGAAACATTTCACATTAGCTGGAAAATTCCAGCAAGATGGGGAGGCCAGAGGCCTCTCCTCCTGCAGATGTTGGGGCTGTGCTTGCCAGCAACCAGATCTTGGCCTGGGTTTGTTATAAAGAAAGAACAAAAATTAGCCAGCTGTTCTCAGTGGAGATTTTCATCCCTTTTCCCCCTTTAACGAAAGAAATAATAACTCCATGAAAGGTTTAAGCAGAACTTATTCAGGCCCAGGGGAAATTCACCCTGCTCAGAGGTGTAGATACCAATTAATTCTCACTTAAAGCCTTTTTTGAGTGGTACTTCATGGGTTTAAATCTTTGTGCTAGTGTTCATACAGAGGTGAATTTTCAACCTAGTTGTAGCCTTGAAGTGTGAAATCCAAACTATCTCTTCTTTCCTAGTTCCCATGAACACAGTACAAGCAATGACACATTTTTTTAGCCTTCCTGGGCTGCAAGTAGGCTGTGGCAGAGTCATGGGCTAGAATAGTCCGTGGGAGAAGCATTTCTCCGCTGTAATGAATCTCAGGACAACTCATGATTTGCAGGCTGCATTCCCAATGATGTCTCCCACCCTCTCCAGCTCCTGAGCCAACCTGTGGTGCCTCGTGTCCCACAGACACACTGCTGGGATTTTAACAGGGGATTCTTAATGCAGATTTCCCTTGAGTTTGTGCTAAATCTCCCATTCTAGAGGCTGGCAAGCTGGCTGAGATGCTCTGGGGAGGAATGCGTGGATCTGCTAGTTTGCTTTTCTATCTAAACAAAATGCTTTCCCATAAACACAGAGGAGGAAACCCCACTTGGATGAACCCCTTGGAAGAAGGGTCTTCACTGGGAATGTTTATATGTTGCCTCTGGAATCTAAACTAAACCAGACTGAGTCTTTGAGCAGAAACTGCCCCGCTTGTGACCAGTGCCGGGGCTTTGGGCTGTGAGCATCAGTGCAGCTGGGGCTGAGCTCTGCCCACAGCACAGGGTGCTGCCTGCCCTGCCGACCTCACTGTGGGCAGCAGAGGGGGCTTCCCACCCCCCGGGAGCTGAGCTGAATTTCACCAGTTGCTCCTGCTGCGGCACAGACGTTCCTCATCCTGGGAATTAGCAATAACGGTGGCTGCAGGAGGAAACCGCCAGCTCCTGCTGGCTCATGTTTAGTGTTTCAGGAGAGGTCATCACACAGTGTCTTCCTGGTGAATGTGGGCTAGCCAAGACCCCGTTGTCTTCTCCATGGGGAATCCAGGAGCTCTGGGGAGCTTCAGGGTTTGCCCGGCATGCCTCTGCCTCCTGGCAAAGAAACCCAAGTGCCTGTGTCCCTGCCTCCTGTCAGCCCTGGTTTCCCCATGGTCACCTCACACATGTGTGATATAAAGATGCTCTATTTTCCAGCAGGAGCAGCCACAAATCCATATGTAGTACTGCCAGAAAAGAGCACACAAAGTGCAGTGCTGTTTACAGCCTCAGAGCATATTACAGGTGTAGCTACACTTGCAAGGCAGTGCAAGCTGTCACTGGGTTGGGATCCACAATGCGCCAAGGAGTAGCCTGGTGTAGGGTTAATACATTTGTAACCACTGCAGGAAGGCACTATCACATATTACTGAAGCCCTTTTGAGAAGAGGTTGCCCTTTTCAGGAGGACGAGATCTATTACAGGCAGTATGGATGCAACCACCTTTGCAGTCACTGCATCAGCCACAAACACTTCTGTGTGTGGAAAAACACAGGGACAGCAGCTTTGAAAGGTGAGCAAGAAGAAAGTAAAGTAGCTATAGGAGTGCATAAGCTCCTCTACATCAAATCTTGATGGGCGGAGATGCTGTAATCAGCATCAAAGTTCCTTTTTTTATGAAGTTTATGTATGACATCTAGGGGCAAAAGTGAGGTCTGATATGGGATGCACAGCACAATCCACACAGGTGAAATCACACGAGGGCAGTTAACACAGGCACACAGCAACCTGCAGCACAGAAATAGAATAAACTTATGTTGTTTAGCAGTTCATCAGAGATTCACCCAGGCACAAAAAGGAGGGATCTTCAAGGGGAGCTGGAGTAAAAAGCAATGTAGCTTTTTTGCTCTCTTGCTGTTAACTGCTATGAAATTACAGTTTTACACCATTCTGCTCTTTATTTCCTCTCTGGAGGTGCTGCCACGTGAAGCAAAGCGGATCAGCAGGTTCTTCTGAGCCTGTGAATTAAAACTTGCTTTCTGATTAAAGCACTGCTCCCCCTCTGTCTCGGTCTCTGGTCACATTGATGTTGCTCCAAGACAAAACATGGACTCATCCTCCATAAAGAATGGCAGCTCCTCTTCAGCCCCGCGCTGTGTTACTGGTGAGCAGTTTCCATCTTCCATCATGCAAAGTGAGAAGATTAAAAGTGAATTATGGGAATTCCCTACATCTCCATCAGAGATCAGGCTAGGTCATTTTGAAAATATGTAATGAACATCATTTGTTAATGTCACTGTTAAGTGATGATTTTTTTTATGCTTAACACACCAGGGCTATTTTCTCTTCATTTACACGTTTGTTTTTGAACCTGCTAATTTAATTAAATCTCTGCTGTTGAAGAGCCATTAAAGGTGACCAACCATGCAAGATAATACCTGTTGTGGTGCACCAGATAATTAAAGTGAATGGGATGGAACTTGAAAGAAAGATCAGCAGGTCTCTGTGCTATACCAGGGCAACACCTGGGTTTGTGGGTTATGCATCTGCAGAAGGAGCTGTGGGATATATTAACACTTTGCACAGGACATTCCAGTCCTCTCCTGGTCTTAGGGCAATGCTCTGAAAATGCACATTGGATTATTTGGGCCCTTAATACACCTCCTTCCAGCTTTTTTGTTTAATATGTATGATCATTAAGTTTCTCACTGTATGCTAAGGACTTCTTATCTTCCCATAGAAAGGAAAAACATCTGGAATGAATGTATTAACGTGCTATGTCCTTTGCTTTGGGGATCCGTTCCATGCAAATGTAGGGAAAAGAGCAGGGAGGGAGGGGAAAGCATCCGGCATAGCTGCTCGATGCCCTTTTCCTCTTCCCCAGACCAGGAATCTCAATTATCTGCAGCTTCAAGATGTGTTAGCAAAAATCAGAAAGCGCTGGACTCCCAAACCAGCTGCAGCAGCCTCACACGTTTTACTCTTCGCAAAGAAGGAAGCATTTGCCTTGCAGACAGCATGTATGGCTCCTCGTATCCCGCACCCATGAACTCTGATTTTGCCTGTCAGAAGGAATGTAATCCATGACACGACAGCACCACAGGGCGAGGCTCGGGGGAATTTCCTTTCCAAGTCTTCTGAGAGGCCGATGGCTCTCAGGTCACATCCATCTCGTGTCTCCCACTCTGACCAGGGCTGTGTCCCTTGAGCCACAGACATGGGATGATGCTACTCTGGGTGTGATGCTCTGAGAGTGCTTTTGTCCCCACATTTCAGCTGGACACAGACAAACCTGTTCAACAGCCCTTTGCAAGGAAGGAGATGCTTCTGCACTGTCTTCTCATCAAGAAGACACACGGGCAATTTTAATGAGATGGACGGAGGCACCTCACCTGGCAATGTCCCTCAGGGAAGAGCAGGGACACATCCTGGCAGCGTGCAGCCTCCCTGGAGGTGAACATTGTCCCAGGAGGTCACTCACAGCTGCCTGGCTTCCACCCGCTCTTGGCAAAATGGCTTTTCTGGGCAATAAGACCTCATCTGAATGAACTGTTAGTAGGGAATGAGATGGGGTTTGTGCTGCTGAGACAAGATTAAGCAGAGAAAGACTGAAATTATCACATGCTGTCTGACAAAAATACTGTTCTTCTGAGCCTAACATGGAGCTGACAGACAGCACTTGCTTTCCTCCCAGCCTACGTTCAGTATCTACTTCATTACTTCTCTTAAGAAGCTGCTGAGTGCTGAGCCCTGACTCCTGCTGAGCAGTAAGCCAGCCCATCTCCTGCAGCCCTTCTGTGGTGGGACAGTTTATCCAGGTATAAATGTCTCCTATCTTCCTATGGGCAGCCCAATTCAAATGCAGAGGAGCTGCCATGCTCTTTTGCGGGTGAAGCTGGGACGTGAAGGTGGTTTCTTATCAGTGCCAGCCTGGAGCTGCCCTGAATTAGGTGATGTGCTCAGGGCAGTGTTTGCTCAGCAGTGTCTCTGCCTGCTTAGGCAAGAGGTGGGGAAGAATGGTACAAGCTCTGGTGGTATCGAGGGTGGCCACCAGACACCAGCCTGAAGGATCCTCCAGCAAAGTGCGTGGCCCAGGCACTCCAGCAAGACTGCAGGGTGTCAGTGCCTGTTTTTACAAGCACAAGCGAAGCAGAAGACCTGTGCATGTATCACGGACAAAGAAAACAGGTCATTCGCCTGCTCAGTGGAAGCGAGCGCGGCTGTGCTGATGTCAGGGCAATGCACCCCCTTTACACCAGGGCTGGATTTGTCCAGGTCTCCTCAGGAAGTGAAAAGGGATCCAAAATGCAAATGTAAATAGATGCTTTAAAAAGCCCTGGAATATATACAAGCTCCAGCAGGAATGTGGGGAGCAGCTGCTGTTTTTCTCCTTGGCCCTCTGCTGAACACACACACACATTTTGTTGGTTGTAAATGTTTGGAGAAAACAGTTGTGATTAGGCTGTTTGAGGACCATTTTATAGCATCTAGGCACTTGTGTGAGTGCCTAGATGGTGGTGATGAGCTGCACATGACGGCCCGAGCTATCCGTATCTTTATCCTAAAGCATCCATAGAATCATAGAATCATAGAATCACCAGGTTGGAAGAGACCCACCAAATCATTGAGTCCAACCATTCCTATCAAACACCAAACCATGTCCCTTAGCACCTTGTCCACCCGCGCCTTAAACCCCTCCAGGGAAGGTGACTCAACCCCCTCCCTGGGCAGCCTGTTCCAGTTCCCAATGACCCTTTCTGTGAAGAATTTTCTCCTAATGTCCAGCCTAAATCTCCTGTGGCAGAGCTTGAGGCCATTCCCTCTTGTCCTGTCCCCCTTACACTGATCTGTGGTTGATTTTCTCTCATCAGATTTCTCTTAGTAGTTGGAAGAAAGCAGAAGTGGGATGAAAGCAAGATCTCTGGGTCTAAGCATCCTTGGATGCTGCTGCAAACTCCTTCTTCTCTTTCCTTCCCTTACATCCTTCTTACCCATTCAAGAATCACCGGCCAGCCTGGGATAACACAGCAACTTAAGTGAGTGAGACAGGGAGGAGGGAAAGAAATACAATGGGCTGATCTCCATAAAGTAGTGGAGAAAGGCAGGCACATCTTTAGCCCTGTCTTAGCTTCCCATCTCCTCACATTGACTTGTGTACCTTGCTGGGATATTGAACACAGCTACACAGCTGAACCTAGATGAGCTCATCCCATCAAAGAAGATGAGAGGTAGCTGAAGATTAGGATCTGGGACAAAAGGAAAGGAAAGGAGAGAAGCAGGAAAAAAAAATCAAAAAAAAAAGAAGCCTCCAAGAGCTGTTGCAGAGCCTGTCTGAAAATTTGTGCAGCCCTTCCTGTGTCCCTGAGCAACTCTGTCCTCCCACGCAGAGGAGCAGAAGGCACTCCAACCCATTCGGCACAGGTTCTCCACAAAGCGCTTCGCTCATGTCTCACCCCAGCCTGCACTGGGGCTCTCCTCCAGCTGGGCCAAAGTCAGGCAAGGCAGAAAACAAATATGTCCTAATTGCAAGTGGCATCTCCTGCTGCGGGTGGTCTCCAGACACAGAAGCGGGACATTGTCTGGGAGCCCCGCTGCACGGTGGGCAGCAGCGCAGAGGGGTGGCGTGTCCCTGCCCATGGTTTTCATCCTGCTGCTGGGTAATAAGGGCTTTAATGTAGGAAAGGACGCACTGGGCTGTGCAGCAATCAGCCGGGAGCTGGCTGCAATGGTCATCATTAAAGGTGCACAACTGGCTCCTGGAGAACAAAACCCCTGTCTCTCCCACCAGCCCTCCCAGCACAGTTTTGGTGCTGGGCCAGGGCGTTGCGATTGTTGTTTTGATGGACGCTGATTCAAAACAAGCCCTCAGACAGTAATGAGGTTTGTTCAGATTGCCTGGGACTCCATTTGTTCTCCTCTCCAATTAAAGCTTTCAGAGGAAGAATGCAAATTATTTCCCAAACTGGGGGATGAGGAGGGGGTGGGGATGGAGATGGTGTTGGGAGAGGGTGACTCGTTCATCGAGGGGAAGGGTGAACCTTCAGCTCTGTGCGTCCAGCCCAGCTTTGCCTTTTGGACAGTAAAACATCTTAATGTTGACAAGTGAGTTCATAATTAATGACCTTTAACTATGTGTTATTAATGAGGAAGGTTATGGCAAATTCTAACCCTTCCACACCACATTATAGCCATGTTCATCGGCCATTAACTGCAAGTGCTGAGTGCTGCTCCCTGGGTCGTAGCTCTCTTCCAGCCTCTGCATAAACAAAAGGGGAGGCAGAAAGCTGCCTCCATGGGGACAATTAGGTGACATCCCATGGCACCGTGATGCCCTGGATGTGTCATCAAAGAGCCTGACTCATCCTGATAGAGAAGCAGGTCATGGGAGAAATTTTTCTGCAGTTAAATAGTGTCTGAAATGCACCAGGGTTGGTTTTCCCCTGCTAGCCTTCATCTGGAGTGAGCCAGCATCGGTTTGTGCATTCCCACCACGGACCACGGGTGCCCACAGGTCCCTCCTCACATCCATGTTGCTATTCACTTACTGTCCTCTGTGTACCACGTCTGGGCTACAGCATATGGCCACTTCTCACTCCTTCCCTGTCCCTAAGGACCAAGATTCTGCACACAGGTTGCCCATAAGTGACACTCATGCCCTGGCAGGTCATCCCGTGTGCTGGCCGTGCTTGAGTCCCATGTGAGACAACATCTGGAGCAGCTTTTGCACAGTTTACCTCTTTCATTGGTAGCTTTACTTTGAGAAAATATGTCGTAGGATCATAGAACAACCAGGTTGAAAGAGACCCACTGGATTATCAAGTCCAACCATTCCTATCAAACACTAAACCATGTCCCTCAGCACCTCGTCCACCTGTCTCTTAAACACCTCCAGGGAAGGTGACTCAACCACCTCCCTGGGCAGCCTCTGCCAGTGCCCAATGACCCTTTTGGTGAAACATTTTTTCTTAATGTCCAGCCTAAACCTCCCCTGGCGGAGCTTGAGGCCATTCCCTCTCATCCTGTCCCTTGTCACTTGGGAGAAGAGCCCAGCTCCCTCCTCTCCACAACCTCCTTTCAGGTAGTTGTAGAGAGCAATGAGGTCTCCCCTCAGCCTCCTCTTCTCCAGGCTAAACACCCCCAGCTCTCTCAGCCGCTCCTCTTGTTCTCCAGGCCCTTCACCATCTTTGTTGCTCTTCTCTGGACTCGCTCCAGAGCCTCAACATCCTTCTTGTGGTGAGAGGCCCAGAACTGAACACAGGATTTGAGGAGCGGTCTCACCAGCGCCGAGTAGAGAGAGAATAACCTCGTTTCCTGTTTCCAGTCATTTCAGGTTCTTTCTCCCAGTCCCCCTTCCACTCCCTGCTGGCTGAGCCAAGAGACATAGAGATATCCGTGGGATCTGGGGCAGGAGGCTGGATGCTCTGGTACATCAGCCCTCACAGAGGAGCACAGACAGAAGCGCATTGGAGCTTTTACTTTTAAAAGAAAGGTATTTTTTGGCCAGTACAGTCTGAGCAGAGAGTCTGAGGATCACAGGTTGAATCTGTACCTGAGTGTTCAGGGTACAAAGCACAGAATGCTGTGGGGGCAGGGCTGGGGTGGCAGGATAATGACACATGGAGTGCCTGAGTGGGGCTGAGAGGGGCTGAGTGGGGCTCAGAAAAGGAAGTAGCATTGAAAACATAGACTAAGGAGCACCGTTTACTTCTGGATGCAAGATAAAGTAGTGTAAATGAATCTCAATCTGTTCAGTTCATAGACATAGAACCATGGAATGATTTGGGTTGGAAGGGACCTCAAAACTCATCCAGTTCCAACCCCCTGCCATGGGCAGGAACACCTCCCACTGCATCAGGTTGCTTAAAGCACCATCAAACCTGGCCTTGAACATCTCCAGGGATGGGGCAGCCACCACAGCTCCGGGCAACCTGGGCCAGGGCCTCCCCACCCTCACAGCAAAACATTTCTTCCTGAGATCTCATCTCAATCTCCCCTCTTTCAGCTTAAAACCGTTCCCCCTTGTCCTGTCCCTGCACTCCCTCATGAAGAGTTCTTAAAACAGATCCTTTTTGAGAGATAAATAACATCTCTGAATTTTTTAAGTTTGTGCTCCATCCTTTCCTTCAGAAACATTCTTTGCCCTCTGCTCTTGATGGTCAACTGCTAAGTTGGCAAATGCTTTTTGGTTTGTTTTTTTTTCCCAAGCTCAGTTCTCCTGGATAATTTAGCTTCTTATAAAAAATAAAGAATTAAGACCTAATGGAAAAAAAAACCCTAAAATAAATATTTTATGGCTCTGAAAAATCTCCCAAACTCCAGCAGGGAAAGCTAATAAGATACTGCTGTGTTTCTTTAGGGGAAAAAAAAAAAAAAAAGAACTTTACTGCTTGGAAAAACTCATAACCAATTTATTTATGCCCTCATTGGCCAGGGACAGCAGATTGAAATGAGGGAAGAGGATAGGTGTTGGGCATTTTTAAAGAGAAAAGCAGAAATAGCAAGCTTCAGCCTGGAGAAGAGAAGGCTCCGGGGAGACCTTAGAGCAGCTTCCAGTGCTGAAAAATGCTTCAGGAAAGCTGGGGAGGGGATCTTGATCAGGAAGTGCAGGGAGAGGACAAGGGGAACGGTTTCCAGTTGAAAGAGGGGAGATTGAGATGAGATCTTAGGAAGAAATGTTTTGCTGTGAGGGTAAGGAGGCCCTGGCCCAGGTTGCCCAGAGCAGGGGTGGCTGCCCCATCCCTGGATCCCTGGAGGGGTTCAAGGCCAGGTTGGATGGGGCTTGGAGCCCCTGATCCAGCGGGAGGTGTCCCTGCCCGTGGCAGGGGTGGAACTGGATGGGCTTTGAGGTCCTTTCCAATCCAAATCATTTTATCATTCCCTGATTCTGTGATTCTCGGCTAATACCAGCCTTGCCTTTCCCAGGTCCTGGTCACCAGCTGGGCAAGTGAGTTGATAGAGGAGGTGATCGCATCAAGCAGAGGTCAAGTAAAGTTTAAGAAGTTCTGTAATGAGGCTTAGGCCATTTTTCCTTCTAGCTAATCAATGCTGTTCTCTACACGGATGCATCCAAACCCATTTCCTAGGCGGGAGACTGTGACTGTGTGGGGAACATGGATTGCGACAGATCAACCTGCACGAGGGCACCCTCTTCATTGGTCCCTCATCACATCCTCGTGGTTTGGCAGCTCACTGATAGATGGCAGTAAGGAAACCCCAGAGACAGAGAGTAAAGCATATCCTTGTTATCCTCAGGCATGTCCAGGAGACAGGATTTTTTATTTTTTTTTAATTATTATTTTGAGTCTCTACCCAGCAAGGTTGGTTATAAAGGGGAAACTGTTCGGCTCATTATCCTTTAATTACTGAAGTGAAGGATTTGGGTAAAATGGAGGAAACTGAAAACATGGATATTGTATTCCAGTCCATTAAGCAACCTTAGATTTCCTACAGCAGGATCTTTAAAACTGGCAGGAATACTTCTTAATTTAGTCTGTCATCTGCGGACAGAGATCACTGTGTCATTAGGGGAAAGACTTTTCAAAAGCCCGACATTTTACCCCCCCTGTTTTGCTCTTCTTAGCAATAATCTCTCTATGCCTCCCACCCCTGGTTTCTCTTTTAGTCTGGCTTTTACTTTTAGAAAAAATGATCAGTCTGGCTTTTGAAAGGGCTACCGGATCGGGTGCTCCCCCAGTGATCGCAGCTCGCCTCTCTGGAATAGTGAAACACTAAAACCCAAGCAGGATACAAGGAAAGAAGTTCCATTGTGGTTAGAAAATACTACATAAAAGTAATATTGTGAGAAAAATAAAACTATTTTCAATACAAATAAATTGATATTATGAAAATAGCCTGGATGAAGGGTGTGCTTGATTGTTCCCCTGTATTCAGCGCTGGTGAGGCTGCACCTCGAATCCTGGGTTCAGTTTTGGTCCCCTCGCTCCAAGAAGGACAATGAGGGGCTGGAGTGTGTCCAGAGAGGGCACAGAGCTGGGGAAGGGTCTGGAGCCCAGGGGTTCTGGGAGCAGCTGATGGTCCTGAGGCTGTTTAGCCTGGAGAAGAGGCTGAAGGGAGACCTCATCACTCTCTGCAGTTCCCGGAAAGAAGGTTGTGGTGAGGTGGGTGCTGGGCTCCTCTCCCAAGTAACAAGTGATAGGATGAGAGGAAATGACCTCAAGTTGTTCCAGGAGAGGTTTAGACTGGAGATGAGGAAGAAATTCTTTACCAAAGCAGTGTTGAAGCCCTGGCAGAGGTGGAGTCTCCATTGGGACATGGATTAGTTGGCACAGTGGGGCTGGGCTGACAGTTGGACTGGATGAGCTTGGAGGTCTTTTCTATCCTTAATCATTCTATGATTCTATGAGGCATATGGATGATCTACAGTCAGGAAACGATCTGTGACATTAGGCACGTACCTATTTCCACAGCCCCGTTTTTTTGTCTTGCAAAAATGGCCCAGGGTAGATAACTCTGGGATTGCCCTTTCCCTGCTGATTTCAGTGATTGGGAGCTGGGCAGGTGCAGAGCCATGTCACTTGCTGTTGCTGGCACCTCACAGCCCTTTCTGGGGCCTTGTTGCTCCCAGGGCAAGAGCCAGGATCAGCATCCCCACATCTCCTTACTGCTGCCCACCTCAGGAATGACACTAGTGATAAACTCTTTAATGAGGTTATAGAACATCCCGAGTTGGAAGGGTCCCACCAGGATCATCCAGTCCAACTCCTGTCCCTGCACAGGACACCCCAACATTCACACCATCAGCCTGAGGGCATTGATCCACCTGCTGGAATATAGCCAGTCTTGGCGCCGTGACTGCTTCCCTGAGAGCTGTTCCAGTGCTCCACCATCCTCTGGGGGAAGAACCTTTCCCTAATGTCCAACCCAATCCTCCCCTGGCATCTTCCTGCTATTTTCCCTTGTCCTGTCATTGGTTGCCAGAGACTTTGTAAGAAGTTTTTCAGAGAGAGGGAAGAGTTTTAGCTGCTCACAACTCCTCTGCTGTCTGCAGAAACCCCAGTAATGCTGCCAGGCTTTCCTTCCTGCAGTGCAAAGGTACCAGTAGCTCAGCGATCTCCTACTACATCTCCTGCCATCACGGAGTTCCCTCCCGCTCCTCTCTTCTGGGCCAAACACCTTGACCTTCCTCAGCTGCTCTCAGCCACCTTCCTGCTCCTCGCGTTGCTCTTCTGACCTCCAGCCTCTAATTTGTCCCTGTCTTTTTTACAATACTAATGGATTAAGGGCTTTTGGACAAGACCTCCAATGTGTTAAGAAAGCAAAGAAATTATCTTCATACATCCCCAAATGAGGTTTGACTGAGATTTGGTGTTATATTTCAATGCTGGTCCATGTTGAGCTTGTGATCCACTTTTACACCATACTGTTCTTCGCGCAATTAATTTTGATGTGGTACTCACACATTTGTATTCTTCTTAAATGTATCATTTTACAGGTTTTACTGGATGTTACATTGCTAGATTCCTAATTAGGTGCTTGGTTTGTTAAGATCAGTTTTTCTCTGATAAGTTGTTTTCAACCAAGTGTATATCCAAATTACATCTTTCAAACAGTCATTTCCTCCAGAAAGCACCATCCTAAGTTATGAAAGCATCAGTGCAAACACTGTCAAAAGCCTCAAAGCCATCACGTCTATCACTTTGCCCTTATTCCAAAGGAGAAAATGAAATTAATTTGATACGTTAGCATACATTACAGTAAAACTGAGGATATTTTTTTGAACAGGAATTGTTGTTGGGTTGTTTTGGTGGGTTTTAGCACACTCTTTTAGCAGAACTATTCCACAGGCCTCCAAAGGTTGGGCTAACTCACAGACTGTTGACATAGCAATGAGTTTGTCTGAGGAAGATAAGATCTAAATATGCCTTAAATAAAGAGAGGAGCTCTTGGTAAAACTCAGCTGGCTTCAGAGTCTGCCAAATTCAAACACCAAAAGGCTTTTGACAAATCTCTTCTGTTCTCCCTCTTCAGTTTGCCTCACTCCTTCCCATTTATCTCCAAAGTCCAAACAGTTCGATATTATCTCATGTGAAAGCTAACAGGGAATTTACATTTTTTTTCTGAGAGAGACTGAAGTCCATCAATCCTGTTGCTGGTTTTCAGACACTCACTTTCTTAAGTGGCTTCAATAACAAAGTGAAGTTATGGACATAATGTTTCTATAGTTGTTGTTGCCTCAAAGTGTGCATTGCTGCTGCTTGCCCTTATTTCCTTTTTTCCCCTCTGTATCTAAAATGTCAGATCCTTCTTATTTCTGTTCATTACATCTTACATCACTATTCTCAGCCTGCACATGCATTTATGAGTTGTTTTTTTTCATGCATCATCTGAATCAAATTCAGTTTGCAGTGAGTAGTTTTATGTCTTTGGAAGCCCATGAAAGGTTCCTGAAAGCCAGAATTGTCCCTTGTTCACTGTATAACTGACAGATCTAACATAAGGAACCTTGACAAGCTGGAGAAGTGGGCTTGTAAAAACTGCATGGGGTTCAAGAAGGCAAAGTGCAAGGTCCTGCACTTGGGTTGGGGCAACCCTCGGTATTGATATAGGCTGGGGGATGAAGAGATTGAAAGCAGCCCTGCAGAGAAGAACCTGGGGGTTTCTGGTGGATGAGAAGCACAATGTAAGCCTGCAGTGTGCACCAGAATGCCAGCTGTGTCCTGAGCTGCATCCAAAGCAGCGGGACCAGCAAGGCAAGGGAGGGCATTCTGCCCCTCTGCTCCACTCTGGTGAGACCTCACCTGGAATACTGTGTCCAGCTGGGAAGCCTTCAGCATAGAAAGACATCAGCTTGTTAGAGTGGATCCAGGGGAGGCCACAAAAATTATCAAAGACCTGGAGTGCCTCCCCTGTGAAGACAGGCTGAGAGAGTTGGGGTTGTTCATCTTGGAGAAGAGATGACTCCATGGAGACCTTATTGTGGCCTTTCAATGCTTAAAGGGAACTTATGAGAAACACAAAGGAAAACTTCTTAGAAGGGCCTGTAGAAAAAGGACAAGGGGTAATGGTTTCAGACCCAAAGAGAAGAAGTTTAGACTATATATTAGGAAGAAAATTTTTATGCTGAGGGTAGTGAAACACTGGTCCAAGTTGCCCAGAGTCGTGGTGGCTGCTCCATCCCCAGAAACATTCAAGCTCAGGCTGGATGGGGCTCTCAAGAACCTCATCGAGTTGAAGATGTCCCTGCTCAGTGCAGGGAGGTTAGACTGGATGACCCTCATGGTTCCTTTCAACCCAAACCACTCTATTATTCCATGAAGTCATTAAAAATAAAAACCCATTCTTAACAACTCTGATGAGTGATTGAAAACTTTAAAGTGCTGTCTCTCAATAAATACATCCAATTAATGTGTTTCCCTTTTACTAAATATACCTGAGGTGCAAACACCTCCTGGAGCTGACTCTACCACCATGCCTGAGAAGTTCCCCTCTAGGAATAAAGGTGGTTTCTTTGCAAAGACACAATACCCTGTGCCTAGGATTTTGTTTCTATCAACAGTAAATCATGCATTTTGATCTTAACAAGGACTTTTACAAAGTAAATTCTTAAAACATATGATGGACCAACTCCAAAATTTGTGAAAGGACCTTTAGTTCCCCTGTGCCTGCAAACTACCGTAAAAACATACACAGAGTCGAGACAAAGTTGACAATTTTTCCTAACAAGTAAAGAAGGCAGACTGCACGCAAATCCAGCAGTGAGAAATGCAGAAGTTTCATAAAGGTTTTGGATCTGTTCCACAGCTGGTAATTTAAAGTAAAATATTTTAAAACCACTTCTCCCTAAACCATAGAATGATTTGGTTTGGAAGGGACCTCAAAGCCCATCCAGTCCCACCCCTGCCAGGGGCAGGGACACCACCCACTGGATCAGGTCACTCAAAGCCCCATTCAACCTGGCCTTGAACCCCTCCAGGGATGGGGGCAACCACCAAGTCTCTGGGCAGCCTGGGCCAGGGCCTCCCCACCCTCACAGCAAAACATTTCTGCATAAGATCTCATCTCAAGCTCTTTCAGCTTGAAACCATCCCCCTTGTCCTATCCCTGTACTCCCTGATCAAAAGCCCCTCTCCAGCTTTCCTGGAGCCCCTTTCAGTACTGGAAGCTGCTCTGAGGTCTCCTTGGAGCCTTCTCTTCTCCAAGCTGAATAATCCCAACTCCCTCAGCCTGTCCTTGCACAGGAGGTGCTCCAGCCCTTGCATCATCTCCGTGGCCTCCTCTGGACTTGCTCCCACAGCTCCATGTTCTTCCTGTACTGACAACTCCACAACTGAATGAGGACTCGGAAGAACTTGTAAACTTTGAAGATCGTTTTTTTTAACACAGCTATATTAGGATGATAGCAGTTTCACAACTGTTTCCCGTGAAGGGGAACTAACAGCAAGTTCCCAAAAATACCTGTTGAAGTGCTGCAGGCTCCCAATCTGTGTGCAGAAGACTGATGGAAGCATTTGACCTTCTGTTAGAAAGAAGTGGGGGAGGCTTCTTGCAAACCTTTCAAACAATGTCAGTCTGTCAATGTTCAGACTCTTTAATTCTTTCCAGCTGTAAATCAATCATCTTATTAACTCTTCTCTAATGTCTCCCACCGAGTTATCTGGGGCTGGCAGCTTGACAAGCCACTTCGGCAGAGCCACGAGAATAAAGTTTCTCTTGTACACTGCTGTGATGTCATAAGCACTCACTCCTGGCTTTCACTGATCCTCTTGCACAAAAGCCTCCTTCTTTGCTCATAGCAATTATTCAGCTATTAAAGCACATTACGTTAGGTTTCTTATTTTAAGAGTGATATCACTCCTTGCTTTAAAGTCCAGCCGATGCAGCAATTTGCACTAACTTCCCCTGACACCGTGTTGCGGCTCGAGTCCCCAGGTTATGTTCCTGCCTGCATAAAGCTGCTATTGATGGGATCTACACGTGGAGGAGGCAAAGGGGCTGTGACTGATTTAAACATAAAAGTATGCAATATTATGTACTCACTCCTATGAAACAACATTACCAGAGCCACCATTGAGCCCTGGCTACAGATCTGTAAACCTTTCCTCCATGCCTCTTCACTTTGGCTTCTTAACCAGATGAAGGTCATGAGCTTAAACTATGTGTGAGCACACACATGTTCATAGAATAATAAAATGCTTTGGGTTGGAAGGGACCATGAAGGTCATCCAGTCCAACCACCCTGCAATGAGCAGGGACACCTTCAAGAAGATCAGGTTGCTCAGAGCCTCATCCCTGGCCCTGAAAATATGAATGTCTCCTCCCCATTTCTGGCCCATCACCTATGCCAGCCTAGATCAAGATATTGCTGCTCCAGATATGTAGCTCCTATCAGACCTGCAAAAACAGCTGGCCAATTTGGAGAGGAAAACGTGCAAAGATGAGACCTGTTCTCCTAGGAGGGAGCTGCCATGGGTGCTCTCCGCTCCTCCTTATGCACCACAGCACGCACACGTTACACTTAGGGGATCTGTCCCCTGTTTCTCTCCAGCCCATAACTATCCTAAGTGCATTCAAAGATCTTTCTTCCAAAGGGAACCAGAAGAAAGTGAACCCTGGGCTTGTAGGGGCAGAGGAACAAACCAGGTGAGGGAACTGGTGAGGTCAGAGCCTGCTGGAGTACATCCATCCCCTCAAAACCATAGAAACCCACACAGCCCAGTGCTCCAAGGATGAGTTACTAATAGCTCCTCACCTTTGTTACATTCACTCTTCCTCCTTCCCTGCAAACTCAATTTCCTCCTCCCATTTGACACATTAAGCGCTGGTTTTCAACTTCCATCCAAAAATCTCTCCCTTTCTCCCCCTTTGCCACAGTGTGTGGGTGGCCACAGCCACTGGAGCCCAGGCTGGGCGCCGCAGGGCTGCATGCACCGAGCTCTGATCAGCCTGGGCAGGTTCACATCTATAACTCAAACAGCTTCTCTTCTCCCCATCCGAAATCAGAACGACTGTTGTCACCGACTTCCACCCAGGAAATCCTGATTTCAGTTTGTTTTCTATTTCTGTCTCCAGTTCTGGAGCAGCACAGGAAAAGGGCTGATGGAGGAGAGCTGCCTGCCTATCCCAACCCACAGGTCCACCTGCCCCTGCCCCTCTGAGGGCCTTGTAAGATGGCAAGCTGGGGCAACCCAAACCAGCCCTACATCGTCACGGACACTGCAGAGGCAGCCACAGGGGCTGGCTGTCACCAAGCCACTTCTGAACCTCTGCACATCCATGTGTGCACCCTCCTCCTGGCTGAAGGATACCACCCCCAGCTGCATCTAGATGGGCAACACCCAGCTCCTGCCTGTCCACAGAGCCTACCTGACACCTACGGCCCTTTTTGAGGGATGAAAAAGGAGGTCTCACTGCTTTGGTCAACTCATAGTGTCTTCTCAGCGGGGTCTGAAGTTGTTAAGCTTCAGCTCTGTTTTCCTCACAGGCAGTCTAATGGAAAGGAGGCTTAGGTATATATAGAAAATCTGCTATTTATAGGGCTGCTTGATTCCCCAGTTCCACTGTGCATTAATCACAAACCAAGCAAAATGTGCAGCAATCTGCTATTGCTGCGACACCTTCCATGCAAGGTATGGAGTTCAGTGGTCAATGAAGCACTTTCCATGGACAAATGCCAGTCTGTGTGACAGGCAGTTCTTTGGGTTAAAAAAGTATGCAAGGGCGTAAAGTTGGTTTTCACGACCAGCTGCAAATGTCACATAAATACAGGTGTGCTGATGGTCTGACTCTGAATGTATTGTGGCATAATCAGGGAGCAAGTACCTACCAGCCTTTCCAGCCTCTGTCCAAAGCCTGAGCTTGTGATCTGAGATACTATCAGCCTAAATTCATCATTACTGTCTTGTCTAGTCCTAATTAAGAGTTATCAAGATGTTATCACTGTTAACATCACTGTTCAAAGTGCAGTTCATGACATACAAGTGTTCGGCAAACTGAGGTGTCGGTGTTTGAAGACTACACTGAATTTTAAGTCCCAGCAGGCTGAAAATAACAGAAGCCAAAGACAAACAAGCACTTTTTTTTAAGGAAGTGATTCATGCAGACCCAGAACATTTGGGGTCAATTGCTCTTTGGTGATCCCTTTTCTCTTTGGTGCTAATTGAGAAAACTGAAATGACCAACTGAATGCACTGACCTTTGCTGCTCTGCACAGGTCACTCCTGGTCCCCGAAATGCTAAGAATCAGTTTTATACAACAGGTTTTTTTCATGCTATCATGGCACGCAGCAGGACAGCAGAGAGACTGCCTGAAACGTGACAGTTTCCCTCAAGCATGCAACTGAGAAGAAAATGCATTAGGTGTTAAGAAATATTTGGACAATGTACTGATGCATCCGGTGAGAAAGCCAGCTCAGACTTCACATGAAATAGGGCAGAAGCAGCAGAATAGATGATGAGACCTGGGAAGGATTTAGTTATGGTTACATGTGAAAAGCTCAGAGACGAAACAACAAAAATGGAAAGGGTGTCATAGGGGAAGTGCCAAAGAAAAGCTTGACAATCTGCAGAACACGTGTTGGGAGGAAACTCATGGGACAATATATTATAAAGCAGCTCTGGAATAACAGGACTGCAAAGCATAACCTGGAGGCTGGAGCAATCACACGGCGGGGGAAACCAAGCAGAAGACTTCAGTCTGTATTAGCTCCCAACAAAGCACTTAACACAATGCTCTTGTCTGAGGATCCATGTTACTTGTTCCTTCTGGGGCCAGACAGGAGGCAGCCATGTACACAGAACCATTTAGGTTGGAAAAAGACCTTTAAGATCCCTGACTCCATAAACCACACACTGGCAAGTCCACAACAGAACCAGATCCCTAAATACTGCATCTGGACTCCAGAACTGAACACAGGACACAGAAGAAGCTACAGACTTTGAAAATTATCTTTTACACAGCTAAATTAGGATGATAGTAGTTTCACAACTGTTTCCCTTGAAGGGTAACTGACAACAAGTTCCCAAAAATACCTGTTGAAGTGCTGCAGGCTCCCAACCTTGGCTTTTAAATCCCTCCAGGGACAAGAACTCCATCACTTTCCTGAGCACATGGCTAGTGCAGAAAGGATCTGAGCAGGCTGGAAAGTGGAATAACACGCTTGGCAATAAATATGTGGAGAGCATGTGCTCACGGCATCTAACTGCTGCCCTGTGTAGGCTGCCTTGATGGGAATACTGATCACCACATATGGTCAGGAATTTGCAGCTGATGCCCATTAAATGGAATGAAATGCATCAGTGTTTTTGACTTTGTCACAAAGTAATTTTGGGACTTTGTCCAAAGGACTCTGGGTTGTGGAGTTTTCTCTTAGGTTTCTACCTGCATCAGCATCATCCACTATAGGATCACTTCTGTGTGACAGCTGTGGTACTTCAGCTTCTGTCACCACAGGGGTAAAAAGACCCTCTGCAACACACACCTTTTTACTAATTGTGTGACTCACTTAGTGAAGGCCCAGCAAAGTCACATAAATTTTCATTTGAGGAGAGACCAATCAAGGAGGAGAAGCCTCCTGCTAGACTGGTTCTAATGCTTCTTGGCTCTGGGCAACAGCCAGCCCTGCCAGCTCCTCTCAGCTCAAAGCAAAAGAAGAAGAGGAGGGGGAGAAAAACTTGCCATTTAAGAGGCTTTAGTGGCAAGAAATGCGCTTCAGATGAACTTTTATGAGGTCCCTCTGGGCAGCATTTGTAAGATACAATGATCATTTACAAAACAATCCTATGAAATAGGCAAAACGGAAAAGCTAAATAAGGAAAAAATTGCAAGATATAGGTTGTATGGAGTGATCATACTTATCATCAGGGTTTAATGCAGTTCAGATATGCACTTTGGTGAAGGGAAGGTGTTCTCTGCCTTCATTTTGATGCAGGGTGGGCTGGAGTGAAGTAGCAACAGCTGTAGAGAGACACCCTGGATGAAAGTTCCGGGGCTGCCGTAGGAGGTGGCTGACAGTGCTGCTCACACTCTCTGCTTCTATGTGCAAACATCTGTAGGGACCTGAAGCTTTTTAACCCCACCAAAGCAGCTGGTTAGAGTATCTGGCACCCACCGGGGCCACCCTGCTTGGAACAGTGACCACGGCTCCTTGAGGTGGTCCGGATGAAAGCAGCTGAGAAGGGAAGAGTTATGAGTGAGTGATGGACGGATGGACGGATGGATGGACGGATGGATGGACGGATGGATGGATGGATGGATGGATGGATGGATGGATGGATAACCACATGATAACTACACCTGCAAGTCCCCCAGCCCTAACCACATCATTTAAAAGTTCTTGGGTTTGAGAGGGTTTGCTGGTTTACAGCACACTGAGACCTATGTGATCTTTCCTTCTCTGGGAACCTCTGTTGTCCCAAGGGTATCATTGCTCAGTTCTAGACTTGAGAACTGGCAGCTTAGTGAATATTTCTGCTCTCAATCCATTCTCCGGTCAGCCTTTAATTGTGCTTGTGTGTTTCCTTAACATTGGCAGAGGCCTCTCTGTTGCACTTTCTAAGCTTTCGGCGTCAGCGGGTCCGATAGTTCTTAAACATCACCGTGTGTTCATACGTGATCTTTATCAGTCTGACAAAGTGCAGTACACACTTATTGCATACACGTTGTAAAGTGCAGAGCTGCTCCATGTAGTAATAATGGAAATTTAACCATGATTTTTGGGGATCTTCAGGAGTCGGGTCCACCTGAGGTGGTAGTTCACTGACCAACTTATTAAAGTGATGATCTCTGTATTAAGAACATCAATGACTAGAGGGCACCAGGTTTACATTGGAACCTCAACATCTTTTCTGCAATGTTCTGTGGTTCTGAAAATCCAGATCTCGGCCTCTTAAAGGTTTTGCAACTTGCTCTGCCATGCAGGAACACGTCAAGCAGAGGGGTTCATGATAAGGCAAGCAATTGTCACTGAATCATGTAAGGTAAGTTTTTCCATCAGGTAAAAAGAAATAAAAACATGTGTTTTACTGAAATAAAATAGCTACTCTTGAAGTTCTGAGAAATCCAGGTAGTAATTTACTGGGTGAATGAACGTTTCTGCATAAACATGGTTTTCAGAGTATTGTTTGTGTTGGAGAAAAGTGCTCATAAATCCATGGCCTCTGCCATTGCAAAAATTATCTCAGTTAATTTCAGGCCCAAAATAATTAATCAGCACTTCTTGCCATGTTAATTAGCCAAAAGTGACCTCAGATGTATTTGGCATTTTCCGGCTATTTAGCCCTAATGGGAGAGTAGGCACCTGAGGCAAAACCTAGGAATAAATAGATGTGAAGCCTGCTTCCAGCTGGGTAAATAGAGCCCCAGACCTCCTGGTTCCTATGCTTGTGAAATCAGCTGTGCTTCAACCTTGCCTCTCTCTGCTTTCTGGCCCTATGGAACATCTATGGTTCCACAGGCTTTAAACTGAGCCTTTGCAATGTGTTATTTATGCAGCCGTGGCCTTGGTCTTGGCCACTTGTAAGGTGATTGCTGCAGTATTTCCTGTGGGGAAGGTTCACTCTAGTAGCAATAAACCACGTGAGAGGCATGCACAACTGCAGCAAAGCCACTTTTGCAGAGGGAACGTGCAGGGCTGGGTGTTGAGCACCCACTGCCTGCAAGGAGCTCGGGTGCCCAATGTCAGCTACCGCTACACATGACAGTAGCATCCCCCCTTCACCACCTTTCTCCAGCCTCACTCCTTAAGTTACAACTGATATTCAGGATTCACCCATTATTCACCTGCTTGTTTGCAAGACAAGAGGTGCAAGGTCAGCTTTATCACAAGAAAAATAGTCCTTTCCCACTAACAATTAGTGGTGGTGAAGAGGGGAAAGACAATGGCACATCCCCATCTGAAAGACCCTTTACACGTCAAGGCCCTTCAAATCCTGGGTTCCGTTTTGGGCCCCTCCCTACAAGAAAGACATTGAGGTCCTGCAGCGCGTCCAGAGGAGAGACATGGAGCTGGGGAAGGGGCTGGACAAGAAAAGAAGCATCATTACCTTAAGGTCTTTAGTGAAGAGGAAAACCCTCCCCATCATCACAAATTCAACATTTCCCACTGCTGCGTTTGTAGGAGCCTGCACTCACACTGCAGCTCAGTATCAGCACAAACAGCTGGATCAAGCAGGCTAACAAAATACAACCCCTCCCTCTTTTCCATTATAGCCCATGCTGGGGCTCCCAAAGGCAGCGCAACCATCACTGAATGTGCCCCTCTACCACGGGGTAAAGCTCCCTCCAGCCTCTGCTTACGTGCAAGCAAGTTATTTTGGGAAGTCTCTGGTCTGAAGGAAGTCTCTTGTTTTGAAAGCGTTTTTCTCATCTACCGGAATGTTTTTCCTTCTAAATTTTTTGCAATTTCCACTCTGAACTGTTTTAGGAAAACACCAGTTTCCCCATTTTCTCTCTGACTTCCACTAACTTGCTTTAAGACCTTTTCCATCTGATTCATCCCCAGCTGAAATTGCTTCTTGTTGTGAATAAACAGCCATTATAATTTCAGAAAAACTGTTTGAAAATCCTAAATCTCTCTTGAGTCACTTCCAAGAAACTTTTATGAATCATGCTTTGTATCATATCAGACCATTCAGTAAGGCACAGGCTGGAACAGAGCTATTATGGGCATGGCCAATCTTTAAAATAGCCAAGTGAGGAACGACAGTTAAATGATGTGAAGGTTACAGCTGGGGATGAGGAGGCCATAGGTGAACATATGACTGCTACTTAAAAGCTGTTTCATTTTCTTCAGCTCTTCAGAGCCTGCAAAGAATGAAGCATTCAGCATTGGAAAGGGAATTATTTTCCAAAATTGAAGTCATGCATCTTGGAGTGGTCTTATCTCTGCAACATGACCTTATTGCACACAATAACTCAAAATAAGAACAAGTGATGCTGGTCTCTCTTGGGATCATGCCAGAGCGTGTTATGTTTTATACTGAAGCTGGTTTGAAATCAGTCACTAAGGCCTCTGTAGGAATTCTTTAAGGAATTCTTGAACTTAAAAGTAACATTACTTTTAACTACTTCACTCTTTTAACCTGCTTCTGCTCATTATTTGGAGACCACAAGATGCAAAGAGAAGGCTTCCTGCATTTCATGTATTATTTCTAAATAAGAGGAGATTCCCTGCTGCTTTTACAAAGGATGATTATTTTGTTTATAAATTAAAAATAATGCTAGTTTAACTGCCTCCAGACCCTGTTCCTCCAATATTAATGGCAGAACTGGGAAGAAGCAAAATGTCACCTTCCCCAAATCATCTCCCCTGTCCCCATGCAGCGATGAGCCCATGAGCACTGCACGAAGGCTCAGACCTGGTATTCAGGGCAGGGGTTGTGGGAGAAACCCAACTCTGTCTCTGCAATCTCCAGGATGTGACCAGAGCACCCCTGGGAGGCTC